>NC_134845.1:45009653-45609653 GCF_965363235.1 Mytilus galloprovincialis
GGGCAAATAGGGATATAGACCATTTATGTAAAAAAACAACGTAAAGCTTACAACAAAACTAAAAAAAACCTGGTAAACAAGAACATAAAGATAAATATAAAAAGTTAAAAGCTACTGCTCAAAGAAAAATAAGAAGAGCCCAGAGCACGTACATGCAAGAAATAATTAGCCCCCAGTTAGAAGAAAAACCTAAATCTTTCTGGCAATTTATAAAAAGCAAAAAAACAGAAACATCTGGAGTGTCACCATTAAGAGGAAAGGATGGTTTATTATATAGTGAGCCGAATACACAAGCTAACATCCTAAATGAACAATTTAAAAAGGCTTTTACTTCCGAAGATACATTCTCTATGCCAAAAAAAGGTACAAGTCCCCACCACACTATGCCAGACATATTTATTAGTAATAATGGCTTATTAAAGTTACTTAAAAACTTAAATCCACACAAAGCCATTGGCCCTGATAATCTGCCAGCATATTTTTTACATAATTTTGCAGAAGAATTGTCTCCATTTTTGACATTCTTTTTCCAAAAATCTATTGATACTGGTAAAATCCTAAATGATTGGAAGCAGGCTAATGTCATACTTTAGATTTTCCAAAGCTTTCGATAAAGTCCCCCATCAAAGATTAGCCCAGAAATTAGAATTTTATGGTATTAGAAATCAAAATTTAAATTGGATAAATGCCTTTCTAGCTGACAGGCAACAGCAAGTACTATTAAACGGTGTTAAATCTTCAAAATTAGCTGTTGACTCTGGTGTCCCTCAGGGTACAGTTTTAGGCCCCACATTATTTTTACTCTTTATTAATGACCTACCCGAACATGTAACTTGCAATGCAAGACTTTTTGCAGATGACTGTTTATTGTATAGAAATGTAAATAATAGTTCTGATGCACAATTACTTCAAAAAGATTTATCTAGTTTAGTAAAATGGGAAGAGGACTGGCAAATGAATTATAATCCTGAGAAGTGTTATGTAATTCATATTTCTAAAAAAAGAAAACCTTCCGCTTTTGATTATATATTGCACAATCATGTTTTAGAAGCAGTAAAAGACAGTAAATATTTAGGCGTAACTATAAGCCATGATCTTGATTGGGGAACACATATAAACAATATTACCTGTAAGGCAAATATAACATTAGGTTTTCTTCGTAGGAACTTGAAAAACTGCACACGTCAGGTTAAAAACCTTACGTACACATCACTTGTCCGTCCAGTCGTCGAATACTCTTCCCCTGTCTGGGATCCATACAAAAAACAACACATCACTCAGGTTGAGCATGTACAGCGTAAGGCAGCCAGGTTTGTCTTCAATGATTATAAAGACAGATCACCTGGAGCAGTTTCAAATTTAACTAGAATTGCTATTGC
The DNA here is from genome assembly GCF_965363235.1 of Mytilus galloprovincialis. Classification (NCBI taxonomy): domain Eukaryota; kingdom Metazoa; phylum Mollusca; class Bivalvia; order Mytilida; family Mytilidae; genus Mytilus; species Mytilus galloprovincialis. The sequence continues at coordinate 45,011,033 of NC_134845.1, forward strand.
AAGCAATAGCGGATGTCTCCCTTCCCCCCATTGCCACTAAGCGGCAGCCATTTCAAAAACTTTTAACAGTGAATGCACATATTTGCATGGCTATACATTTTTCTGTAAATTTTCAGTACAATTAGATCATTTTTAAAAACATAACATTTTTGCTGTTTCCATGGAAACGGCAGCCATTTTGAAGGTTTCAAAGTCAAAAGTCTCATCTATACATGCCAGTTTACCATAATATTAAGTTTCATTAAGTTTGGAGCATTTCGAAAATATTTGACATTTTTCCAGTTTCCATGGCGGCAACGGTAGCCATTTTGGAAATTCCAACTTCAAAAGTCTCATGCAGACTTGACAGTCAACAATCCTATTAAGTTTCATCAATTTTTGAGCGTTTTGTAACTTTTGAAATTTTTGACATTTTGATCGGTTCCTATGGCAACAGAGACTATTCCCAAAATTTAATGGCATATACCGCATTTGTACACGGGAGGCTACAAACCATCAAAGTTTTAATCTACCATTTTAAGAAAGTAAATGCTACTTTTAGGTTTTTGTACCATTTTTACCTGTTTTGCATTGTTTCCATGGTAACGGCAGATATTTTCGAAATTCAAACGCCAATTTCCAGATCTACCAATGTTGCTCATCATTACTGTGAAGTTTTATAAAATTTGGAGCATTTCCATATTTTTGAAATTTTTAGTGTGGTTCATGTATCCATGGCAACATAGCAGTTCCAATGATTGCCAAAATCATACCAAACCGGTATATAGTGGGCACCTACATCGTATTAAGTTCTAAAGATTTTATGCCTAAGCATTCTCAAATAATTCAGCATACTCCAAAATTATATTTTTTCACCATTTTCCAGTTTCCATGGTGATGGCAGCCATTTTTAAGTTCCAAAGTTGCACTGCAACTGGAAAGTCTGGGTTCCTTGTTATAGTGAACCATCATTCGGATTGGTACTTTAGGCTCTGAAAAAGCGGGCGGACAAAATTAGGTGGAAGAAAAATAATAACTAGATTTGTAATTGCTAGCAATAACGGATGGCACCCTTCCCTAATTGCCAGGGTAATGGCAGCCATTTTGAAAATTCCAAAGTCAAACAGCGCATTTACACATGTCAATGAACATTGATGTAAAATTTTATAAAGTTTGGAGCATTTTGAAACTTTTGACATTTTTGCGGTTTCCATGGTAACGGTTACCATTTCCAAAATTCAAAAGACAGGTTCCTTTTTGAAACATGCCATGTTACATATCCATGTAGTTTCATTAAGTTTGACATTCCTTGTTAACGGAGTAAATGCTACTTTAAGAATTTCCCATAGGGTTTAATGCTAAAGATATTTAGTTTCCATGGCAATATAGTAGTTCCAAAGATTCTCAAAATCCTCTAAAACCTGTATATAGTGGACATCAACAATATATAAAAATTTGATGATTCTAAGTTGAGGCATACTCAAAGTATTCACCAAAAACAAAAATTTTATTTTTCACATATGTTCTGTTTCTATGGTAACGGTGGCCATCTTGAAAATACCATACCCCGATTGCAAATCTGCACATGCTGGTTAACATTATGGTATAGTTCCATAACATTTGGTTCATTCAATTCCAAAATATAAGCTGGACAAAAAAAGTGGAAGAAAAAAAATAATAAGAAACTAGAATTGCCATTGCAAGCAATAGCGGATGTCACCCTTCCCCCTATTGCCACTAAGCGGCAGCCATTTCAAAATGGTTTAACAGTGAATGAACATAGATTCATGGCAATACATCTTTCTGTAAATTTTCAGTACATTCAGAGCATTTTAAAAAAATTCACATTTCTGCTGTTTCCATGGCAACGGCAGCCATTTTGAAAATTTCAAAGTCAAAAGTCTCATCTGTACTTGCCAGTTAACAATAATATCAAGTTTCATTAAGTTCAAAGCATTTTGAGAAATTTTGACTTTTTTGCAGTTTCCATGGCAACGGTGACCATTTTGGATATTCCAAAGTCAAAAGTCTCATCCAGACTTGCCAGTCAACTATCATATTAAGTTTCATAAATTTTGGAGCATTTTGAAATTTTTGAGATATTTGATCCTGTATCCATGGTAACAGAGTAGTTCCAATGATTGTCAAAATCAATCAAAACCTGTATATAGTGGATAACTATATTATGTAAAAATTTGTTGATTTCAAGTTCAAGCATATCAAAATTATTCACCAAACCCTGAAGTTTTTAGAGCATTTTGACACTTATGCTCTGTTTCCATGGTAACGGCAGACATTTTGGAAATTCCAACGCCAAATTCCACATCTACCAATGTTGCTCATCGTTACCATGAAGTTTCAAAAAATTTGGAGCATTTTGATATTTTTGAAATTTTTGGTGCAGTTTCCATGGCAACATAGTAGTTCCAATGATTGCCAAAATCATCCCAAACCAGTATATGGCTGGCATCTACATTGTATCAAAATATGAGGATTCTGAGTTTAAGAATCTCCAAATTATTCACCAAAACCAAAAACTGGAATTTTTCACAATTATTCTGTTTCCATGGAAACGGCAGCCATTTTTCATGGTCTTAGACCCACCTGCACCCCGAAATTTTTTGTTCCACCTTATAGTGAACTATCATTTAGATTGGTTCCATTTCACTCCAAAAAACCTGCCGGACAAAATAGGTGGAAGTATAATAATAATAACTAGATTTGTAATTGCTAGCAATAACGGATGGCACCCTCGTCCCCCCATTGCCAGGCGAGCGGCAGCCATTTTTGGAAATTCCAAAGTCAAAGAAGGCATCTACCCTTGCAAGTTATCATTTTTGCAAAATTTCATTAAGTTTGATGCATTTTGAAATTTTGGACAATTTTGCTGTTTCCATGGTTACGGCGGCCATTTTGGAAATTCCAACTTCAAAATGCAACTCCGCACATGTCAGTCACTATTCCTGTAAAGTTTCATCCAGTTTGCAGCACTTTATTTTTTTTGGAAATTTTGAACATTTGTGCTGCAACCATGGTTACAGTAGATAATTCCAAAATTCTAAAAGCGTACATCTCATTGCCACATGTCATGTTATATATCAATACAGTTTCATTGACTTTGGTGCACTAATCTCTGAGAAAATGCTGATTTTATGCATTTTTCCATAGGGTCAATGCAAAACTTGGTCCCAGTTTCCATGACAACGGCGGCCATTTTGAACTATCCATATATTGTCTTGACATCTTGGCATACTGGAGAACATTTTCATAAAGTTTCATGTCTCTAGAATAAATTTAACATTGATGTTCTGGAATGTTCTGTGAAAATTCAAATTTGTGACCTTTTTGCATTGTTTCCATGGTAACAACAGATATTTTAAAAATTCCAACGCCAAATTCCACATCTTCCAATGTTGCTCATCGTTACTGTGAAGTTTCATTAAGTTTTGAGCATTTTGATATTTTTGAAATTTTTGGTGTAGTTTCCATGGCAACATAGTAGTTCCAATGATTGCCAAAATCATACCAAAACCAGTATATAGTGGGCACCTACATTGTATTAAAATATAATGATTCTAAGTTTAAGCATAACGTAATAATTCACCAAAATCAAAATCTAGATTTTTTCACAATTGTGCAGTTTCCATGGAAACGGCGGCCATTTTTTACCATTCCATAGCAAGGTGCACAACTTCACATGGGGGTCTTCATTATAGTAGAGTTCTATCAACATTGGTCGATTGGATTCCAAGAACTCGCGCGGACAAAATTTGTTGCAAGAAAAATAATAAGAAACTAGATTTGTAATTGCTAGCAATAACGGATGGCACCCTTCCCCCATTGCCAGGGTAACAGCAGCCATTTTGAAAATTCCTCAGTCAAAGAGTGCATCTACACTTGCAAATCAACATTTTTTTCAGTTTCATAAATTTTGGAGCTTTTTGAAATTTTTGACATTTTTGCAGTTTCCATGGTAACGGCAGCCATTTTGAAAATTCCGAAGTCAAACTGTAAATCAGCACATACCAGTTACCATTTCTCTGAAGTTTCTTTCACTTTGGAACACTTTGATTTTTTTCGCATTTTTGCTGTTTCCATGGTAACGGTGGCCATCTTGACCATTCCAAAGTCAGAGGGACAACTTCGCATGGTGGTCAACATTATACCATAGTTCCATCGACTTTGGTCCATTTTATTCTGAGAACTGCTCCGGACAAAAATAGTGGAAGAAAAATAACTAGATTTGTAATTGCTAGCAATAACGGATGGCACCCTTCCCCTATTGCCAGGTGAGAGGCGGCCATTTAGAAAATTCCAAACTCAAAAGTCAAGTCTACATAAGCTAGGCAACATTTGTTATAAGTTTCCTTAAATTTGAAGCATTTTGAAGTTTTTCATATTTTTGCTGTTTCCATGGTAACGGCGGCCATTTTGAATATTCCAAAGTCAAACCCCTGCTGCATTTTTTGCCCTCCATAATCATATACCATTTAATGTCTCTAGAATAAATTTAACATTGATGTTCTGGAATGTTCTGTGAAAATTCAAAGTTTTGACCTTTTTGCATTGTTTCCAAGGTAACAACAGATATTTTGGAAATTCCAACGCCAAATTCCACATCTTTCAATGTTGCTCATCGTTACTGTGAAGTTTCCTGAAGTTTGGAGCATTTTGAGAATTTCGAAATTTTTAGAGTAGTTTCCATGGCAACATAGTAGTTCCAATTTACACCAAAATCATCCAACACCTGTATATAGTGGGCACCTACATTGTATTAAAATATAATGATTCTGAGATAAAGCATATCCAAACAGTTCACCAAAACAAAAAACTGGATTTTTTCACATTTGTTCTGTTTCCATGGAAACGGTAGCCATCTTAAACCATTCCATGCTTCCTGCAACTCTGCACTTGGGGGTCCTTACTATAGTAGAGTTCCATCAACATTGGTCCATTGGATTTCGAGAAATCACCTGGACAAAATTTGTTGCAAGAAAAATAATAAAAATAATAATAAGAACTAGATTTGTAATTGCTAGCAATAACGGATGGCACCCTCGTCCCCCAATTGCCAGGCGAGCGGCGGCCATTTTTGAAAATTCCAAAGTCAAAGAAGGCATTCTACCCTTGCAAGTTATCATTTTTGCAAAATTTCATTAAGTTTGAAGCATTTTGAAATTTTGGACAATTTTGCTGTTTCCATGGTTACGGCGGCCATTTTGGAAATTCCAACTTCAAAATGCAACTCCGCACATGTCAGTCACTATTCCTGTAAAGTTTCATCCAGTTTGCAGCACTTAACTTTTTTTGGAAATTTTGAACATTTGTGCTGCAACCATGGTTACAGTAGATAATTCCAAAATTCTAAAAGCGTACATCTCATTGCCACATGTCATGTTATATATCATTACAGTTTCATTGACTTTGGTGCACTACTCTCTGAGAAAATGCTGATTTTATGCATTTTTCCATAGGGTCAATGCAAAACTTGGCCCCAGTTTCCATGACAACGGCGGCCATTTTGAACTATCCATATATTGTCTTGACATCTTGGCATACTGGAGAACATTTTCATAAAGTTTCATCCAGTTGGATGTTATAACGAAAGAGTTAGAATTTTTGATATTTTAGCTGTTTCCATGGTAACGGCAGCCATTTTGAAAATTCCAAAGTCAAAACTGGAAATCAGCACATGCCAGTTAACATTCCTGTGGAGTTTCTTCCACTTTGGACCACTTTGATTTTTTTCGCATTTGTGCTGTTTCCATGGAAACGGCGGCCATCTTTTACCATTCCATAGCAAGGTGCACAACTTCAAATGGGGGTCCTCATTATGTTATAGTTCCAACAATATTGGATCACTCAATTCTTAGAAACACGATGGACAAAATGTGTGGAAGAATAATAAAAATAACTAGAATTGCCATTGCAAGCAATAGCGGATGTCACCCTGGTTCCCCAATTGCCACTAAACGGCAGCCATTTCGAAATGTTCCATCAGTAAATGCAGATATATCCATAACAAAAGATCTTTCTGTCAGTTTTCATAGCTTTATGTACGTTTTTCTGTTTTCAACAATTGTGCCGTTTCCATGGCAACGGCGGCCATTTTGGAAATTAAAAACTCAAAAGTCAAGTCTACAATAGCTAGGCAACATTTGTTTTAAGTTTCATTAAATTTGAAGCATTTTGGAGCTTTTCATATTTTGCTGTTTCCATGGTAACGGCCGCCATTTTAAAAATTCCAAAGTCAAACTACTGCTGCATATTGTTCTCCCCCTAAGAATATACTATTATATAACATTTAATGTCTGTTGAACTATTTTAACACTTATGTTCTGGAATGTTCCATGAAAAATTCACCCCCCTCAAATAATGTCTAGAGACCCCCCAGTTGAAAAAAAATTGTACCATGTTGAAGTGTGCATGACTCTCTTAATATCATAGAAGTTTCATATAAATTGGAACACATTTCTATTTTTCACATTTTTGCTGTTTCCATGGAAATGGCAGCCATTTTTTTAATTCCAAGGTAAGGTGCAAAACTGCACATGGTGATTAACATTATGTTATAGTTCCATCAACATTGGTCCATTCAATTCCGAGAACTAAGCCGGACAAAAAGTGTGGAATAAAAATAATAAGAAACTAGATTTGTAATTGCTAGCAATAACGGATGGCACCCTTCCCCTCATTGCCAGGTGAGCGGCAGCGATTTTGAAAATTCCAAAGTCGAAGAATGCATTTACAGATGTCTAGTAACATTTTTGCAAAGTTTCATTAAGTTTGAAGCATTTTGAAATTTTTGATATTTTTGCTGTTTCCATGGTTACGGCGGCCATTTTGAAAATTCCAACTTCAAAATGCAACTCCGCACATGTCAGTCACTATTCCTGTTAAGTTTCATCCAGTTTGCAGCACTTTATTTTTTTTGGAAATTTTGAACATTTGTGCTGCAACCATGGTTACAGTAGATAATTCCAAAATTCTAAAAGCGTACATCTCATTGCCACATGTCATGTTATATATCAATACAGTTTCATTTACTTTGGTGCAATACTCTCTGAGAAAATGCTGATTTTATGCATTTTTCCATAGGGTCAATGCAAAACTTGGCCCCAGTTTCCATGACAACGGCGGCCATTTTGAACTATCCAAATATTGTCTTGACATCTTGGCATACTGGAGAACATTTTCATAAAGTTTCATCCAGTTGGATCTTCTAACGAAAGAGTTAGAATTTTTGATATTTAAGCTGTTTCCATGGTAACGGCAGCCATTTTGAAAATTCCAAAGTCAAACTGGAAATCAGCACATGCCAGTCAGCATTCCTGTGGAGTTTTTTCCAGTTTGGAACACTTTGATTTTTTTCGCATTTATGCTGTTTCCATGGAAACGGCGGCCATCTTTTACCATTCCATACCAAGGTGCACAACCTTACATGGGGGTCCTCCTTATAGTAAAGTTCCATCAACATTGGTCCATTGGATTCCGAGAAACACGACGGACAAAATGTGTGGAAGAAGAAAAAGAAAAATAAGAAAAAAAAGAAACGTAGAATAACAATATGTCACCCCAACTCCGTTGAGGGTGCCATAACTAGATTTGTAATTGCTAGCAATAACGGATGGCACCCTCGTCCCCCTATTGCCAGGCGAGCGGCAGCCATTTTGAAAATTTCAAAGTCAAAGAGTGCATCTACACATGCAAGTCATCATTTTTGTAAAATTTCATTAAGTTTGGAGCATTTTGAAATTTTGGACAATTTTGCTGTTTCCATGGTTACAGCAGCCATTTTGGAAATTCCAACTTCAAAATGCAACTCCGCACATGTCAGTTACTATTCCTGTAAAGTTTCATCCAGTTTGCAGCATTTTAATTTTTTTGGAAATTTTGAACATTTGTGCTGCAACCATGGTTACAGTAGATAATTCCAAAATTCTAAAAGCGTACATCTCTTTGCCACATGTCATGTTATATATCAATGCAGTTTCATTTACTTTGGTGCACTACTCTCTGTGAAGATGCTGATTTTATGCATTTTTCCTTAGGGTCAATGCAAAACTTGGCCCCAGTTTCCATGACAACGGCGGCCATTTTGAACTATCAAAATATTGTCTTGACATCTTGGCATACTGGAGAACATTTTCATAAAGTTTCATCCTGTTGGATCTTATAACGAAAGCGTTAGAACTTTTGATATTTTAGCTGTTTCCATGGTAACGGCAGCCATTTTGAAAATTCCAAAGTCAAACTGGAAATCAGGACATGCCAGTTAACATTCCTGTGGAGTTTCTTCCAGTTTGGACCACTTTGATTATTTTCGCATTTGTGCTGTTTCCATGGAAACGGCGGCCATTTTTTACCATTCCATAGCAAGGTGCACAACTTCAGATGGTGGTCCTCATTATAGTAGAGTTCCATCAACATTGGTCCATAGGATTCCAAGAACTCGCGCGGACAAAATGTGTGGAAGAAAAATAAGAAAAAAAAGAAACATAGAATAACAATATGTCACCCCAACTCCGTTGAGGGTGCCATAAAAAAGAATCGTACAATAACAATATGTCACCCGACCTCCGTCAGGGTGACATAATAAGAAAAAAAAGAAACGTAGAATAACAATATGTCACCCCAACTCCGTTGAGGGTGCCATAATAAGAAAAAAAAGAAACGTACAATAACAATACGTCACCCCAACTCCGTTGAGGGTGCCATAACTAGATTTGTAATTGCTAGCAATAACGGATGGCACCCTCGTCCCCCCATTGCCAGGCGAGCGGCAGCCATTTTGAAAATTCAAAAGTCAAAGAGTGCATCTACTCATGCAAGTTATCATTTTTGTAAAATTTCATTAAGTTTGGAGCAATTTGAAATTTTGGACAATTTTGTTGTTTCCATGGTTACGGCGGCCATTTTGGAAATTCCAACTTCAAAATGAAACTCTGCACATGTCAGTTACTATTCCTTTAAAGTTTCATGCAGTTTGCAGCACTTTATTTTTTTTTGGAAATTTTGAACATTTGTGCTGCAACCATGGTTACAGTAGATAATTCTAAAATTCTAAAAGCAGACATCTCATTGCCACATGTCATGTTATATATCAATACAGTTTCATTTACTTTGGTGCAATACTCTTTGAGAAAATGCTGATTTTATGCATTTTTCCATAGGGTCAATGTTAAACTTGTTCCCAGTTTCCATGACAACGGCGGCCATTTTGGAGTTTCCAAATATCGTCTTGGCATCTTGGCATACTGGGTAACATTTTTATAAAGTTTCATCCAGTTGGGTCTTATAATGACAGAGTTAGAATTTTTGATATTTTAGCTGTTTCCATGGTAACGGTAGCCATTTTGAAAATTCCAAGATCAAAATGCAGCTCAAGCCATGCCTGTTAATATTTAAGTGAAGTTTCGTGCAGTTTGGAACACTTTGAATATTTTTGGACTTTTGCTGTTTCCATGGAAACGGCAGCCATTTTGACCATTCCAAAGTCAGGTGCACAACTTCACATGCTGGTGCACATTGTGGTATACTTCCATCATCATTGGTCAACTCAATTCCAAGAAACTGCGTGGACAAAATGTGTGGAAGAAGAATAAGGAAAACTAGATTTGCCATTGCAAGCAATAGCGGATGGCACCCTTTCCCCATTGCCAGGCCAGCGGCAGCCATTCAGAAAATTTTTGCTGTTTCCATGGCAACGGCGGCCATTTTGAAAATTCGAAACTCAAAAGTTAAGTCGTCATAAGCTAGGCAACATTTGTTATAAGTTTCATTAAATTTAAAGCATTTGGAAGTTTTTCATAATTTTGCTGTTCCCATGGTAACGGCGGCCATTTTGAATATTCCAAAGTCAAACCCCCGCTGCAATTTTTGCCCTCCATAATCATATACCATTTAATGTCTCTAGAATAAATTTAACATTGATGTTCTGGAATGTTCTGTGAAAATTCAAAGTTTTGACCTTTTTGCATTGTTTCCAAGGTAACAACAGATATTTTGGAAATTCCAACGCCAAATTCCACATCTTCCAATGTTGCTCATCGTTACTGTGAAGTTTTATGAAGTTTGGAGCATTTTGATATTTTTGAAATTTTTGGTGTAGTTTCCATGGCAACATAGTAGTTCCAATGAGTGCCAAAATCATCCAACACCTGTATATGGCCGGCACCTACATTGTATCAAAATATAATGTTTCTGAGTTTAAGCATATCAAAACAGTTCATCAAAACAAAAAACAGGATTTTTTCACATTTGTTTCGTTTCCATGGCAACGGCAGCCATCTTGATGGTGCCATATCCCACTGCTCTATAGAATGTGGTGGTCTACATTATGGTATAGTTCCATCAATATTGTTCAAGCCAATTCCGAGAAATAGAATGGACAAAAAAGTGTGGAATAATAAAAATAATAATAATAATATGAAAAAAAGAAACGAACAATAACAATATGTCACCCCAACTCCGTTGAGGGTGCCATAACTAGATTTGTAATTGCTAGCAATAACGGATGGCACCCTTCCCCCATTGCCAGGTGAGCGGCAGCCATTTTGAAAATTCCAAAGTCAAATAGTGCATCTACAGATGTCTAGTAACATTTTTGCAAAGTTTCATTAAGTTTGAAGCATTTTGAAATTTTGGATAATTTTGCTGTTTCCATGGTAACGGCGGCCATTTTGAAAATTCCAAACTCAAAAGTCAAGTCTACATAAGCTAGGCAACATTTGTTATAAGTTTCCTTAAATTTGAAGCATTTTGAAGTTTTTCATATTTTTGCTGTTTCCATGGTAATGGCGGCCATTTTGAATATTACAAAGTCAAACCCCCGCTGCAATTTTTTGCCCTCCATAAACATATACCATTTAATGTCTCTAGAATAAATTTAACATTGATGTTCTGGAATGTTCTGTGAAAATTCAAAGTTTTGACCTTTTTGCATTGTTTCCAAGGTAACAACAGATATTTTGGAAATTCCAACGCCAAATTCCACATCTTCCAATGTTGCTCATCGTTACTGTGAAGTTTCCTGAAGTTTGGAGCATTTTGAGAATTTCGAAATTTTTGGTGTAGTTTCCATGGCAACATAGTAGTTCCAATGATGACCAAAATCATCCAACACCTGTATATAGTGGGCACCTACATTGTATTAAAATATAATGATTCTGAGATAAAGCATATCCAAACAGTTCACCAAAACAAAAAACTGGATTTTTTCACATTTGTTCTGTTTCCATGGAAACGGTAGCCATCTTGAACCATTCCATGCTTCCTGCAACTCTGCACCTGGGGGTCCTTACTATAGTAGAGTTCCATCAACATTGGTCCATTGGATTTCGAGAAATCACCTGGACAAAATTTGTTGCAAGAAGAAAAATAACTAGAATTGCCATTGCAAGCAATAGTGGATGTCACCCTGGTTCCCCAATTGCCACTAAACGGCAGCCATTTCGAAATGTTCCATCAGTAAATGCAGATATATCCATAACAAAAGATCTTTCTGTCAGTTTTCATAGCTTTATGTACGTTTTTCTGTTTTCAACAATTGTGCCGTTTCCATGGCAACGGCGGCCATTTTGGAAATTAAAAACTCAAAAGTCAAGTCTACAATAGCTAGGCAACATTTGTTTTAAGTTTCATTAAATTTGAAGCATTTTGGAGCTTTTCATATTTTGCTGTTTCCATGGTAACGGCCGCCATTTTAAAAATTCCAAAGTCAAACTACTGCTGCATATTGTTCTCCCCCTAAGAATATACTATTATATAACATTTAATGTCTGTTGAACTATTTTAACACTTATGTTCTGGAATGTTCCATGAAAAATTCACCCCCCTCAAATAATGTCTAGAGACCCCCCAGTTGAAAAAAAATTGTACCATGTTGAAGTGTGCATGACTCTCTTAATATCATAGAAGTTTCATATAAATTGGAACACATTTCTATTTTTCACATTTTTGCTGTTTCCATGGAAATGGCAGCCATTTCTTTAATTCCAAGGTAAGGTGCAAAACTGCACATGGTGATTAACATTATGTTATAGTTCCATCAACATTGGTCCATTCAATTCCGAGAACTAAGCCGGACAAAAAGTGTGGAATAAAAATAATAAGAAAAAAAGAATCGTACAATAACAATATGTCACCCGACCTCCGTCAGGGTGACATAACTAGATTTGTAATTGCTAGCAATAACGGATGGCACCCTCGTCCCCCCATTGCCAGGCGAGCGGCAGCCATTTTGGAAATTCCAAAGTCAAAGAAGGCATCTACCCCTGCAAGTTATCATTTGTGCAAAATTTCATTAAGTTTGGAGCATTTTGAAATTTTGGACAATTTTGCTGTTTCCATGGTTACGGCGGCCATTTTGGAAATTCCAACTTCAAAATGCAACTCCGCACATGTCAGTCACTATTCCTGTAAAGTTTCATCCAGTTTGCAGCACTTAATTTTTTTTGGAAATTTTGAACATTTGTGCTGCAACCATGGTTACAGTAGATAATTCCAAAATTCTAAAAGCGTACATCTCATTGCCACATGTCATGTTATATATCAATACAGTTTCATTGACTTTGGTGCACTACTCTCTGAGAAAATGCTGATTTTATGCATTTTTCCATAGGGTCAATGCAAAACTTGGCCCCAGTTTCCATGACAACGGCGGCCATTTTGAACTATCCATATATTGTCTTGACATCTTGGCATACTGGAGAACATTTTCATAAAGTTTCATCCAGTTGGATGTTATAACGAAAGAGTTAGAATTTTTGATATTTTAGCTGTTTCCATGGTAACGGCAGCCATTTTGAAAATTCTAAAGTCAAACTGGAAATCAGCAGATGCCAGTTAACATTCCTGTGGAGTTTCTTCCAGTTTGGACCACTTTGATTTTTTTCGCATTTGTGCTGTTTCCATGGAAACGGCGGCCATTTTTTACCATTCCATAGCAAGGTGCACCACTTCAAATGGGGTTCCTCATTATAGTTGAGTTCCATAAACATTGGTCCGTTCAATTCTGAGAACTCGCGCGGACAAAATGTGTGGAAGAAAAATAAAAATAACTAGATTTGCCATTGCAAGCAATAGCGGATGGCACCCTTCCCCCATTGCCAGGCCAGCGGCAGCCATTTAGAAAATGTTTGCTGTTTCCATGGCAACGGCGGCCATTTTGAAAATTCCTAACTCAAAAGTCAAGTCTACAAAAGCTTTGCAACATCTATTATAAGTTTCATTAAATTTAAAGCATTTTGAAGTTTTTCATATTTTTGCTGTTTCCATGGTAACGGCGGCCATTTTGAATATTGCAAAGTCAAACCCCCACTTCAATTTTTTCCCTCCATAACCAAATACCATCATATACCTTTTAATATGTCTCTAGAATAAATTTAACATTGATGTTCTGGAATGTTCTGTGAAAATTCAAAGTTTTGACCTTTTTGCATTGTTTCCATGGTAATAACAGATATTTTGAAAATTCCAACGACAAATTCCACATCTTCCAATGTTGCTCATCGTTACTGTGAAGTTTCATGAAGTTTGGAACATTTTGGGATTTTTGAATTTTTTGGAGTAGTTTCCATGGCAACATAGTAGTTCCAATGAGTGCCAAAATCACCCAACACCTGTATATAGTGGGCACCTACATTGTATTAAAATATAATGGTTCTGAGTTCAATCATATCCCAATAGTTCACCTAAACAAAAAACTGGATTTTTTCACATTTGTTTAGTTTCCATGGCAACGTCAGCCATCTTGATGATGCCATACCCCGTTTGCACAATTTCATATAGTGGACTACATTATGGCATAGTTTCATCAATATTGTTCAAGCCAATTCCGAGAAATAGCATGGACAAAATGTGTGGAAGAATAAAAATAAAAAGAAAAAAAAGAAACGTAGAATAACAAGATGTCACCCCAACTCCGTTGAGGGTGCCATAACTAGAATTGCCATTGCAAGCAATAGCGGATGTCACCCTTCCCCCCATTGCCACTAAGCGGCAGCCATTTCAAAAACTTTTAACAGTGAATGCACATATTTGCATGGCAATACAACTTTCTGTAAATTTTCAGTACATTCAGAGCATTTTAGAAAATTTCTAATTTTTGCTGTTTCCATGGCAACGGCAGCCATTTTGAAAGTTTCAAAGTCAAAAGTCTCATCTGTACTTGCCAGTTAACAATAATATCAAGTTTCATAAAGTTCAAAGCATTTTATAAATCTTTGACTTTTTTGCAGTTTCCATGGCAACGGTGGCCATTTTGGAAATTCCATCTTCAAAAGTCCCATCCAGACTTGCCAGTCTACAAACATATTAAGTTTCATTAATTTTGGAGCATTTTGAAATTTTTGAAAATTTTGACATTTGTGATGGTTCCTATGGCAACAGAGACCATTCCCAAAATTTAATGGCATATACCACATTGGTACATTGGAGGGACCATACCATCAAAGTTTCGTTAAATTTGACCTACCATTTTAAGGAAGTAAATGCCACTTTAAGGTTTTTGACCTGTTTTGCATTGTTTCCATGGTAACGGCAGACATTTTCAAAATTCCAACGCCAAATTCCACTTCTACCAATGTTGCTCATCGTTACTGTGAAGTTTTATAAAATTTGGAGCATTTCCATATTTTGGAAATTTTTGGTGTAGTATCTATGGCAACATAGTAGTTCCGATGATTGCCAAAATCATCCCAAAGCAGTATATTGTGGGCACCTACATTGTATTAAAATCTAAAGATTTTAAGGTTAAGCATTCTCAAACAATTCACCCAACTCCAAAATTATATTTTTTCACCATTTTTCCATTTCCATGGTGATGGCAGCCATTTTTTTAGTTCCAATACCGGAAAGCAACAGGAAAGTCAGGGTTCCTTGTTACAGTGCACCATCATTCAGATTGGTTCCTTTGGCTCTGAGAAAACTGCCGGACAAAATTAGGTGGAAGAAAAATAATAATAATAGAGGAAAAGCAATATGTCACCCGACATTGTCGATCGGGTGACATAACTAGAATTGCCATTGCAAGCAATAGCGGATGTCACCCTTCCCCCAATTGCCACTAAGCGGCAGCCATTTCAGAATCGTTTAACAGTGAATGCACATATATGCATGGCAATACATCTTTCTGTAAATTTTCAGTACATTCACAGCATTTTAAAAATTTCACATTTCTGCCGTTTCCATGGCAACGGCAGCCATTTTGAAAATTTCAAATTCAAAAGCCTCTTTATTACTTGTCAGTTAACAATAATATCAAGTTTTATTAAGTTTAAAGCATTTTGAAATTTTTTACTTTTTTGCAGTTTCCATGGCAACGGTGGCCATTTTGGAAATTCCAAAGTCAAAAGTCTCATCCAGACTTGGCAGTCAACAATAATATTAAGTTTCATCAATTTTGGAGCATTTTGAAATTTTTGAAATATTTGATCCTGTATCCATGGTAACAGAGTAGTTCCAATGATTGTCATAATCATTCAAAACCTGTATATAGTGGACAACTATATTGTATAAAAATTTGATGATTTTAAGTTCAAGCATACCAAAGGTATTCACCAAACCCTGAAGTTTTTGGAGCATTTTGACCTTTTTGCATTGTTTCCATGGTAACGGCAGACATTTTCAAAATTCCAACGCCAAATTCCACATCTACCAAAGTTGCTCATCGTTATGCTAGAATTTCTAAAAATTTGGAGCATTTTCATTTTTTTGAAATTTTTGGTGTAGTATCCATGGCAACATAGCAGTTCCAATGATTGCCAAAATCATCCCAAAGCAGTATATAGTGGGCACCTACATTGTATTAAAATCTAAAGATTTTAAGATTAAGCATTCTCAAACAATTTACCTAACTCCAAAATTATATTTTTTCACCATTTTTCCGTTTCCATGGTGATGGCAGCCATTTTTTTAATGCCAATATTAAAAAGCAACAGGAAAGTCAGGGTTCCTTGTTATAGTGCACCATCATTCAGATTGGTTCCTTTGGCTCTGAGAAAGCGAGCGGACAAAATTAGGTGGAAGAAAAATAATAATAATAATAGGGAAAAAGAAACAGAGGAAAAGCAATATGTCACCCGACATTGTCGATCGGGTGACATAATAAGAAAAAAAAGAAACGTAGAATAACAATATGTCACCCCAACTCCGTTGAGGGTGCCATAACTAGATTTGCCATTGCAAGCAATAGCGGATGGCACCCTTCCCCAATTGCCAGGCGAGCGGCAGCCATTTTGAAAATTCCAAAATCATAGAGTGCATCTACTCATGCCAATTGTCAATTTTGTAAAGTTTCATTAAGTTTGGAGAACTTTGAAATTTTTGAAATTTTTGCTGTTCCCATGGTAACGGCGGCCATTTTGAATATTCAAAAGTCAAACCCCCGCTGCAATTTTTGCCCTCCATTATCATATATACCATCATATACCATTTAATGTCTCTAGAATACATTTAACATTGATGTTCTAGAATGTTCTGTGAAAATTCAAAGTTTTGCCCTTTTTGCATTGTTTCCATGGTATCTACAGATATTTTGGAAATTCCAACGCCAAATTCCACATCTTCCAATGTTGCTCATCGTAACTGTGAAGTTTCATAAAGTTTGGAGCATTTTGATATTTTTGAAATTTTTGGTTTAGTTTCCATGGCAACATAGTAGGTCCAATGAGTGCCAAAATCATCCAACAGCTATATATAGTGGGCACCTTCATTGTATTAAAATATGATGATTCTGAGTTTAAGCATATTCAAACAGTTCACCAAAACAAAAAACAGAAATTTTTCACATTTGTTTCGTTTCCATGGCAACGGCAGCCATCTTAATGGTGCCATACCCCACTGCACTATAGAATGTGGTGGTCTACATTATGGTATAGTTCCATCAATATTGTTCAAGCCTATTCCGAGAAATAGAATGGACAAAAAAGTGTGGAAGAATAAAAATAATAATAATATGAAAAAAAGAAACGAACAATAACAATATGTCACCCCAACTCCGTTGAGGGTGCCATAATAATAAGAAACGATACAAAAACAATAAGTCGCCAAAAACTCCGTTTTGGTGACTTAACTAGATTTGCCATTGCAAGCAATAGCGGATGGCACCCTTCCCCCATTGCCAGGTGAGCAGCAGCCATTTTTGAAAATTCCAAAGTCAAAGAGCTCATCTACAGATGTCTATTAACATTCTTGTAAAGTTTCCATAATTTTGGAACATTTTGAAATTTTTGAAATTTTTGCTATTTCCATGGTAACGGGTACCATTTCCAAAATTCCAAAGACTAGTGCCACTTTTGGACATGCCATGTTAGATATCCATAAAGTTGTAGAAGGTTTAATCTTATATTTTTGCAGGAAATGCATCTTCAATGTGTTTTCCCATAGGGCCAATGTTAAACTTTCGTCCTGTTTCCATGACAATGGCGGCCATTTTGGAATTTCCTAATATTGTCACAACATCTAGACATACCAAGGAACATTACCATAAAGTTTCATCCAGCTAGGTCTTATAATGAAAGATTTAGAATTTGCATTTTTTTTCACATTTTATCAGTTTCCATGGCAACAGCAGCCATCTTGATGATGCCATACCCTGTTTGCAAAACTTCATATGCTGGGTTACATTATGGTATAGTTCCATGACCATTCGATCATACAGTGCCAAGATATGGCCTGGACAAAAAGCGTGGAAGAAAAATAAAAATAAAAATAACTAGATTTGTAATTGCTAGCAATAACGGATGGCACCCTCGTCCCCCCAATTGCCAGGCGAGCGGCAGCCATTTTGGAAATTCCAAAGTCAAAGAGTGCATCTACACCTGCATGTTATCATTTTTGAAAAAAATCATTAAGTTTGGAGCATTTTGAAATTTTGGAGTATTTTGCTGTTTCCGTGGTTACGGCGGCCATTTTGGAAATTCCAACTTCAAAATACAACTCCGCACATGACAGTCACTATTCCTGTAAAGTTTCATCCAGTTTGCATCACTTTAATTTTTTTTGGAAATTTTGAACATTTGTGCTGCAACCATGGTTACAGTAGATAATTCCAAAATTCTAAAAGCGTACATCTCATTGCCACATGTCATGTTATATATCAATACAGTTTCATTTACTTTGATGCACAACTCTCTGAAAAAATGCTGATTTTATGCATTTTTCCATAGGGTCAATACAAAACTTGCTCCCAGTTTCCATGACAACGGCGGCCATTTTGGACTATCCAAATATTGTCTTGATATCTTAGCATACTGGGTAACATTTTCATAAAGTTTCATCCAGTTGGGTCTTATAACGAAAGAGTTAGAATTTTTGATATTTTAGCTTGTTTCCATGGTAACAGCGGCCATTTTGGAAATTCCAAAGTCAAATGGGACATCTCCATATGCCAGTCAATATTTGTGTGAAGTTTCATTAACTTTGGAGCAATTTGATTTTTTGGACATTTTTGCTGTT
Source organism: Mytilus galloprovincialis (assembly GCF_965363235.1). Taxonomy (NCBI): domain Eukaryota; kingdom Metazoa; phylum Mollusca; class Bivalvia; order Mytilida; family Mytilidae; genus Mytilus; species Mytilus galloprovincialis. The sequence continues at coordinate 45,029,471 of NC_134845.1, forward strand.
TCCATGGTAACGGCGGCCATCTTGAAAATGCCATACCCCGATTGCAAATCTGCACATGCTGGTTAACATTATGGTTAAGTTCTATTAACATTGGTTCATAAAATTCCAAGATATAAGCTGGACAAAAATAGTGGAAGAAAAAAAATAATAATAAGAAAAAAAGAAACGTAGAAAAGCAATATGTCACCCCAACTCCGTTGAGGGTGCCATAAAAAAAAGAAACGTAGAATAACAATACGTCACCCCAACTCCGTTGAGGGTGCCATAATAATAAAAAAAAGAAACGTAGAATAACAATATGTCACCCCAACTCCGTTGAGGGTGCCATAAAAAAAGAAACGTAGAATAACAATACGTCACCCCAACTCCGTTGAGGGTGCCATAATAATACAGAAAAAGAAACAGAGGAAAAGCAATATGTCACCCGACATTGTCGATCGGGTGACATAAAAAAGAAACGTAGAATAACAATATGCCATAACTAGAATTGCTATTGCAAGCAATAGCGGATGTCACCCTCCCCCCCCCCCCCCCGCATTGCAATTTAGCGGCAGCCATTTCAAAAACTTTTAACAGTGAGTGCACATATTTGCATGGCTATACATTTTTCTGTAAATTTTCAGTACATTTAGATCATTACATGACATTTTTGCTGTTTCCATGGCAACGACAGCCATTTTGAAATTTTCAAAGTCAAAAGTCTCATCTATACATGACAGTTTACAATAATATTAAGTTTCATTAAGTTTGGAGCATTTCGAAAATATTTGACATTTTTCCAGTTTCCATGGCAACTGTTGACATTTTGGAAATTCCAACTTCAAAAGTCTCATGCAGACTTGACAGTCAACAATCCTATTAAGTTTCATCAATTTTGGAGCATTTTGAAATTTTTGAAATTTTTGACATTTGTGATGGTTCCTATGGCAACAGAGACCATTCCCAAAATTTAATGGCATATACCACAATGGTGCATGGGAGGGACCATACCATCAAAGTTTCAATGGATTTGACATACCCTTTTAAGAAAGTAAATGCCACTTTTAGGTGTTTTTAGAGCAATTTGACCATTTTTACATTGTTTCCATGGTAACAGCAGCCATTTTGGAAATTCCAACGCCAAATTCCACATCTATCAATGTTGCTCATCGTCACTGTGAAGTTTCGTTAAATTTGGAGCATTTCCATATTTTTGAAATTTTTGGTGTAGTTTCCATGGCAACAAAGTAGTTCCAATGATTGCCAAAATCATCCAAAACCAGAATATGGCTGGCACCTACATTGTATTAAAATATAATGATTCTGATGTTAAGCATATCCAAATAATCTACCAAAACCAAAAAGAGGAATTTTTCAAATTTGTTCCGTTTCCATGGTAACGGCAGCCATTTTTTGGTTCCAAAGTTGCACTGCAACTCGAAAGTCAGGGTTCCTTGTTATAGTGAACCATCATTCAGATTGGTTCCTTTGGCTCCGAGAAAGCGGGCGGACAAAATTAGGTGGAAGAAAAATAATAATAATAGGGAAAAAGAAACAGAGGAATAGCAATATGTCACCCGACATTGTCGATCGGGTGACATAATAATACGGAAAAAGAAACAGAGGAATAGCAATATGTCACCCGACAATGTCGATCGGGTGACATAATTAAATCATTGGAATGGGAAAATTTAGAAATAAGAAGGAAAAAAGCTAGATTAACTATGCTGTATAAAATAAGTTGGGGATTAGTTGAAGTTCGTAGGGACAATTTAACAATATCTGATAGACGTACTAGGGGGAAACATAAATTTAGGCAAATATCAACAAATAAAGATTTCTATAAATTTTCATTTTATCATCGCACAATTTCGGACTGGAACTCACTACCTGAAGCAATAGGTATATCTGACACCCTGGAATCCTTCTAAAGTGGCATATCCACTCTAACATTTAAAGGATCCACAACAACTTATTAAACTACAAAGCCACTGTACATAATGTATATATGTTATTGTTAACGATTTTTTTTTGGTCATATTATTTTTAAATTAAGTCCATATGTACATAGCACACAAGTTCCGGGAAGTTTTACACTCCTACCTAGGAGTCTACTCACGTATTTGAGAAAAACGCCGTGACCTTGTATGCCTTGTGGTGGTTCGCAGGTTTTGACTATCGATTTTTTTTTGCGATTGATAAAAGCGTTAGGACCAGCAGATTTTCCTCGAGAACAATCGGGTACAAAACAAATTGAGAACTCTGCGTTATCTGTTGTAAACAAAACTAATACAGTTTGGTTACCTTGTCCTTTTCGAGCATATACCAAACAAACATTGACAATTTTTTGTACACTTTTAAATTATCCCTAAAAATTAATTGATCGGAGCTTTCAGCCGGATTCGTTTACCCAAATTGAGTTAGGAAAGCCTACAGTAAAAATCTGACGAACACAAAGATTTCTTCCAACTGATTTTCTTTGTTTTTACACTTATTGTATAAATACTGCAATAGCAAAACAGAGCACAATGTAACAGTCATATTTTCCGACTGAATTGACGTATCTTATTTTTTATAACAAATCATCGTGAACTTCATTGATGTCATCAAACATAAAAAAAAATCTGCAATATTCGACGGCAAAGAAGACATTTTGGAGATGTACAGGAGAGACCCTAAAAACATGCCCTTTTTTGTGTACTATGTTCATGGAATAATTTATGCAGTTGATTGATTGTTTCTTGCTTTACGTACTATAAAAATATTTCATGCATGTTCATGACGAGAACTCATAAACTTTAAATATATTAGGTAGGTCTTGCAATAAAAGGTTTTTTAACTTGCAGAAAGCGTCGATCAATGAACTCTATAGTCTGAAGTCGGCCATCGATATTTAAGTGTAGTTCCCTCAAGTCTGCTTGCATCTAATATGTCATAGTGAGCCTGAAATTTCAGAGTTGTTTGGAAACTTAAAGGTATGTTTGTATCTAATATGTCCTAATGACCTTGACATATAGGTGGGGGTTGGGGGCACTGACTGTCTTAGAGGGGACCCCCTCGATTCATGCCTCAGTATATACCTATTTACTAGTAATAAACCAAATTTCTCCCACAAAAAAAAAGACAGACACCCTGTCCCCTAAATCCGCCTGTGGTTTAATAGCTTCCTTGTGAGTAGCAATCATCTATCAAGGACATCATGACAGGAAATATCCTGGAATATAGTATCAACTGGGAGATATTTACTTCTTAAAGGACGCGCTGTTAAAATGTACACAAAAATAAAAATGTCCCAATTAGGAAATCATCTTTTTTGTGGTTAAAGGTTTGTAGTTAACCGACCCCCATTGACAATATCTCTCTATATACATGTATATCTATATGCAAGTCGAGATTAGAGGCAGTATTAACTATTCTTTGTATCTTTTATATTAAGTTCGATAATGCGTTCAATTAGTCACCAAACTTTTATTTGATTCGCCCCTTTGTTTTGTAACTTTAAAAATACATGTGCAAAATAATAATATTAAGAATGGAAATGAGGAGTGTGTCAAAGAGACAACATTCCGACCACAGAGCAGACAACAGACGATGGCCACCAATGAGTCTTCAATACAGCGAGAAAATCCTGAACCCGGAGGCGTGCTCCAGCCTAATCTAGCTGGCCCCTGAACACAAATGTGAACTAGTCATCGAAACATTTGTTTCTTCAAATCATTCGACCTTTTGATGGCAAAATACTTTATGCTCAATTAGGGTTTTTTTTTATATAAAGATGTATATGTAGGTAAAATACGTATTTGAATTAATATAAAAAAAAAAAAAAAAAAAAAACCAAACCTATCAGTATCTCATTTAAAAATGAACAGAACACTGAGTCTGATATATTGAAAATTGAGATTTTTTTTTTTATTAGCAATTATCAGAGTCATTTTTGAATGCAAAAGTGTGATTAAACATTGCGTTTCCGGGAAATTCTGCTTACAAATAAATGCAATACCTTTCCCATCGCAATTTCAGTAATAATGAACACTTCGCAAACTTTTCTGAATTTACGGCATGTACGATTTAGTTCCAGTTCATGAACATAAAAATTATATGGATCTAGAAAGCAGGTAGACGAAAGTATTAAATTGACATGTTACACATGTTTTTATTATCGTTCTCTTTCCTTTAATACAGTTATATCCATGATGTTGTATGCCCCTTCAACTTACGATTTTGATTGCATTCCCTTTCTGATAGTTTGCAGAGAATAAGAATGCAAATTATGTGACCGACGCAATCTATCCTGGCTTTAAACCTGCTGTAAGAGAGATATAAATAGCAATTAGATTATGTATTCATCGATTTAGTTCATTTGTGTTTAAACCTCTGCTGGAAAATTAATAATTCATTACAATAACAAACAAATGGTGAAAATATTAATAGTGTATCCACTTTATCGGTAAATTGTCTAATTTACGCTCATAGCGAAAGAGTTATGGGTTTAAATAATCAGTTATTTTCCGTTTCATTGCTAAAATACAATGTAAATAGAAAAAGTGATATATTTTAAATTCATTGATTGATATTCGATATTTGCTGGCAAGAGGTCAACTGTATATGTAATCACGTAAATGATCTAAATCTTGAGAAAACAGAAATTGGAAAAGAAAAAAAGAATGAAGGGATTAAAATGGAAGATCATGGATTAATTCTTATATGGAATATATTAGTGTGTATAAGTACAGGTTTGTGTTTATATTTACCGGCAAGTATGTGTTTAATTATATATCGTTGACTTCTGTAACATGTTTAAACAAATAAATCTAAACCCTACATGAACTAAAGATAATATTACGAAATGGTGTTGTACAAGAAGAATACGAAACTATACCTTCAACTTAGAAATAAAAATATGTGTCATGATTTCCAATGAGAACTCTCCACCATAGACTCAAATTAGAAGTACAATATATCAACTATAGGTCACCGTGCTGCCTTCAACACTGAGCAAAACCCGTATATAGATAGCCGCGCCATGACAAATGTAAAACAATTCCAAGCTAGCAGCATGATTATCAATTCACGTCAGTGACAAAAAACAAATATGATCTGCCAGTGGTGCATTTAGGTATGAGCACATGCATCCTTTTAAAACAAAGTTTTATATTTGCATACAATCGTGCAAATTGTTTTTTGCTTCGCTCCGGTAGTACCATACCGTCTATATAGACAGCTATAAAAGGACGGGTACTTGTATTCACCAACAACAAAAATGCACTCAATACAGATCTAAAGTACTCACAATTATAACCAATAACAACTAATCAGAATAAAATCATGCATCTTAGACTAAATTGTAAATCAGTACACATATGTTTATGTTATCAACAATATTAAAACAACGAAAATCATATTTCTTTTCTCCGATAAAACAAATCTTAAAATGTATAAAGTCATTCATTCATATATGGTTATAACTGTTAATAAAACTTTTTTTTATTGTAGCGTTTACTTCTAACATATCAAGTACGTTCGCACCACCCGCTGTTGAAGGTAATGGTTCTTTTCCTATCTTAATCCTTATCTAACATGTTACCTTTTCAAAAAAAACACATTGATGATTTAATTGCTCACAAAGTTGTTATGTCAGTTTCCTCTTCAGTGATCTGATATTCAAAAGGCGAAAACCATATACAACGAAATGTATATTTAAAAGAGAGACTTTTAATGTATTGAGTGAAAGCTGCTTACGTTCCAGTGGCAAATATTCAATGCACATTCAGGCCAAGTTTTAGTTTAAAATGGCTATACGTGATTTATAGTAAACTAATTCGTTTAACCAAAACAGAAATTGTTAAGTTTACAAGGAAATACCAAAGATGCATCTACACACTCAGAATAAAAAAGAAAGAGATGTGGTATGATTGACAACTGACCAGTCTCCTTCTCCTAAATGCTGCATTCTTGGCAGAGAATCTCAAAACCCTGAGGCAGTTTTAAATTACGTATTTCTAAGTTTATAAAAGAAAATATCAATTCACATCATATATATCAAAATGCTGTCTTGGTCCCTCTCGGTTTGATGGATGATTACCCCAACATCCATTTGCTATTCGTGATCTCTTGTTAGCTGACTTGGTTTGTTAAAATATATATAAAAGATCGTAACCTTCTTAAAGAAACACACATGTAGCAAAATCTTTTAACAGATATATATTTGATAATATAACTCACTTTTCGTTTATTTCATTTCACATATATATCTGGATACCATCTAGTTATTGTATATATATATATATACACACATAGATTGAAAGGGGGGCCTAGATAAAATGTAAGTGTACTTGTATTGTTTAAATCTGTATTCTCATTGTTTGACCTCATGATGTAATTAATGAATCCAACGAATAAACTATAAATCAAAATCACTAAAGAAATTATGTTTTATTTGGCTGTAAATTTGTCATGGCATTTATTGCAAGAAAGAAACACAATCAACTTGTCAATCAAAACTTGATGACGATTGAATTACTGAAGGGCGATCCAGCAGTAACAAAGTTATATCAGGAGCCACTGGGTAGTCCATAGCAGCTTAAAGTAAATTCCGCCTGTCCATTCACAATACAAAAAAGCTCCAAACTCAGTCTGTTATATATGCCATGACGCTGGTTCTATAATCATTCTTCCAAAACTGAAACGATAAATGAAAAGCAGCAGAAAATATTCATAATGGGGAAAAGGGAGGGCGGGTAAATTCTATAGCTTTGGTCAAGCTCCGTGTAAGGTTTGAATTCAAATAACCAAACCACATGAGGTAAATTGCACGGACTAACATTTCGCGGGCTAAACTAATTAGCATATTAAAGTGACCAGTATAAAATGAATCGAACACACCGTCAATTTAAATCAATAATAGGCATACCAAGTTATATAATTACAATAACTGAATTTAATTATTATTGAATTAAATTCTATTATTGTATATATATATATATACACACATAGATTGAAAGGGGGGCCTAGATAAAATGTAAGTGTACTTGTATTGTTTAAATCTGTATTCTCATTGTTTGACCTCATGATGTAATTAATGAATCCAACGAATAAACTATAAATCAAAATCACTAAAGAAATTATGTTTTATTTGGCTGTAAATTTGTCATGGCATTTATTGCAAGAAAGAAACACAATCAACTTGTCAATCAAAACTTGATGACGATTGAATTACTGAAGGGCGATCCAGCAGTAACAAAGTTATATCAGGAGCCACTGGGTAGTCCATAGCAGCTTAAAGTAAATTCCGCCAAAATTACAAGTTGAGTAACTAGTTGCACAACTTGTAATCCGCCATAAAATTTACCGCATGACAAATTTAACAGCAAGAATCAACATCAATCAACTTCAACATCATTATCAACTTCGATGTCATTATCAACATCATAATCAATTTCAACATCATTATCAACTCAACATCATTATCAACTTCAATATTATCAACTTCAATATTGTCAACTTCAATATTATTATCAACTTCAATATTATTATCAACTAAAACATTATTATCAACTACAACATTATTATCAACTTCAATATTATCAACTTCAATATTATCAACTTCAACATTATTATCAACTTCAATATTATCAACTACAACATTATTATCAACTACAACATTATTATCAACTACAACATTATTATCAACTTCAACACAAACATCAAAAACTTCAATATCAACTTAAATTCAATACTTTGAACTTCATTAAATTGATATTCATGTGGCAACATCAACATAAACTTCAGCTAAAATGCAATACTGTCAACATCTAAGCTATGCTATTCATTGTAAGGGAAAACCAAACAATGAGGAAATTTAAAGAAAATATATACATAACATTTTCAGAGCTCCTTGAATCTGATTTAGGAATACACCCAACTATCTCTAATCCAAACGATGCACATATAAGCTTAATATGACAGCTCCTATAACAATAAAAGAGCCAATTACCCAAATATCATTCAGGTACCCTGAAATAAAGTGTTTCAACTATACAATGCAAGGTTTGCTTTTGCATAACCTTTTTTAAAGTGTATGAAAATGTCCATCGTCTTTGTGTCTCAGCAATGTAGTCCGACATCAACCGGACAGGACAAATTGAAGTAGTTTATTCTTTTCCAGAATTGTCGTTACTGAATTACCCAGCTGATCTGTTTGCTAAGAAGGAACTTTTATAATAACTTAAGTTACCCTGAATAAGCATCAAATTATATCTTGGATCGTTTTACAATAAGATTTTCATTAAAATTTGAATTTGCAATTACTCCAAAACTAAGAAACCCAAAATTCTAGCTGAAAATGAAGCTTTGAATAAACATGTTTCATATACTGAATAACAAACTAAATTAAGCGCATCTAAAAGTCTAGTTAATATACCAATAGTAATAGGCTTACGACAGACGTGTCGCTTATGTCACTGAGCATCTTTTGAACAATAAAAGAATGAGTGTTGTCCAATAAACCATTGATCTTATGATTAAACCTAATGCCTGAAAGGTACGCATTCCCAGTGGAATAAGAAATTCATCTTTAAACATGTCAGCTACTATTAACTAAATGTGAAACGGGGCATGGCCATACGTCATACAGATTTAGTTTATGTTTAAAGTTTTGAAATTAATTTAGTCCATTTGATACGTAAGCCAAGTATTTGAATAACTCTTGCACTACCGATAAAGAGATTTAAAACAGAACTCGACAACCACTTGTCACTCAAAATATAAGAAATGCCATTATAATTTCTAAAATTATTTTCCAAACACGTAGATTAGAAATAGGTCGATAATAAAAAGGCCCCGCAATTCTACCATTTCAATTCACTCATGATTTTTCCAAGCTAAATTTGGATCTTGTAAAACAGACTTTAATATTTTGCTTGTATGATGTGCTCGAAAACCATATTTAAAACCATTATATAATAAATTTGCCAACATTTTAACGGGGTAGTCAGTCAACATATTCCTTTAAGGTTCATCATAACCTTTTTGCTAAAATGGCCGTATTTACACCCCAAATTTTACTCTGAGTACAGACTAACCTATACACCTGCAACAGTTTTAAGGGATGGCAGGAACTAGATATATAAATTTTAAATGCATTTTATGTTTCAGAAAATTATCAACTTTTCTAGATTTTGCTATCCATTTTTTTTCGTTCCTGCAGAAGGTGCAAAAATTAACTAAGTAGTGAAAACGATTGAGAAGCTCCCCTCATATAATCAATGTTGTGAGTAGTATTGATTTAAATGGACAATAGATGGACAATAGACACCTGTAAACCATAGGTGATTTAACAGGTTTAAACTGTGTAACTGAGTGGACCGTATCAAATGAAACTCGGGTGTTTGTTTATTTTGCTATCTTCTGCAGACTGGAAAAAAATGAACATCAAAATCCAGGTAAGTTTTTAATTTTCTGAAACGTAGACTTCATATAACTTTTATATATCTAGTTCCTGCCATGCCTTAAAACTTTCCTGGATGTACCAGTTTGTCTGTACTCATAGTAATTTTGGAGGTGTAAACACGGCCATATTTTTCAATTCCTTATGATGAACCTTAAACCGTAGTATTAACAGGGGAACAACCAAAAATACCAAATATCATACGGTGATTGCAAGCTGTAAACAAAATTATAAAATTTGAAATGATTAAATTGCATCCGTGGAACATTTGCCTGCTCACAGGGAAATCTTTAATTATTTATCGAAAAACGAGTATTTGGGTTAAAATTTCCGTGTGTATTCAAAAACCTGTTTGACTGCTCTAGCACTGGACTGATACCTTGGTGCAAAACTGTTTGCATCAGGTGCCCTAGGGTAGTTTTAATACCTAGGAGCAGAATAGTCCGAAGTTACAGAACTTCGAGGATTATTCTTGTTATATGAATAATTTGTACAGTACAGCGAAGGATGGAACTGGCTACATCTTATACCTGAATTCATGGCTGTATACACAATTCATACGAGTACAAACGGCCTTAAAATTATAATCGTAGCAAGGACTAATAACTGTGTGAGAAGTATAAGAAGATGTCTGTGGAACATGATTTATGCCTACTGCAATAAACTGAAGCCATAGCTGCCCATCAATGCCGTCCCATGTACGCATATGATCACGAGCTTTTCTAAGTCGAAATTGCATGTCAAATTTATAAACGTTCTCAAAAGGTACACCCCCTTATAATCGTCATGTAGCTAATCAATTCATTTGCCAATTCCGGGAATCTTTGCAATAAAATTTTCATATAATTTAAAAACCCTTCAGTCCACTCACCTAAGTTAGATAATGATTTACTTTTGAATATTTGTTTCTGTCAATTAAAATGTCTCCATCTTCATCAAAACCGAGCACTTTTTTCGGTTGATCAATTTTTGAAACAAAATGTTTTTGTAAAGTAATTGTGCCAAATCAACATATTCTAAATTTCATATTTGGTTTATAATTTTTTTTTGTGGTACAAACACATCAACATCATTACTAGTAGGTATAACTAAAATCTCACCGTTTTGTACAGAATTACGAGCTGTGGGCTGCCCTGGGTGTACACATCCCTGATCAGGAACTTGTTGTTCAGCGGGCTGCAGAGGAAGTTTGAAGTTCAAATGAGTTGTGGTTGTAGAATTGGCTGTAGTGGTACAAACGGCTGTTGTGGTAATAACTGCTGTTGTGGTAATAACTGCTGTTGTGGTTATAACTGATGTGGTGGCAATAACTGATGTGGTGGCATTAATGGCTGTTGTGGTGGCATTAATGGCTGTTGTGGTGGCAGTAATGGCTGTTGTGGTGGTATTAACGGCTGTTGTGGAATGGTTATATTTTGTCTTACAATTTCAGCTCTCTTTGGGCGAAGCCTTCTGTTTACCGGTAGCTTTATTTGATTTTGCCTACGTACAGCACGATTTGGCAGCACCCTCTCCCCTTTTCCTCTCGGCATACTGGCTTAAACAAATAATTACAATGTTAGTCAATGCATTAGTAAAATATTATATCATTTGTCAATGTTATATCCCTTAATCAAACAATTCAATCAATATTGAAATACAAATATTTCAATTTTTTCCATTGACTAATTAGTATTAAGATACAATGGCAATAACCAAAGTAGAAAAAGCCGCAAATGCTTGATTGTGGCTGTCAATGTCCAGTGGCAGATATTTCAAGTATACTCATAATGATAATATCATATTGATAACGAAAGTCATAAAATAAAATAATTATTGTATCTACCGAATATCAATTGAAGTGGCCTTCGTTAATGAGAAATATTCCTAACCTATAATCGACTATAATACATGAAAACTATGAAACAATTAAATCGAAAAGTATATATATTTAAATAGTCAACTAACATCCTTGATGGCTCGCAAAAGTTTACAAAAAGAAATGATTCATTACGTACGGAAAGTGATTTTATTTTTTTTTTTTTTTTTTTTTTTTTAAATCAACTGATCTAAGAAAACTTGACCTCATTTTAAAGGCATTGTGAAGTCAGACATTTTCAAAACAGTTTCACTTTTATCAATACACATAATAACAACGAAGAAATAGCAAATTTTCAAAATGGTAATTTTTTACTACTCTGGAAAAACTGTTGCCTCTTTAAAAATTAATAATATATATATATATATATACAACTCGTCTAAACATCAACCCAACAATGTTAGATCTGTAAATTTGCTTTCGCAAATTTTTGGTTCTTCCCTCGCCGGGATTCGAACCCATGCTACTGTGATATCGTGACACCAAATCGCCTGCACTGCAGCCGTCCCGCTAGACATTATATATATATTTTTTTTTTTTTAATCATTTGGGTTATAGCTTTTGTTTATTTTGCTTCTTTTACATCTTGTTAGTCAATTTCAATCCTCCATATTAAGTTTTTTGGTCAAAATAGAAGCTTAAAGCATGAAAATGTCAACCACTCTCATGAAATTCTATCGTCCAAAGTCACAGAACATGACGATTTTTTTTTTTTTTATTCCTTTTTTCAGAGCATCTGTTGGTATATTGAAAATGTAAAGTAAAACTTTATTAACATTTGAATGTAAAGAAACAAAATATGAAATATTACTCTTTATATACAAATGTATATGTTTGTGTGTGTGTATAAAAAAAAGATGTGGTATGATTGCCAATGAGACAACTCTCCACAAGAGACCAACTGATACAGAAATTAACAACTATAGGTCACCGTATAGCCTTCAACAATGGGCAAAGCCCATACCGCATAGTCAGCTATAAAAGGCCCCGAAATGACAAATGTAAAACAATTCTAACGAGAAAACTAACGGCCTAATTTATGTACAAAAAATGAACGAAAAACAAATATTTAACACATCTACAAACGAAAACCACTGAATTACAGGCTCCTGACTTTGGACAGGCACATACATACAGAATGTGCATGGTGGGGTTAAACATGTTAGCAGGCGCCCAATCCACCCCCCCCCTTTTTTTTGACCTGTGACAGTACAACATAAGAACAAACTATAAAAATCAGTTGTACCATGAGAGACAAGAAAAGTTTTGAAATATGTCATCTGTCTTTGTACTGTCATGATAGTTTTAGAATGTTCCCTTTTCATTAACATTTAATGAAATATTCTTATTCTTATATAGCATGTATAGTGAATGCTTATAAATAAAGATAAAACAACAACCTTTTAACAATTATTCTACTGGACTAAAATACCTTTTGCACTGAAAAACAATGAAAATAATATAACAATATTCTTATTCCAGAAATTTCAAACAAATAATTATGTCAGATAACTGTATTAAAATTCTTGTATGTATAAAAGTAAAGTAAACTCATCTGTATATCAGTTACAATATTTATGCAGTGAAATCTGTAAACCAATCTCATTCAGGACTGAAGTTCAAAATGCATTGAATGTGAATAGCATTCGTTGCCATACCTAGATTCATAGATTGTTTTTCTTTATGTCCAGTGGCACCTATTTCATGCATATTTAGGACTTAAAGAATTTATATATACATTTATGTTGAAATTAGTATGTGGCTTACTCACCGGTTACTTCGCGCTGCAAGATTTGGATTTGGATTAAGAATAAATAACATGGTAAATGTTCATTAGCGTATTAAGACAGTTAAACAATTAGATGTAACAACTCGCACAATAAGTATAACCATCTACTCAATTTACAAATATAAATATAAAATAATATCCAAGAAAAGATTGACAATTTACACAATGATAGAATTTAAATTCAGTTATAACACCAAAGAAAAAGTTCACGACTATTTAAAGCATTTAACAAAGTTAAAATTATTTAAGAAAGAAAAACCAGATTAACAGTTCAAATTCTTGAGCTATTATTTTTTATAAAATGTTGCTTAATTCTAAAACTAAAAAAGAATACTCATCTTTTCTTCTGTGTTTTAAATTCTATAGCTTTGGTCAAGCTCCGTGTAAGGTTTGAATTCAAATAACCAAACCACATGAGGTAAATTGCACGGACTAACATTTCGCGGGCTAAACTAATTAGCATATTAAAGTGACCAGTATAAAATGAATCGAACACACCGTCAATTTAAATCAATAATAGGCATACCAAGTTATATAATTACAATAACTGAATTTAATTATTATTGAATTAAATTCTAATGTTTTAAAGAATGTACCGTTTGTCTGTTTCAAGGTTCAAGTCCTGATGCATCGTGGGTAATTGTTGTTATTCTTGCTGTATTTCTATTGGCGATCATCATTCCAACAGGAATTTGCCTTGGAAGGTAAGATAACTCAGTATTTGAGCAATTTATTGAGGTACCTAATAAGAAACATGAATACATACATAGTTGCTTATATAAACTAATGTAAAATGTCACTTGTGTATTGTAGAGCGTACATTTTGTACCGTATGCTATAATGGTTGAAAATGAATATATTATAAAAATAAATCTACAAATTGTATACGTTCCAGGCGCTCTTCCGAGTGTGGTTCCCATCACCAGGAACGTTAAAACAAGGAAAGAGAAACTGTTATTGCTTTAATTCAATATTGCAAGACAATTTCTAATACATGTACGTTAATTAGAAAACTAATTTTAATTGTGTGTTTTTGTTTCCCCTTTGTCTAGGAGAAGATGGAGAGCAGGAAAGAATATGACGACAACAACAAAGACGTCAAAGTGAAGAAACATTATCTTTCATACTTTCATCAAGATTATCTATAGAAGATATACATGAATTTTCAACTATTTGGGGATGGTGGTAGAAAATTGAAGTACAAACAAATCATAATTTCATCAGGATTTAATGTCGAAAATATATGTGAAATTTTAATTTAGTAGTTAGATGGTGGAGGATAAATGTCCTTTTTTTATCTTGTTGTTTAATTCAAGTACAATGGAAGATAGTTTACAAACAAAATCTGGATCAACAACAACTATTTGACTCAAAGATAGAACCATGTTATAAGTTTGGTTTTATGACAGTTTAAAAGCAGCCATACAAACTTGACTTGAAGGTCCGTAAAAGAGTACTTAATGAATACATGTGTGTACTATGTCAATTGTATGGGTATATTCTTCCCACAAATACGTGGCAACACAATTTGGGAAAACTCAAATGACTAGTGTTTGAAAATTGGCGATAGACTCTCTTAGTGCTTGTTTGATGTATGTGCATGTACTTTGCAAATAAAAATATTGAGCACGGTTTAACGGTAACATGTCTTTTGGGATTTTTCTCTGATCTGTTCCCTTCTTTTCTACTTCTTTTCTTTTTTCTTTTCTGTTCTTTCTCTTCTCTTCTCTCTCGACTCATTCCATTCCCCATTGCATCTAGTCTAGTCTCACAAAAAGGCCTCTACTTCAAGCAAATAGTTTTAGTATGAAAGTAACTCTTTTTTTTATAGAATAACAAATCCCATGTATAAATTCCGTTTAAAACGATAACGATCTGATAATACTCCAATTAACTTTCTGGTATACCTATCGGAATGCTAGAAACGTCGCACGATACTGGTGTCACCTAAAGTTACACGCTTGAAGACGTTAGCCAAAATGAAAAAAAAATAAAGATGGCTTTCTAAAATACATTTTGACGGATTTTATGAGTGAAATACCTTAAAAAATTTTGATTCATGATTTTCTTAGATAATGGATACTAAGCTTTTTAAAAACATATTAAGAATTAAAATGTAAACGGAATTGAATCATTTGAATAATAAACATTTTCATTACAAAAACAATCATATATTCCTTTTTAATAAACTACGAACTACAAATGCACTCATTTATACAATCCAGAATGTCGAGGCGAATGGACTACGGTATATTAAGCATGGAAGTGTCATTGAGTTGCACAAATATTACAAGTAAAGGGAATCAGCCGGAACAGTTACGTCAAAATCGCATGTGGGGACAGTGTATCGGTCATTATAGATTTATCTGATATCTCGTAATTTAAAATAAATTTATGAGAAATATATATCAAAATAGAGAGTTTTTTTTGTACTTTCATCCCCTATGCTTTTTTTATGTAGCGAGTAGAGCACTGTATAAAGAATATCACGAAAAAAAACAGAAAAACATAACCCTATGTCAACTGGGTCTGAAGGGGACAAAATTTCGAACATTTTATTCAACTGGAAAAAAAAAGAAATTATTTTCAAAATACCTGATTATTACATGAGGTGAAAGGGTAAGCTTTGTACAAAATACTAGTATAAGATTCATTCTCAAGGCATGGTGATTGCTCTGTTTTCCCCTTATATGGGATAATTTAGAAAAATGACGGCAATTTTTCGTGCATGGAACACATTATTTGTGTCATATTTATCCCTTTTTTCAAAATTCAGTCTTTCGAGGAAAGAAACCGACATTACATCATCGAAGAATTATCATGGCTGTTCTAGACAAAACATTTGTATCGGTTGATGGAATTTTACATATGTTTTTTACAATATTCAGAAATTCCCAAAACTTAAAGTGTAACGCGGGACCAGGAAATAATATTCAAAAATGAAGATTTCATTGATTTTAATTAATGAAAATAGTCTGTTACATATACAAAATTGCAATATTCGGAAAGACGAATTTAAAAGCTTTTAAATGATATATAACACTTTGGGATATCAATTTTAATGTATATAAATTAATGACATGAATGTGTCTTGTCCACGATTTCACCAAAATAACACAAGTAGCGTGCGACGTTTCTTTGCTTATATGTTAATGATACACCACTTTAGTAATTTGGAAACAGCCTTTCATTGGCTGATGTATCAGTTACAAAAACAGAGAGTATTGAACGGAGAGTTGTCAGATAATCGTGAGTAAAGTGTAGACACAAAATATACTTCAATCAGATAGCAATTGGAAAATTACCAACTTCTCAACCGTTATCGTTTCATAAGATATGACGAATATTTTAACGCCATTGTTTGAACTGAATAAATATACTACTATATACGTGATCAATTTAATCCAAGAGATGATTTTTATCTCAGTTGACGGATTTATAAAAGTTTCCCAAAATTATTTTCGAATCCCTTGTTTGATTACTATGTTAATATGCCATATTCTATTGTTATACATTTCAATAATAAATATTGGCTAACTTGAAGCTAATTTGCATTATTAATTGTGAACACGCAATTTAAAATGCAACAACAAATTATAAACAAGGTTTATCCTACATGTCATTTTGGTTTCCTGAACAAACAATATGATAAAACGTATAATACATTTTTTTCATTTCATGATGACGGTGTACTATAACTTGTTGATATTTCTTATATTTCTACTAAGTGGTGGTCTGGCGAATAACGGTAAGATTTCTAACTTCTTTTTTTACATCTTAGTAAATACTATTAAGCTTTTCATTATCTAAAGTAGATTTGAATGTGTGACGCCCGCCAAGGCAAATTACGATATAGCGTATGCCTGCAACAGAACAGTTATATACTGAATTAACAGAACGAGATCTGCGAAATTTTGTAAAAATTAACAAATAAATATGTATGTATTCAAATAGTCGCCAAATTGACGAAGATTTATTTCAGATTTGTGGTTTTTCCCCGTCTATTTATGTTAAAATAAATTTGCATATATCTAAATACTAAGTATTCAGACCACACTGTAAGCATAGCCGTACAATGTTTATCTATAAGTTGTACTAAAATATTTTGAACCATTTGGTTATATTCTTTTGATTGGAGCGTTACTGAGGAGTTCCTTGTAGACAAAACGCACGTATGCCAAACCATATTTCAATCCTAGTATCATTGGTGAGTTTATTTACAACACCTGGTCGATGCCACTGCTGGTGTAGTCCCCCTGATGGTATCGCTATTTTAATAGCCCTCACTTCTGTATTCGCAGACTTATCATTGATACGGATGATCATTATTATGAATTATCTGTTTTAAGGATCTTTTTCCACAGGAAAAGATTTTCTTAACTTTATTTTACAAAATTTGTAGGAATTTTGGGTCCGTAATACTCTTAGACTTCGTACTTTATTTGGCTTTTTCAACTCTTTTTACTCGAACAACACCGATGAGTCTTTCGTAAACGAAACGCACGTCTGGCGCACATAATTTCAATTCTGTATCTTTGATGAGTTTTTTTAGTTATATCTTAAGAGGTGCTAACTTTTTAAATGAACACACAGTTTTTTACACAACCTCGTGATTATAATAGTAGAAATCATCTCGGGTATTTCCAATCATCAGTTTTCATTACATGTTTTTCTTCAGGACAAAAATGAAACACTCTCATCTGACGTACTTTTGAAAGAAACGATTTAAATATCAATGAAAAAAAACAAAGATATAAAAATGTAATGTAGAACACGCCGTTACAAACAAATTTAACATAGCAAAGTTATACACGCCGATACAAACGAATCTGCTAGAGCAATTAGGGACACGCTTCAAATAAATCTACCGGTTAAAGGTGAAACACGCCACTACAAGAGAAACATTTGGAAAACTTCACTTCAATCGAAACTACCAGAGCATTGTGGAACATGCTGCTAAAACGAATCTACCGTAGAATTGTGGAACACAACGCTACAAAAATGTTAAATCAGAAAATAGAAACATACCGCTTCAACTGAATCCACAGGAGTAATGTGGAACACGCCGCTACACATTTTATATTGGTCCAATGTGGAACATGCCGCGACTAACAAATCTACCGGAGCAGTGGGAAACAGATAGCAGCTACCAACAAATCTACCTGAGCAGAGTGAAACACCCCAATATAAAGGAATCGAAGCAAAGTATAAATTGCCGCAATAAACAAATATAATTGGCCAAAGAGACACTCACTCACGCGCTCATCCTATTCGTGTCTGTCAAAACATAAGGCCACAACCAAGCAATACGAAACACAACACTACAAACAAAGCAAACAAAGCAAAGTGAAACACGCCGCTTTAAACAAATATAACCGAGCAATGTAAAACTTGCCTCTTCAAACAAATCAAAACGAAGCAAACCTAAACACGCCTGCTACAAAAAATCTAACTGGCTAATGTGAAACACGCCGCTTCAAACAGTTATACCGGATCAATGTAAAACAAGCCACTACAAACGAATCTGCCAAAGCAATGTGAAACACGACGATATATACGAATCTAACCGAGCAATGTAAAACACACCTCCTGAAAAAAATCAAACGAAACAAAGCGAAACACACCGCTACAGAAACAAATCTAACGGAGTAAAGTAATTGTGAAACATCCCATTAGACACAAATTAAACGAAGCAAAATGTAAAGCGCCTTTACACATAAACAAACGAAACAATGTGAAAGACCTGATTTTTTATTTAATAAATACTGGCACATCTCTTACGATCTTTGTTTTTTTTTTGTCTCGATCAATGTTTATATTTTAAGGTCTCAAAATAGTTATTAAATATATGCCTTCATTGTAGCTTTTACTACTGACACAACCAGTACATTACCACTACAACCACCACACGTTAAAGGTAAATAATTTCATTTTTAAGGAACAAAGGTTCAAACTCTCTCAGGTAAAGTTGACCTTAGACGAATTTGGCTATTGCTTTAAGTTACACTTTCGGACATAACTATTTATGTGTAGCTCCTCACGTATTTAGGTTTATATATAACATTGACTTTTAAGTTTCGGGTTTGAGTGTTCCTACTGAAAGCTATTACAGAATACACTTTGAACACTAGAAAAAAGTGTTATATTTATTTTACAGCTTTGTTTTCATCCGGTATGTGTCCAGTATGAATATGTATTTGAAATATCTTTTTCGTTTACAAAATTACAATACGGTATTACCCTTCGATAATTCAAGCAAATTGAAATTATGTATTTATCCGCCACTCTTACATATTTTGAATACTTTTCTATCGGCGAATAAAAGAATCAGATAAAACAACGATCATGAATACACTGTACTGAGTGCCGTGGTGTAGTGGTTAGTGCATCGGACTACTAACACAAAAGTTCCTGGTTCGATTCCCGTCTGGGATGAAAATTTCAGGGACTGAATTTTCGGCTCTCCCTTGACACCATTTGCGAGTATGGTCTTGAGGAAACGATGATAGTCCGTCGGACGGGGACGATAAATGGTTGACCCGTGTTAAGAGAGAGCCATATCTCTTGCACGTTAAAGACACCCTTGTAGATTTCGAAGAGAGCAGGCTTATGCCGCTACAAGGCAGCACTCGCACCCGCAAAGTGGAAAGGGATTAATATAAGTTGCAAAACTTGTTTCCCAATCCACTATAAATAAATATGTTTAAACTAATACACTGTACTGTTTATTATATCTCCATTGTAGCACCTGAGATCACTCCAGTTTTTATGAGGTCTGTGTTGTTCAGTCTTTCGTTTTCCATGATGTGTTTTATGTACTGTTGTTCATTAATTGTTTGTTTTTTTTACCTTTTTTTGCCATGGCGTTGCCAGTTTTATTTTGTGTTCGAGTTTGAACGTCCCTTTGGTATCTTTCGCTTCTCTTTTGTAAATAGAATACAGAGAATCAATTTATAGCATTTCACCTTTCATTGTAGTAAAACTTATTATATATACTCAGCTTGATATTACCACAGCGGCGGACATTCTACATTTGATTTAGGGGGTGAAGTGGTAAGATAGAAGTTGTTGGAGTTCTTAATTTCATAATAATCCTTATTTGTTTATTTTTATGTATAGATTCTGTAAACACAGGGCTAATTGCTGGTATCATCTTTGCAATGGTATTCCTTACTGTTGTTGTCTTGTGTATATCTTTAGTTGTAAGGTGAGTTGATATTACTTGAATTATGTTTTCTATGGGTCCATGGTAAGGAAAATAAGGTAAAGGATCGTTATATAACATTTTCCAACATTAGTCTAATCTATGATAGAAAGTACGTGTTTTAGATACCAAAACTGATTGTCATGTTTATAAGATTACTATAGGATTACAAGTGTATAAATTGAATGCATGTCACATTTTGTGAGGCAAATATTTTTCATCGAGGCTTGACAAACAGCATTTTCTTGTTTAACATTTGAGGACTATGTTATTAGAGTATTTTAGCAAAAAGATGTCAAATACAATGAATCTCCTGATATGATTTAATGTAAGATTGTCTCGAGTGCATGGAAACTATATGATACTATAATCACTATGGTGCGCTTTTCTGTATTCACATTTGGCCAAAACGTTACATAGTCAAACAAAAAATAAGAATATTTGGAATGATCGAAAATTATAAAACTATCTATTAAAGACTAAACGACACAAATGTGAACAATTCCATGTCCCTCTAGGCCTGCAAAAATCAACAATGTATAGAAAGCTATCAAAAGATACTGGGATAATAAAATGTAAAACAATTCAAAATAGAAAACAAACGGCCTTATGTGTGATGCAACAATAAAGAAAAACATTCTTGACAGATAGTTACTATAGACCAACTCTAGATATCAGGTTCTTTAATAACTCAATATAAAACAAATCCATTACATCACTCTACAGTTTTATTTTATTATTGCTTGAACATATAGCTTAATATCTATTAGAGAACATAATGTAAATTAATACATTGCCAAATCGAGCCAAAAGATACGAACGGGACATTGTAGATAGATATAGGAAGATGTGGTGTGAGTGCCAATGAGACAACTCTCCATCCAAATTATAATTTATAAAAGTAAACCATTATAGGTCAATGTACGGCCTTCAACACGGAGCCTTGACTCACACCGAACAAATTTATATTAATTTCTATAATTTTATCACTAGGAGAAGGCGGGCAGCATAGAGGAGTGTGACATCATAACCTACCGGATAGAAAATAGTCTTTATTTGAAATCTAAAAGATAATTACTGTTGTAACATTCAAATTTACAATAAGTATTGGCAGTTTACTGTTTCACAGTTTCATAGTCTAATATATCATTATGATACTATACAAATACTTTCATCGATTGTTGATTTGTTTTTAAATTAAAATCTCTTCTATTCTTATTAATCATTTAAGCTAACCACGTGCCAGTACTAAAAGTTATAAGTTCGAACAAAAGGTCAATTTACAAGCAAACAATTTAGTGATTTTCTTGATAGAGGTTTGCTGCTCACAAGGAAGCTATTAAACCAAGAGTTCCAAATAGTGAAGTTGAAATCATCCCTTCGTAAATTTTACGGACGCCATCACGAGTTGGTTGACCGTTATGGAATAACCGTTTCACAAATGATATCGGATATGTTCCTTACGTCGTAACTACAATCCCCTTCCCTTTCATGAATATGACCTACCGAATTAGACTATTTACCGGATTTGTAATCACATAAGCAACACGACGGGTGCCACATGTGGAGCAGGATCTGCTTACCCTTCCGGAGCACCTGAGATCACCCCTAGTTTTTGGTGGGGTTCGTGTTGTTTATTCTTTGGTTTTCTGTGTTGTGTCGTGTGTACTATTGTTTTTCTGTTTGTCTTTTTCATTTTTAGCCATGGAGTTGTCAGTTTGTTTTGGATTTATGAGTTTGACTGTCCCTTTGGTATCTTTCGTCCCTCTTTTAGTATTTATATTTAAAATTTTAGAGAGATACATACTGGGTTGGACAGACTTTTCACAACACATTACGCTTTTTTCTTCATTTTCTTTACACAGACAGTGTGTTCTGTAAAGGAATTGTTTCCCCTGCAATATTTTTGTTAATTTTAGTAATATATTGTCTGTCTTTACAGCATTGGGATACTTGAATTAATTATAAAAAAGCATTATAACCAACTTATAATATGGTTATCAACCAACCGAAGTAGTGAATTTGGGATTCCTTTAGCTAAACCAATCCAGCAAAATGAAATTTAAGAAAATCAGAACCCATTATTCTATCCTTTGGTATGTACATGAAAAAGGACGATGAAAATATTCCGTCTTTATAGTGGATAACTAAACTTAGATGTCTTTCTATAGTTTTTAAAACCATTTTGTCTACATTTATATATGCCCAGTCTTCCAAAATATTGTTATGACGTATGAAATTATAAAGAAAGCGAGATTTCAACTCCCTCGGGCAAAATTGCACCGACTACAAAATTTGCACTCATTCTGACAAAATGCAACGGATTAAAATGTAAATGGATTCAATCAAATAAAGAAAGGGTCTTTACTTGATAAGCTATAGTAATCTAAAGGTAGTTGCTGGAAGGACGCTTTGTCAAAATGTTTGGTTCATAAAACACAATGATACATATCTAAACTACAAAGATTCTAAAGAAAGAGAGATCAAGCTATTTCAGATTTAGCTAATTCTATAATAAAACTAACATTGATAAGCTTACCCAAAAGTGTACACTCCGTTATACTCCGTTATTTAAAAATCTCTCATATTGACGGTCATGACATTACACTATGGTTCAGAAAGCCAAGCATAATAAAATCATAGATTAGAAACCCACAAGATGACAGACAAAGCTAAACATAACATAATAAGATCGGTAAAGGTCAAAGGGTCATTTGAAAAATTAAACTAAAACAGTATGTTCTAGGTTAATTTTCAAACGTTAAAATAACAGTCATATGACCCAAGTAAGGTAAGTTATAAAACCAGGTTTAATCCACCATTTTCTGCTTAAGAAAATACCTATTTCAAGTCAGGAATATGACAGTTGTTGTCCATTCATTTGATGTGATTGAGCTTTTGATTTTGTCATTTGATTAGGGAATTTCTGTTTTGAATTTTCCTCGGAGTTAAATATTTTTGTGATTTTACTTTTTAGCCACTTCCCTGGTAAAAGAAATAACAGTTAACAGGACTATAATAAGATGTATTACGCTCAAAAGCCGAATGGGCAAGCACATCAAATCGTTGGGAAACTAATAGACTTCAAATCAAAGGGTCATGATCTTGATTTGATGTCCAATAATTAAAATCTCCAAGTTAAATTCAAAAAGGTGAAATCTATAAATACTGACCAAATCAAACGTTTTCAACCAACGAAACAAGTGGAAAACAACTGTTATATTCCTGACTTGATATGGGTATTTTCCACAGAAAATGGTGGATTAAACCTGTGTTTTAAACTAGCTAAACATTCCAATTGAATGACAGTTATTTTGACAAAATCGGATGAACAACCCAACCAGACGTAATAGGCAACTCCAGGAAAATTCAAAACGGAAAGTCCGCAATCAAATGGCAAAATCAAAAGCTGAAACACATTAAACAAATAAACAAATGGATAACAACTGTGATAAATCTAACTTGGTACAGGTATTTTCTTATGTAGAAAATGGTGGATTAAACCGGGTTTTATAGCTAGCTTAACCTCTTACTTGTAGGACTGGCGCATTAAAAATAATTATATTGACAACAATGTGTTAACAAAATAAACAGACATAATAGGTTAATATGTCAAAACAAGAGTACAATAGTCAACTTTGTTCTATAATCTTAACCACTTAAACACAATCAAATATGTAACAAGAAAACACAAAAGGGAAAATAGGAAAGGCACACTAAACAAAAATGAAGGACACAAATACAAACATTTCCCGAGCCACTTCAAATGGGTATCACCTAAAACAGACTAAACAGTATAAGTAATATTCAAAAAAACTTATTTATTAAGTTTACTCTGACACGTTATTAAGATGACAAGCAACGTCAGAATCCTTACTTCAAGACCATCGTGTATTATTTGGGAAGTTATTCCCGATTATTTAACAACAAGGTCTTAGTACCTTCCGATAAACGTTTGATGACATCACCCTGTTTCATCAACTTTCTCTCCAGACACTGACGATGTTTAATAAAGTTCAAGTAGTAGCTGCAAGCTCTTGAATACCAAAAAAGGTGGAAAATGTATATCATATATGCAAATGAAGTTGGTATATTACTACTAAGATAGGGGAGGGAATTGATAATCAAAAATTTAAATCCTGTAGTTTTCTATAGATTCTGGTTCTGAGATGACTGTGTATGTCAAATTCGAAGTTTAAATTTGAAAATGAGGTGGAGGAAGCAATACATACAACACAACTGACTTTAAAATTCATACAAACTTAGAAAAATAAACCTAGCAGGGACGACGTAAATGTTGTTGTATTTGATAATAAACTTGACAAAGACGCAATCAAAACAAGTTAAATTAAGTAGATGTAGGCAATTATGAGCATCCATGCGGCCTTCAACAATGAAAAAACTAACCGTATATTAAATGAGAAGCACATGTTACATGTTTTAATGTTGGTTTCTTTTCTTCATATCTGTAGGAGAAGATGGAGAGCTGGAAATAAATATGACGACAACAACATAGACGTCAAAATAAACAAAAAAACAAATCATACGTCCTTGAGGTTGTTCATATCCGACAACAACAAAGATCTCAAAATAAAGAAAAACATATATAGTGCATACGTTTATCGGAATGTTCATATTGATGTGATTTGTAAAAAAATGATCTTCAGTAATATAAATTCGTACTCGGATGACACGTCATTAACGCGGAAGGGAAGACATTTAAAACCAGAGAGATATATCTGAATTGTAGGGCATGCCGAGTTCATATTTCAGAGTTCGATTTATGCAGAACACTCGATATTTGGTACGTACGTGAGTGGTAATAACAATTTCAAAGCAAGCAAACGTATGTGATAATGGGTCAATCATTAAGACCCAAAATATTTCTAAACAATTGTCCTACCTCCACTACAAATATGTTGTTGTCCCCATAGATAAAGCCCCAAACAACATCGTTTTTGTGTGTAAATCTCATTACATAAATTGCTTATAAAACATATTACCCACGACACTTACCAAGCTTACAAAGAGGAAATCCTACATAATCATAGGTTTGTTCTATGTTCCTTTGGAATTTCAACCAAAGATGTAGAACTGAATTTTCCATCACTGTATTGGATACCTACACAAACCTTTCACAAGCTATTTGCATTCCCATTGGAACCAATTGTGCCCCTCTTCTTGCCATTTGTTCCTTTATGAGGCTGACTTTATACAAGAACTTCTTAGAAAGGAAGGAAATAAGTTAGCAATATCCTTTAATTTTTTTTATATATATCCTTTAACTTTACTTTCCGCATTATAGATAATTTTCTCTCACTAAATAATTCAAAACTTAGTGACTATGTTGAAAGCATATATCCTATTGAACTAGAGATAAATGATACAACAGATACAGTTAAGTCTCCCTCATATCTTGACTAACATCTAGAAAAAGGTAATCAGGGTCGGTTGAAAACAAAACTTTACGACAAAAGAGATAATTTCAGCTTTCCGATTGTGAACTTTCCATTTCTATGTAGCAAAATTCACCAGCGACTGCATACGGAGCGTATATCTCCCAATCGATACGATATTCCCGGGTTTGTATTTCTTATCATGATTTCCTTGATAGAGTCACAAGGACGCTTTAAAACCAAGAGTTCCAAATGATGAATTTTAATACGCCCGTCAAAATTTTGACGGAACGTATTATGGTATACAAATGTCCGGTGTCAGTCCGTCTGTCTGTCTGTCCGTCTGTCCATCTGTCCGTCTGTCCGTCTGTCCGTCTGCCCGTCTGCCTGTCCGGCGTAAACATGTCGCACCGTAACTTGAGAACGACTTATCCAAATTTCATGAAACTTAACATAGTTGTTTCTTATGATGGTCAAATAAACTGTATACTTTTTGATGGAAATAAGATTTAAACTTTTTGAGTTACGGCACTTTGTAACTAAAACAGGGGTGTGTTTTTTGCACATGTCGCACGTTATCTCAAAAACGATTTTTGATTATTGCTTAAAACTTTACACACTTCTTAGTTATATTATTCTTAGGATCTGTATACTTTTTGGTGGTGATTTGAGATTTCATTTTTGAGTTATTGAGTACTTTGTAAAAAAGGGGGAGGCTTTTTTTACATGTCGCGCCGTATCTCATTTCGATAAATAATTATTGCTTAAAGCTTTATACAATTCTTTGTTATATAAATCTAAAGATCTGTTTACTTTTGGTGATGATTCAAAATTTTGTTTTTGAGTTATTGAGTATTTTGTAAAAAAGGGGGAGGGTTTTTTTTACATGCCACGCCATATCTTAAAAAATGTATGTTTATTGCTTAAAACTTTACACACTTCTTTGTTATATTAATCTAAAGATCTGTATACTTTTTGGTTTTGAAACTAAAATTTATTTTAGTGATATTTAGTTTTCACATGTCCCACAGTATCTCAAAAACAATATATGGTTATTGCTTAAAACTTTCTCAGAAGCTATTTATGATTATTGCATAAAACTTCCACACAAGACGACGAGCGTATCATGCGCTCATGGCGCAGCTGTTTATTTTATCATGCTTTCGTAAACGACATCACGAGTTGGTTGATCGTGGTAGAAACCTTATTCCTTATGTCGTAACTACAATCCTGTTCCCATTTCACGAATGTTACCTACCGAAATAGATTTTTTACCAGGTTTTGAATAAAATGAGGAACACGACGAGTGCCACCTTGGAACAGGATCTGCTTACCCTTCTGGAGCACCTGAGATCAGTCCCAGTTTTTGTTGGGCTCGTGTTGCTTAGTCTTTACTTTTCTATTTTTCGTTTTTGGTTTCTGTGTTATTTCTTGTGTACTATTATTTGTATGTTTTTCTTTTTCCTTTTAGCCATGGTGTTGTCAGTTTATTTTCGATTTATAAGTCTGAATATCCTTCTGGTATCTTTTGCCCCTCTTTTATTGCAATCAAATTTTTTAACCTTAAATGAGGCTACTAAGCCAATTAAATCTAAAGATATTGAAACAAACAGACTTCTTCTTAGTAGTTTTTCACCACTTGTTATTAAAATCAACTTGAAGGGGCAAAGGTAAATAAAAAAAAAACAAATGAAAAAGTCAGAATTATTATCATTAAGTTTGATGTGCTTTTAGATAATGCACTGTTTGGACAAAAGAAGATATGTTTAAATTCTATGGTACATTCATATTGTAACACATACAGTTTTGTCATCTTATCCGTATTCATTACGTTAAACCGTTTTGTATTTCGTATTTTAATAATTTGTTTGTAAATTTTCCTCGTATTACGACTTCGTTTATTAGAAACACATTGAAAAGAATTTTCTTTAATAAAGAAGTTATGATTTTTGTCGAACCAGTTATGACTCTAATATGATGACTATGGATTTAGTTTATTTGTCTTTTTCTCTTATATTATTTTTATCTACGTTAATAAGACATTGCTACGGAGTAACAACAGGTAAGTTTAATTAAAATCTTATTTCAGTTAAAATACAATTTACACTTTAAGTCAAAGTAAAGTCCGATTAACACGTTGCAAATTTTAAGTTCAATTGAAATCTAATTACAAACTTAACTTCCATTATCATCTTACGTCAAAGCTAATTCCCGTAACATGAATTGTCAAACTTAACTGCCACAAAGGGCATATGATACAAATATTATTTGACGATGATTTTTGATTTTCGTACACGATGTTTTAACAAGTCAGTTCAAATACAGTATGTAAAAGAAAATATCTCTACTTGTGCTACATTTTGAGATAAATGGTGTAGAAATCTCTGATTTTAATCCGATCTTCAGTTTCTTAGACATTTCAATCCTTTAGGGAAAGACATACCTATCATTTATAAAAGATAAACACAGACAGTCATATTTGTATTAAAAATCATGTTAACAAATATTCGTTTACATCATGTCAGATGGTCTATATTTGTGTAACACTTATATGGGAGTCATTATTTCTTTAAATCTTTACGATTTAATAAAATTGGTTTACTGTTTATCTAATATATCTAAAGGTTTCTCAGAAGTAATTACGCAACAAGAGAGTGCAGGTTAACCGGTGTACGGTACTACCTGGAAAGGTTTTAAAGAATGGCAGGAAATAGGTTGAAAAAATCTGAATGCACTTCATGATTTAGAAAATTAAACGTCTACCTGGAATTGACATTCCTTTTTTTATTTTAAATCTACAGAAGGTGATAAAATAAACTAACAACTGAGTTTAAATTGGATATGGTCCTCTCATTTTACAAAATCACCTATTGTTGTTGTGTGCAGATATCTATTGTTTGCTATTGTCCAATTAATCACAACAATACTTAACATAGGGGAACATCTCAAACTTAGTTTATTTTGACACTTTCTGTGGGAACAAAAAGAAAGTGAATATCAAAACTCTAGAGAAATTTAAAGTTAAACAAAACAGAAAATACATTTGGAATTTTATTATTTAGTGCCTGCCATGCATTACATTCAATCTTTTCCAGGTGTATAATGTTGTCTGCACTCAGATTGAAATTAAGGGTGTGCATAAGGTAACATATGCTAGAATGTTATGATGAACTAAGAGTTCGGATTTAGAGTTGCCATCCGTAACTAATTTCTGGTCATTATCTTCATCAACAATAATTAATGTTACGTTATAAAATTTTGCGTGCTTACAGAATACACACAGGACAAATTGGAACAGGTAAAAAGGTAAATTGTGAAGTAAGACATTAAAACAATGACCAATCCAATATCAAATTAAGTGTTAGGGGACAAAATGAGATGTAGGGAGTTTTCATCAATTTCAACAATTTCTTGTTAATACTTCAAAACAATCATCAGCCAAAATTTTATCAGAAGTTCAAAAAACCTATGTGGATTCCAATCTATGATACAAAGGGTGGTTTCAACCATATGTCCCCAGGAAAACGAATTCTTCGTCAATAAAAAAGAAAGGTGTGTACTAACATATTTTTACATAAAATACACGGATACATAGCAAAATCATTTGCTTTGGCTTTCTTCACATATTAAAAAACAATCCACGAAATAGCCATCAATGATGAAAGTGGTTTTAGTGGCTTTGAACTAGCTGTTAGTAAATGCGAGTACTCTCATATCTGTAATTAGTGTCTTTTTGTTGTTGGGATGTACAAGTAGCCGGCCACGTTCACTTGTATTTGTAGTACACGATTTTTATCCTTCTGATGGGTTAAGTCTTTTTTCAACTGATTTCTATAGCTCGTTCTTACATTGTACTGTTATAACACTGTCCCATGTTAGGGGAGGGTTGGGATGCTGCATACATGTTAAACCCCGCCACATTCTGTATGTTCGTGACTGTCCCGAGTCAAGAGCCTGTAACTCAGTGGTTGCCGCTTGTTTTTGTGCTACATAATTGTTTTTCGTTCATTTTTTTTTGTACATAAAATAGGCCGTTAGTTTTCTCATTTGAATTGTTTTACCTTCTAAACCTTTTGAATTCGAGCGTCACTGATGAGTATTTTGTAGAGGAAACGCGCGTCATGCGTAAATACAAAATTTAATCCTGGTTTCTATGATGAGTTTATTTACAACCACTGGGTCGATGGTGCTGTTGGTGGAGTTTTAATTCCCCGTGGGTATCATCCGCCTAGTAGTCAGTACTTCTGTGCTGACATGAATTACCATTGATATGGTCATAGTTATAAATTAACTGTTTATAAAATTATTGAAAAACCTAAGGCTTGTCTACTTCAGGAATAGATGACCTTCGCTGTATTTGGCAAAACTTTAAGGAATTTTGGTCCTCAATGCCCTCTAACTTCGTACTTTATTGACTTTTTTTTAACTTTTTGGGATTCGAACGTCACTAATGAGTCTTTCGTAGACGAAACTCGCGTCTTGCGTAAATACAAAATTTAATCCTGGTTTCTATGATGAGTTTATTTACAACCACTGGGTCGATGCTACTGCTGGTGGAGTTTAAATTCCCCGTGGGCATCACCTGCTTAGTAGTCAGAACTGTGCGGACATGAATTTTCATTGATATGGTCATAATTATAAATTAACTGTTTATAAAACTTTTGAAAAACCTAAGGCTTTTCTACCTCAGGAATAGATTACCTTCGCTGTATTTGGCAAAGCATTATGGCATGTTGGGCCTCAATGCTCTTCAACTTCGTACTTAGGCGTTTTAAACTTTTTGGGGGGTTCGAGCGACACTGATGAGTCTCTTGTAGACGAAACGCGCGTCTAGCGTAAATACAAAACTTAATCTTGGTATCTATGATGAGTTTATTTACCTTCTGACCTGCTGTCCGTAGATTGTATACTTTAAGGTAGAATGGCTGTTCCTATTCAACAAATTCTTTGCATCTACCTTTCTATTGATCTAATGGTTACGTTGTACTAGTCCTGAAACATTTCACACTGAAAGTTATGCCAACAACAATCACTAATCAATACAAAAAAATCCCTCAAAACAACACTTTTTTTACTGGTATATACCTGCTAAAAACTAAATCAACTATAAAACACATGGAGGTTTTGTACAATGAGTACAATGTGTAGTTAATTTCCATTCAATAGTATTTTTATAGGTTGATATCGTTTTCTTAAAAAGATGAGGAAAATAATGATTTTTGTGTTTCTAGTTTATATAAGAAGAAAAGAGTAACTACATTCTTTCGATATTATAAAAAAAAAGTGTCAGACTTGATAAGCATCTCTGAAAAATATTTTCATATATTCCATATACTAATAGTCTATTACTTGCAATTAAATTTCGTATTTGCATATCAAATTGCATTATCAGGCATACTATTACTCATAACCATTTATTTCCTTTTCAGATATTTATTCTACAATACCTGACACAACACTAAATATAACTGAAGTAATTCTCACAACACCTGAAGTAACCCTCACAACACATGAAGTAACCCTCACAAAACTGGGAGTAACGCAGAAAACAACACGCGAAGCAACACTCACAACACTTGAAGTAACGCTTAATACAACCAAAGAACAGATAACAGGTATGCTTTACTACAAATATGATTCTATTGGTTTCAATATTAATCTATTGATTGATTCAGCTGTTACAGTAAAATCTAGAAAATCTACATAGTTATAAGGTTATTATGCACCATACATACTGTATTTGCTGAGGGGGAATAGGACCTTTATCGGAACTGCGGGATCGGGTGTTTTTAAGCTCGGGATTTCGGGATTGACCCTTTCGGAATCCAGGAATCCTTTTTTTCGGATTTCGGGATGTCGGGATTTGCTTTATTTAAATTCGGGACCTCGGGATTTCGTTTTTTCAAGTCCGGGATTTCGGGATCAAGACCCCTCTTATCCCCCCTCTTTGCTGATACATGTAAACTAGAATAATTTTACTCCTATGTGAGGTGAAAAAGTATTAGGGCTCTGAGATTGCATTTTGAAATGCTATTTCAAATGAATAAAGTCGTTACAATTAACCATATTTAATGTTTATTCTTTTGTGATTAGTGAAATTATTTTTTTAATTAGGTTTTTGTTTGCATTCATATTTCCTTTTTTACGAGAACAGAAAAAAGCGATAATTTTTCTACACTATACGAAGATCTTATTTAACCAGAGATGGGTCTATTTTATCTGATAAAATTAACAAAGAAAAACATATGTTATCTAAGATTTAAATCAATTAATACAAAGTTAAATGACCTATGAGTTACTCTGAATCCAACAAAGGTCGTAAGTGATATGAACGAAACTTTTAATAAAATTTCATAGTTCATGTATACAACTAGTATACCGAAAGAAACTTTTTATCCTACACATTGTATATTGATGACGTCTACTTCAAAATTCCAATCGTAACCAACACATCTACATGTTTTTCTTTTTTATTAGTGCATGTCAATAGCATGACATATTGCATTTTGAATTTTCCCAATTTGTCTTGTAATTTTTCAGACTTCTCACTTCTTCATTTTTTACCAGATTCCACTTTATCCCATATCCAAAAATTTTACACCCTTTATTCCACAACACCGTCTTTTAAATCCAGTTTCCTACATCCCAAAAGCATGGCATACCACTCATCTTTTGGATCTTTCTTAAATTAAAAGAGGTCGTTTTATTTTACTGGATGAAATAAATATAATTAGGGAAATTTTCAGACTTAAGCCGTAGTTTTCTTAAATACTTAGATTTTCTAGATTCGTTCCGCTGACAATAGTTAAACTATGGTGTTATTCTTTGATTAGACGAGAAAGGATGTTACAAAAAGATGTATACACTATGGCAGATTTCTTCAAATATAAGTTGATATAATAAGATTGAAGATATATATCTATTTTCGTGAACATTATGTAACAGTGCATATATTTATTTAGTAAATTGGCGCTTCGATTACCTAGGTTCAATCGAAAATTATATATTTTAAGTGGCTGCACATTTCCGTCAATATAAATAGTTCAAGTAATTACCTATTGAAAAGACTTTTGTAAAATTCTTCAGTTTAAGTGGGGTTGTGTTGGTTCAAAAAAATATCTAATAGTCATTAAAAAAAGAGGAATAGAGAAAAACGGGAGAGAAAAAAGAGAATACAGAATAATAGGTTGCTAAAATAAAAAGAATGGACAATAGAGAGAGAGAAAAGAAAATGATGGCATAAGAAACTAAAGAACCCAAAAATGAGGAACTTTCATCCAGACCCTCCGATATATTATCAAAGATTTGTTATCATACTTTGAAGTTAATCGCGTTTGTTTTTCTTAATTGTAATTTACAATTTGTTCTAATTACAGAAAATTCTACCGTTTCCAGTTCTACAATCAAGTCAAATGGTATGCACCTTTATATAATTCATGAATACTCAGTAATTAAAAGGGATTGTGTACATTTAGTGAAAAAAAAATCGTTTGCATAATTTAACATTGAAGTGGTAAAATTTTGGTAGAAAAAAAATATATATTAGTTCACGAGGCAGCAACTTGTTAAAGCATTCGAAAACAAGACAAGAAATCCAGATAGCAACACATAGTTCTTATAGCAATAAACGCTTTTTGGACGAGTTGTCTGCATAGTTCTTTTCGACTATCACTGACCTGTTTACATAACAGTAACAAGTGGGGCGATCGAAACTTAGTCCTTTAACACATAGCTTCACATTCTTATTCAATTTTTAACGTTTTTATTTTGATATTGTCATCTTTAAATGGGGTATACATTGATAGTAAAAAATATGATAAATAAAAGAAAAGAAGTGTAATAAGTGAAAAGAATATATTAGAAATGAATAGAAATAGAAATAGAAAATAATGTTCCCGTGGTCATATTATATATAGGACTACGATAAAACCCGCTCATTCTGGACAAAGAATTGACGCTTTACCCGAAACTTTCTATAAATTTATGTTTTAGAATTTGAGTGAATCTATCAAAGATATAAAAATAGATTTGTGGTATATACATTACGATGAAACAGCAAAAAACGAGACAAATGAAAAGACAAACAAGGTCTTACTAATTGTCTTTTTATTGCATATCCAAAGCTATAACATTTACATTAACAGTTTGTATAGCAAGAGGAAAGACACTTTGAAAAAACACAGTGACATAAACGGTTTTGAATTCGAAATAAATGTTTAAAAACAGCAGATCAATTGATGTAAGAACAATAAAAACAAACTCAGTGGGCTCTTGATATCCTTACGACAAGTATAGTAGAAAAGAAACATCTCTTTCATTTTTTTTTCAGATGGAAGACCTGACTATACATGGATAGCTTATGTGGTGGTGGGATCGTTAATGCTCCCATTGGTTGTTGTGTCCATTGTTAATTGCATACGGTAAGTTTGTTAGTCTATTTGTATAAGAGGATCTACTTTTTAAATTCAGCTGTTTTACACGCGACAGTTTTGTAATATTTCAAGATAGTTGTATAAAATTGAAGAAGATGTGATATGATTGCCGATGAGGCAACTCTCCATCCAAGTCACAATTTGTAAAAGTAAACTATGATAGGTCAAAGTACGGTTTTCAACACAGAGCCATGGTTTACACCGAACAACAAGCTATAAAGGGTACACAAAATGACTCGTATGAGATCATACACGGAATTATGAGAAAGCTTATGGATCTTATTACATCATCGTCGAATAAAAATAAGGAGATGTGCCAATTGATTGCTAATTAGACAACTAACCTACAGTTAAATCTCAAAATTTTTACAAGTCTCACTCCCAACGCTGCCTTGTTTTTGCAACACACCCCAAATCCCGGATTCGCACCTTCAGAATATCAGATGACTTGTTTTCAATATCACATCGTTTACACCCCGAGACGCTAATATAATCACCTGAGCTTTGTTCGAGCGAAAATTGTTCACCTTCATCACAAACGTCCAAAACCAAATGTTTGAACGCCAAGGATGTATTTGTACAAAAACAAGTGGAGAACGTTCTGACGAAAAGGCATCTGAATTTATAATAGCCTAGTTCATGTAAATATACTTATTTTAACAGGCCTTACATAACTTGAACTATCATTTTGAAATGAATAAATTTTTATGACATTTTAACATTATCAACATTATAAATGTAATATTAATACTTCAACTATTTCAGAGTAAGGCGAGGTGATGACACGCAAGAAAGGGAAACGCTTGAAAAGGCGTAAACATACTAGTGTTATGTGATTCAAAACAATTTATTCACTTGAGTGTCTTATTTTTTTTTGTATTCTTTTGTGAATGAACTTTTATAAAATTTCAAATAGGTATTTATGTTTATAAAAATGTATTATCATGTATAACTTACATTGCTATTTGTTGTTGTTTTCAGTAAAGAACAAGATAGATAAAAGAACATTCTGATTTGCAGTTGATTTTTAAACATTTTATATGAGTTAATTTGATTACTTCCCTTATAATATCCTATGCGTGTTTTCGTCTTAAAATCAAAAAGATTATTAGATCAACTGTTGCACCCTGATCTATTCGCTCCTTTGCTCTGAATGAGTTTGATGGTGATTGTCAAATAATCATAAAACGGAAAAGGCAATTTTAACGGGTATTCTTGAACATGATAACGCACAAGTTCATTGTTGTTAATGCGAGCAGTCAGCATAAAACGCCGGATACAGAAAGAATTTTTGAAATATATACACCAAACTATCATTTTTAATTCCGTTGATCGATATGTTTTCCTGAAATAAAGTTTTCAAAATAAGAAAAGGGAACCAGATGACAAAAAAGGGTCAGAAGAACAATCAAATATTTTAAAAGTAAAAAGAAACTGCCGATGGCCAAAAGAAAACAAAAAAATTACTGGCAACATTCAACGAAACAAAGATATTAAAGAATCAGCTTTTTGACCTCTCTGTTAGATCAAGTGGAAATATTAATACATCCTGCAATAAAATGAAGAAAACGAAGAATCAGAAAATACGTGTACAGCTATCAACCACTTAAAGTCGCAATAATACCTAAAAAAATAGATTCATTAGATTATGTATATGACATGATAGTTGTATGGAAACCTAGAATTAAAAACACAGCGAGGCGAACATAAATTAAGACAACAGTACCATACCTTTATTTAATATTTATAAATCGATTAATCCAAAACAAACCCGGATCTCAAAATCGCAAATACCCATAGAAGGAAAACAACGATCTAACAAAAACACTAAACTGATTCAAAAACAAACGCTGACACACATAGAAACGAACTACTGCATAACAACTGCCATTTTAATAACTTGGTACAGGACATTTTAAGAAATTTTGTCGTTACATGTCTTATAAGTATATCAATGTATAGCTATACATATGTGTAGAATCGGAAGCACATACACTAGAAATTAAACCCGTATATAGTCCGACGTCTATTTTTGTAATCACCTAGATAGTTTTGTCGACTGTCTTATAACTTTGTATTTATTTGGCTTTTTAACTATTTTGATCTGAGCGTCACTGATGAGTCTTAGGTAGACGAAAAGCGCGTCATGGCGTATAAAATTATAATCCTGGTACTTTTGATAACCATTATAATTAAGTTTTTGTTTTGCTCTCGTTTTCGTAATCGTATATGCGACACAAACGTTAATTGAAATGATTGATAAGATTATTGGAATCTTTCCAGGCTCGGTAAACAACATCAAGCTAACATTTGTTTGAAATAGTTAGGTTAATGTTTCTGATAACATATAGGCTGGTTTTCTTTTAGTTTGAAATAAACTATTAAAAATAGCGGATTAAAACTTTGAACAAATAAAATTCAAACAAGTTGACTTGATACCCTGTATGTAAATGGCCAAACAAGCAGAGATCTTTTCAGAACTTTGTCCCCACTATATATTAACTTGTAATTAAAATCCCCTTAAAGGGCTGTAGGTAAATAGAAAATAAATGAAAAACATTAACATTTCTATTAAGTTTGATTTTGCTTGAGGAAATTCATTGTTCGAACAAAATAAGACACTTTTAAATTATATCGCGAACTAATATTGTAATGTACAAATGGAATATACGGTTTTGTCATCTGATCCATGTCGATCCAGCTCATTACGTTGAACCGTTTTGTATATCGTATTATATTTTTTGGAGTGTTTCCCCGTAAGAGTTCATTTATTAGAAACAATGGAAAGAATATATCTACAAATTTATTTAAAAAGGAAGTTGTGATTTTGTTATATCAGCTATGGCTCTAATATGATAACTATGGATTTATTCTATATTCCTTTCTCCCTAATAGTACTTTCATCTGCATTTATAATAAATTGCTATGGAGATACAACAGGTAAGTTTAATTCTAATCATACGCCAAACTTGATTTCAATAAACAATCTTACGTCGAGCTTGAATTCAACAAAGAATCTTACCTCAACTTGAATTCAATAAACAACCTGATGTCGAACTTGAGTTAAATAAGAATCTTTAAGTTACCTCAAACTTGAATTCAATAAACAACAAGATGTCGAACTTGAGTTCAATAAACAATCTTACGTCGAACTTGGATTCAATAAACAATATAACGTCAAACTTGAGTTCAATAAACAACCAGATGTCGAACTTGAGCTTCATCGATATCCACATCAAACTCAAGTTAAATTAAAATATTTCGTCAAATTGAAGTTCCATTTTCATCTCAAATTCAACTTTTAAACGTTTAAAAATCAAATTTATTTTTAGTTTCCCAAATATGTTTTTCCTTTAGACATACATTTATAACTGACCATGTGGTATTGAGAAGGTTGAAGGTTACCTATAGTTTTTAATTTTCATGTCATTTGGTCTGTTTCTTTGGCAATCAAAACAACTCTCCTTATTTCTATACCTTTTGTTATGCCCCATCTACGATAGTAGAGGGGCAATATGTTTTCTGGTCTGTGCGTCCGTCTGTTCGTCCGTCCGTCCATCCGTTCGTCTGTTCGTCCGTCTGTCCCACTTCAGGTTAAAGTTATTGGTCAAGGTAGTTTTTGATGAAGTTGAAGTCCAATCAACTTGAAACTTAGTAAATATGTTCCCTATGATATGATCTTTCTAATTTTGATGCCATTTTTTACCCCAATTTCACGGTCTACTGAACATAGAAAATGATAGTGCCAGTTTTAGGTTTAAGTTTTTGGTCAAGGTAGTTTTTGAAAAAGTTGAAGTCCAATGAACTTGAAACTAAATACACATGTTCCTTATGATATAATCTTTCTAATGTTAATGCCAAATTAGAATTTTTACCTCAATTTAACGGTCCACTGAACATGGAAAATGGTAGTGCGAGTGGGGCATACGTGTACTTTGGATACATTCTTGTTGGTTTTGTTACGAAAAGATAAACACAAGTGAATTATTATCAAAGCAATTGAATTATCGTCTTTAAATATATATGTTCTAAAATTGGGTTACAATTCTTGAGACGTAATTTTATATGATTTTTTTCTGGAGTAAAATAAACGGCTGATTTGCTGTATATTTATCGAATTGAAAAAAAAAAGTGATTTGTGAATAAAAATTGATACAAGTAATGTTCAAGTAAAATGTCGTTTTAAATAAAGGCAACAGTTGTATACAACTGTTCGAAAGTCATAAATCGGGGTTACAAACTACAACAGAGGGAACCACATAAACTATAAGAGAATAGAGGAGTCCATGAACTCGTTTACAATCTCTGTGTCACTATCCGGTCAACGCTGAGGGAAGTTCGGGTTCCGGACGTCGACGGTCGGTGGTTCTCTCCAGCCTCTTCCGCCCATAAGGTAGCACTCTACAGTTAGAAAATAAAATTAAAAATGAACCACAAAATGTTTTATCATCTCCTATTCCTGGATTTCTAATACATTAACCTAACTGTTTATGTTGTACATGTGCAGATATATGTAATCAGTATCTTCCATAGATTTTGATTTCCTAAAGTTAAAAGGGTGAAAAATAATTCATTTTATGTGTATCCATGGCAAGATCCTGCATTTATTTGCCATAAAATATTACATGTCACATATCCCCCCAAAATTTGGATCAGAATAAAATTTTAATGCCTTTGAGTGATACCTTTTCAGAAACTGTTTTCATAAATCTTCCTAATGAAATAAAAAATGGGTGTCTTTCGCCTCATTTTTTCGTAAAATCTAATTACAAAGTTCGTGCGACAAAAAGTTGGAAAAAAACATTACAATAATTGCCGGACCAATGTATGGTATGGACATACAAATACGGACTGTCATACAGAAAACAGCCTATATTACATACATAATATGATCTTGATGTTCATATAAACCCAATACGAAGGTTATTTTAATACTCAGCTATCCAAAAATGAATTTTATTGCACACTAGCTCTTATATTTGAAAAATCCACAGGGGCCAAAATGCGAAACTACACACCTAACTGTGGAGTGCTACCTAACAACTGGTCGCCACGAAATAGGAAGCAGCTGAAAGTGACTTTAAATCCAATAAATTTGGAGTATTCATAAATAATAAAGCAAGCAAAAAAGCAACACAAAACTCTTAATAATTATTACAACGTACCAATTCCTTAGATTTGACGAATTAGAAATATGGTCGTCCCGGATTCACCAATCTGACAGTCAAACCTTTGCTAAAGTGTGTCGTCTGTTTAATTGTGTTGGATAATAATTACACAGCCACGCATGGTCAGAATAAGGACGTGAAAGCCGATGTCACGTGAAGGATAAGTAACACTAATGCATTATATACGAAGAACCTTTGCGAAGACCTGTGGTAGTTCGTATGTTTAATGCTGCAAGGTTCAGTGTCTGTCTGTATCCTTTAATATAAAAATCCATATGATTCTGTTGACACTATTTTGTATATTATAACAAACAATTGAATAAACATTGAATGATTTATTTTAAATTCGAAAATTACTAGATTTTATAAATTTTTAGTGTAATATCGTTTATATTTTTTTCCGATATAATGAAAAAATGTCTGACTTGATAAGAATTAAATTTATAAGCATCTCTTAAAAATAGTTTCTCATATTCAATGGAAAATATTCGATTTTTAGTACGGAGAGATAAATTTGCATTTTCGGGCATATAATAACTCAGCAAAATGTATTTCATTTTAGTAATTCAGTCTACGACACTTGAGACAACACTCACAACACATGAAGCAACACTCACGACACATAAAACAACACTCACAACACCTGAAGAAATGCTGGATACCACAAAAGAACAGATAACAGGTATGATATCTTACAAATGTGATTTAATTGGTTTTTATTATACTTTATTGATTGGTGCATCTGTAATATTTGACTTTTCGATATGTAAAAAATGTACAGGGTTATTGGTTAATATGCAAAATACTGTATTTGCTCAAACATGTGAACTATGAAAACACGTAATTAGAATAATTTAACTAAAAGTCAGATGAGAAGAGTATGACGACTGTGTTGTTGCATTTTGAAATGTTGTTTCAAATGTTTAAGCCATATCTTAAAACCATGTTTAAAGGGCTTTGCCATTGTGATAGGTAAATTTAATACGTTTTGTCTGCGTCTTTACTTCTATTTTTACGAGGACAGAAAAAGCGATAATTTACAACCTTACAACACCCGAGATGGGTCTGTTTTATCTGATAAGATTAACAAAGGAAAAAAATAGGTATATCTTGGATTTAAATCAATTTAAATCCATTAATGCAGACTCGACGTTACCACCGAGTAACTGTTAGTATAAGAAAGGTCATAAGTGCTTAAACACAACACATGATATATATGAAAATTTTAATGCAAATTCAAATGTCATACAAATACTATCAGACTATACTGAAAAATACTTTAGCGACATGGACAAGAATGGATTTTCATGTTTCGATTTGATATGCTTGTTTGATTATGTCTTCTTCAATGTTGCTATTCCTAAGCAAAATATCTACACTTTTTCTTTGTAAGACGGATTTATTTTTATCTTTTACCACACATTTTAAATGCGTTTCATCCCCATCTTCTTTGTCTTTTGGAAGCCTTTTTTTTTAATTAGAAGATGTCGAGCATTTTTTTAATCAGTGAAGTTAACATCTTCTTTGAATTTTTCAAACCTAAAACATAGTTTTCTTCAACAGTTTTGTTCCATTGTTACTTACTGTGGAAAATTATTTTATATTTAGTAAGACGGGAATGGTTTTTGCAGA
Source organism: Mytilus galloprovincialis (assembly GCF_965363235.1). Lineage (NCBI taxonomy): Eukaryota > Metazoa > Mollusca > Bivalvia > Mytilida > Mytilidae > Mytilus > Mytilus galloprovincialis. The sequence continues at coordinate 45,070,374 of NC_134845.1, forward strand.
AAACTGCTTACAATATATCAGATTTCGTAAAAAAACACTTTCATAATAAAAACGAAAGGCATATATATTTATAAGAATATCGTGTACATTGTTTACTTAGAGGTGCATATACTTACTTAGTAAATGGCGATAAGAATAATTTGTTCAGAGTCCACCCATTCAAACCCTCCGATGAACGGACAAAGATTGTTTAGCATAGCTTTAAGTAATACTTCATGTCTTGTTCTTATTACAGAAAATACTACCGTTCCTAGTGCTATAAAAAGGCCAACATTAAAAGGTTTGCACAGTTATATGATTATAGTATACAATTCCATAAATGTTAGCCCTTAACAGGAATCTATGCACATTTAGTGAAAATGTAACTACTTTGCAATCCACCTAGTTTAACTTTTGGAAAAAGTAAAATTTTGGATGAAAATAAGATTGCATTGGAAAACAACTCTACATCATATTTGAATACCAGATAAGAAATCCAGATAGAAATATACAACTATTTAACAATAGACGCATATTGGCCATGTGGACTTGGTAGTTCATCTGCAACAGTCATTAGCCTGCCAACCCAACGGTTGTGCGTTCGAACTAAATCTAGAGGTCATGCTTTTTTAGATGTTTCGTTACAAGACAAAAGTGTCTCTTCCGCATATGTATCAAAAACTTGTTCATTTACAGTTTGTATAGCAACAGTAAAGACACTTTTAGAAAAATAATAACCAATACACATACAGCTTTTGTTTTGAATTCAAAACAGTTATTTAGTATCAGTAGATCAATAAGTATAAGAACAATAAAATCATGTACAATGGTCCCTATACATCCTTACGACAAGCATTGTAGGAAGTCATGTTACCCTTATTTATTCAGATGACAGACCTGACTATATATGGATAGCTTATGTGGTGGTGTTAACTTTACTGCTCCCATTAGTTGGTGTGTTCGTTGTTAATTACATACGGTAAGTCTGTTAGTTAAATTGAAAAAGGTACCACACTTTAACACAACTGTTTAACACGCGTTAATTCTGTAACATTTGAAGATATTTGTATTGCTTCTTTTATGTTTACAGAGGTAACTTCCCGGTTGATTATTGTTCTTGAAATAAAAATAAATATATAAAGGCTGGATAATGTCTGCTGAACTGGATCCCAAGTTTTGTTAGCATCAACATTTGGATACATAGTGAACAGAGTTAGCCTGTAGAGCTTAATATATGGTTGTTCAATATAAGCGAGGAGATGTGGTATGATTGCCAAAGAGACAATCATAACCGCAGAGCTAGAAATGACGAACTTTACAAACCTCACTCCTATCCTTGACGTAGTTTTCCCCACTCATTTTTTCCACAATCCTGGGTTTGCATCTTTATAATCATATGATATGGCTTTTTCAATATTACACTTTTATATACTCTGAGACGTCAATATAATCCACAAAGCTCTGTTGGAGGGACTTTACTTTACTGTGACTACCTTCATCAATTCACGAACACTCAAAACAAAAATGTTCTCTTTGGTTTATTCTGAAGACAAACATACTTTTTTGAACTCTTTTATAACGCCCTTTTTACAACAATTTATAATGAGGGATAAAAGTACTAGGGGCTTTAAGGGCCATTTTTGGCCCCACCCCTAAATTTCATTTAATTTTTCATGTTGTAACTCTATACCATAGACCTTCTGAAAATACTTCCAGAATTTATTCACATCAACGGAGCGTTTTTTTATAAAGTCGTTCAATCCTTACCAAAAAAAATGTTTTTATAGATATACTTATTATGTCTTACATGGCTTTGAGAAATATTATATTCATATTTATATTTATATACATTTGAAATTTTACCATTATAATGTTTTCTTAATTAAAACTAATTTCAGAGGAGTAAGGCGAGATGAAAAGCAAGAAAAAGAACATAATTCACCGTACGGTGACCTATAGTTGTTAACATTTGTGTCATTTGGTCTCAGCTTGAGAAATGTCTCAATGCCAATCATGACTCATCTTCATATTTTTAAATATACGACTGCAAAATCGTATACACACTAGAATAATGTGTCCAAATACTTTTAAAATTACTTGAGTGTCTTATTTTTTGTATTCATTTATAAATAAACGTCAGTAGGATTTCCAATAGGTATCAAATTGATTAAAACTTATTATTATGTATTGTTTTTGTTTTGTTTTGAGTAAACAACAAGATGAATAAAGCAAAAATTCGGATATGGCGTTTTTTATTTTGTTTTAATTCATCTAAACCATTCATTCTTTTGATTACTTCCCTTATTATGTGTTATCTATTAGATTAACTGTTGCATCATGACTAATTTGCTCTATCGTTATGCATACGTCTGATGTGTGTTTTCAAATAATCATAAAACGGTAAAAGATTACAAAGAATAAGTTAATCTGAACATGCACAAGTCGATTTGTGCTAATGTGAAGAGTTATTATAAAATGAACGATTCAAATAGACCAACAGAATTAGTTGTAGCTAGTGTTCAGCAAAAAACTACCCCTCTGAATTTAGTTTTAAAGAAATCTGTACATGTCGTGTCATTTTAGACAGTAGAGGAAAAGAAAAAAACGAGACACCAAAGGAAGAAATCAAAACCAAAAGTTGTTAAAACGGATTGCACAATGGCAACAAAAAATGAAAACGACTCACATCAATATAGTTAAACAAAAAAATATAAATAGCAACACGCCCCAATCAATGCAAGAGTCTACAAAACAAGGAAAACTACAGACTCATTATCAAACCCACACACAAAAAATTAACTACAAAAATCAGGGTGGTGTATTAAGGTGATCCGGGAAGGGCAAGCAAATCTAGTTCCACATAGAAGAATGGATGTCGACTTAACAAGAGTACATAAATTTTATGATGCTATCAACAAATATGCTGACTCGGTATACAAATACATTAACCAGACAGAAAACCCGCATATAGTGAATAGTCTCTTTTGAGATCTCGAAGTTTGTTGGTGTTGGTTTTTTTTTTAGGGAACCCTTTATTAGTGAAAGTGAAAAATGAACAAATTTGTATATTTTGATCTCTAAGTTAATCCTGATAAGATTTGTCTACAATTTTTAGTATTATTTTGTTTTGTTCCATTTTCACTCGTATAATGGTAAAAACAATATGAAAAAAATAAGTGGTATTTTGAACTGTCCAATCAACATTCATATTACTTTATCAGTTAAATTGTGCTTCCAATATCTTTAAAGTACAATAACATTGTCTTAAAAAGATGACAAACTCATCATAGAAACCTGGCTAAAAATTATGTACGCCAAAGACATACCCGAGATTGATAAATTATTTTGTGTCCACATAATACAAATGACAGACGAATAGACGAAGTGGATGTAACATGATGGAAAAAATAAAGGAAGAAAATACTTTATTTTCAAAAAAACCGAAATGTTTATAGAACAAATACATGTATATCAACAATATGCAAAATAATAATCTTAATAAATAATAGTCTTCAAGTTGTAGTGTCGATCCAGTGGTAGTAATTTTAACAGAATTAAATAGAATACCGACATCCTCACATAAAAAGATAAATGTATAGCATGTTTCTTAAATGTTAACTTCAGTCCAATACAAACTCAGTATCAGTATCAGTAGCATCGGAACTTATAGATTTCGTGAACTCTTTGTATCGTTGTAACTCCAATACCACAATACTCTTTTTGTAATTAAGGCATGGTAAGTTTCTTGAAAATTTTAATGCCCTTCTTAGTTTTTCGCTCATTAAAAAATAGATGACGAAATTCGACATACATCCGAAAATGGTTGATATTTTTAGAATCTCTATGGTAATTTTCAACTTTTCCAAAGTGATGTCTAATTTCCCCCATACAATATTCAATATGTAGTTCATTGGTTCACTGTATGGAGTGATCCCTAAAACAAGGTAGTAAAAGTGCTTGTGTATTGCTGGGATTTTACTAATGTCGCACGAGTAAATGGCCATTTCATATGAGCGTTTAATATTTTCAAAATTAACTTCGCTGATATTGTTACAGAGAAATATGTTAATGAGATTTGTCAAACTTTGTTCCGTATTATTTATCATTATCCCAGTCAGCTTTTGGATAATAGTTGTAACCATTTCTTCATATTCGGGATCAATCTTACTAGAAAGTTGCTTTGTGTAATCTGCATACGTATTTCCAACCAACGTATGAACTACATAATTTGTCCATACTCTATAATTGTGCGATGAATCAATATCAGATTGGCAAGACATACTTAAATTCAAGTTTAAATCAGAGTTAACTTTTTGTACGAATCTGAACTGTAGTTTGTCTAGACATTTCATAGATTTGTCTCTTATCTCGTACTTCACTTTTTTCCAAACGATGTCTTCCTTATTCATATCAGACTTGTATGTATTAAATACGGTAATATTGATAAGTAAACGTGGTATCTCGGATAACAAGAAAACAACAACTATACACAAAATCAAGATACTCGATCTCCTTTTCGTTTTACACTTTGAGAGGGAATCCTTCCTTCGAATTCTTTTCTGGTAACAAAGTATGAACGCTATATAACATGACGAAATTGTCATCATGACTACTGCAGAAGTCAGCAAGAAAAGAAACAAGAACGGATGAAACATTAAAACATACTTCTCCAGTAATTTGTTCGGCTTAGACACAAAACATGTGTCCTTTTCTATGGACCTTAGACGAACAACAAAAATCCTCGGTATATTTATCATCATCGAAGTTAGAAAGCAAATCCAACAAACAATGACTGATTTTCTGTTGGTGATGGTTATTCTAAATCGGATTGGAAAAGCTACGGCTAAGAATTTCTGTAAACCAAGAGAAGCAGTCAATAACACGGATACAAGATGGAAACTGTCAGCAAGTTGAGTAGCACAATAGTGGATTATACAATAAGGATATTTGATATTAACCAAATCTGTAATATCGCTCACGGTAAAATTTTTAAGTGCGCCAATTTCAAAACCTATAGGTGTTCCTATTTGAATGTTGTCATCTGCGTTGGCTATCCCAATGTCTCTAAACTGATGAGCAAACAAAGGCACAAGCCCGTAAGTACAGAACGCGGTAAGGCTATCTGATATGGCTAAACCTTGCAGTAGAATTGTAACAGGTGTTTTGATTCGCTTGTCAAAAAACGCTACAAACACAATTATGTTCATCAAGATTGCCAAGTAAGAAATAGCTGGACCAGCTACTATATTAATCCAGTAAGGAGTACGTTGGAAAATTATGAAGAACATGTTCCTCACCCAATCTTATCGATTGTCCGCTACAATGAGCTTTTCGGATCGAACAATATGAAAAAGGCAGCTTGGCCATGATGTCTTGAAGTCATTTGTTTTGACTAACTACCAAAATGACTGGGCGAACCTGCTGTATCATTTAAGTCACTATTTGAACCTGAAATATGAACATGTTAAGAAATGCTGTAGCTTAAATAATGGTTTTAAGCAACTGAAAGGAAATTATAGATGCAAAATATGGATGGTAATAAGATAGGAATTAATCAATTTCAAATAATTTGTAAAAATTATTTATTTACTTTTATGTATTTTTATAGCGTGTGTGTGAGTGAACGTATATTTGCATTTATTGAAATTATACATTTCGGTTTCTGAACTCTACTAATGTCTTCTTAACTATAGAAAACTGTATTAAACAATTATTTCGATTTTTTGTATTTGTCACTTATAATAGGTTTTAGATATGCAATTTGGTGCTTTTACAAAAACATATGCACATAGATACATACCACCATACTAGAGTCTCCCAGTATACTTGTGTAGTCCATTGAAATAAATGGTGCGCTGTGGGGATGATTCTATTGAATTTGATTAATCATATTTGTCATAATAAGCTATAATGGTATTTTCAATGATTGTTCATCTGGACTTGCCTCCGGAAAGGAAAGTTTCATCGAATACACAGGAAACTTTCGACCTTATTGGACTAAATGGCATATTATAATCATACTAATTGAATTTTGATCATATATGTCACGTGGAACGACGTTTCGTATAATACAATTCTAACTAATTTATAAACTTAATATTTGTGATTCCTTCATATTCAATTTTAAACCAAAATATTAAAAAAAAGTATAGAGGATCACAACAGTAACATTATTTATAACAATCACCAAAATAAACACATCGGTGTGAACCTAGGCTCCATTTTGAAGATTGGTCTTAACTTGACTAGTGGCACTCGATTTGTAATTTTAAAAACAATACTAACTTTTCATTGGATCGAAAACAAATGTTTAAAATAGAAGTAAAAATATAATTTATGCACAATATAAATGATAAGGTTTCGTGAAAAAGTCGATAAATTAATAATGTATATGTTAATTATAAAAACGAAGAACTAAAAGGAGTAGGTCCGGTAAGGACCGATTTTGGCCTCAAATTTCAGGTTCATCAGACAAAAGATTTTGACCACTTTTTAAACACTTAAGTGTTTACTTCATTTAAATCAATTAGTTTATGTGAAAGATTTTAACTGATTTAGTCATTAAAAACGATCCGATTCAAGCTCACATATGAAAAATCTACCAAATATGCCAAAAAATGTCACTTTTCAGATGGTTTTTTGTCAAAAATGAAAGTGGCCGCATCCGTGTTCATCCTCAACCTTTATATATGTTATGTATTATCATAAAATACAACTTACATTTCAATATTAAGGATGAACACGAATGCGACCACTTTCGTTTTACACGAAAACCGTCTAAAATTTAACTAAAATGCTTGAATTGTGAAGATTTCAGTAATTTAGCAGGCTTAATGATGCAAGTACCCGATATATGTGCATTGTATTGTCAAAACAGACCATATGTATGTAGCAGAAGCATTCTACTGTCCAATAAATAACTAAAAGTTTACATTTTAACAATTTTGTAAAACTGCTATATTTTGGGGCCAAAAAGGGGTCTTACTGGACCTACAGTCCTTTACATTTGCCTCGACCGAAAACCAATTGAATACGAACTTGGTAAACGGCATTGAATGAGGAAACAATAAAATGAAAAGAAATTAAAAGAGCTTTAGAAATGAAATAAAATCTTCTGCCATTTGGTCTCTGGAGGAGATTTGTCTCATTAGCAATCATACCACATCTTCTTATTTTTATCATCTATTTATTTCGTCTTTGCAAGCTTGATCTTCAATTTCCAACATGCATCATTATGATTTGTCTGTTTATTGTTGTTTTGTTGTTGTTTGTTAGTTGATAATGTCGACGTTGGGGATAATTTGAATAACAACGTCAAAAAAAAGAGGGACGAAAGATACCAGAGGAACAGTCAAACTCATAGATTGAAAATAAACTGACAACGCCATGGCTTGAATTTAAAAGACAAACAGACAAATAATAGTACAGAAGACACAACATAGAAAACTAAAGACTAAGCAACACGAACCCCACCAAAAAACATTGGGTGGTCTCAGATGCTCTGGTAAGCAGATCCTGCTCTACATGTGGCACCCGTCGTGTTGCTTATGATATACCATTTCCGGTAAATAGTCTAATTCGGTAGGTCACATTCGTAAAAAGGGAAGGGTATTGTAGATACGACATAAGGAACATATCCGATAGCATCTGTGAAACGGTTATTCCATAACGGTCAACCAACTCGTGATGGCGTCCGTAAAATTTACGAAGGAATGATTTCATCTTCACCATTTGGAACTCTTGGTTTAAAAGCTTCCTTGTGAGCAGCACTTCTCTATCAAGGAAATCATGATAGGAAATACAAGCCCGGGAATATCGTATCAATTGGGAGATATATACTCCGTATGCAGGCGCTGCTGGAATGTTGCTACATAGAAACTATGCCATTAAAGAAAAGAAAACAACATCTAAAAGTATGTTTATCATGGTGGGTTTTTTGTTGGTTTTTTTAAGAACTGCGATTGCTTATGATATTTGTATGTATAGTATCTTTGTAAAATAAATCAAAATCACTAGTATGTCTTTTGTAAAGATAAGATGTCTACATATTTTTTTATTAATTTAGTTTCATACATAATTACAATTTTCATAAGAAAACAGCTGCAATATACACACATAAATTACTAGTAAATATCACAGATATGCTACATCAAAAACACAAAATGCTGTTATGCAGCACACATAAATTACTAGTATCACAGATAGGCTATTTCAGATGCTGGTATGCATCCTTCAATATATGATTTGTAGTTGCACGACAGATGTGATTAACCGGTATATAATATTTAAATATTATTGGCAACATAATACCCTATGGCAGTACAAATCAAACGCATTGTACCAACTAAATACAAACGGAGATAATCACCGATTTTTACAATACTAAGGTAATAAATTATTTTCAAAATTATCATTATTTTGAAAAAAATACAAAATATTGTAGTCTAAATTCATGCAACACTATTAGCATTGCCATGATAAATGTTTTACCGTTATTGGAATATTTGGCAATGCTATGAAAATATTTGACACAGTCATTCTTAAAGCAAATGTGCTCTTTTAAGTATATGTATTGTCGGTCAGTCTTCGACAATTGTGTTTAAATGGCCCCTCCTCATAAGGGGATTACCCACTTATTTCAAACTACATATAGCGAATTTTACATTGTAAGTAGGATCTAAAACAAATATGGTCCCAATACTTGAGCTTTACAATTCTCATGGAAATAAACCTATACATGTTTGCTACATCTATCCTAAGTTATAATATTCATATCTAACGTCAACTCTGTTTAAGATTAATAATTCAAACTTCAAATGGAGTAAAAGAAAAATGACGCTAACTTTGAAACCGGAAAAAGGCAATTGAGTAAATGGAAGTCAACTCGTATTTTCCTATGCGCAGGGATGACGTTAGATATCTTATGGTAGTAAACAATCTGCGAAACCTTGAAAGCAAAAAGTATGTAGCTAATTAATGTAATGGTATATATCACAGGCACTTGCTTCATTAAAATGGTATCTATGATGAGTTTATGTACAGACTCCGTCTACTCCTATCATCCACAAGTACCTGTGTTTCGTTTCAAAATATCTTGCCACTAACGATTGTTGTACTATATGAATCTTTCCTTACGAAATTTTTTACCTGTTTTTGGTAATTCATGATCTAAGAAATAAAGACTTTACTTTTCCGTTAGACCAATATCGTGAAACCAGATTTGTAATCAACGAAATACAATGTTTTCTATTCCGGTGCTCTGATGTCTTTGAAATATCTTTTAAGTATGATTCAACAATTTGTTATTTGAATCTCTGAACTCCTCGGTTCGGTTATTCACATATAACTTTGCGTATGAAAATACCTTAAAGATTTCACAATATAAAAAAAGAAGATTCAAATCGAAAGTAGCAAGTTACAAATCGAAAGTAGCAAGTTTCAAATCGAAAGTAGCAAGTTACAAATCGAAAGGCGCAAGATTCGTGCCCTTTTAAACTTTCAATTACAGAATTCCTTCTATAAACTAGTAACACGATAAAAAAAAACATTCTCAGGCATGTAACAGAATTTTACATTATTTTTTGCACTAGAGATGAACATTTTTGATGCGAAATAACGAAACACCAGCGAAAACAAAAACGCTCCATAGCACTACAATGTAGATGTGAAACAGAGTAAAGGACTGTGTTTACAGATTTTACTACTGACATCCAAATTAGAATTGAAGATAGAAACACGAATAACTTCCAGAAATTCTGTTGTTTTTTAAATTGTTGTATGAATATTTGTTTGTCTTTAATAGCGGTCCAGCATGTACGTTTTAAACTTCAGTTTGGCACTTTTATGAAGTTATATGAACTTTAATATATATGGTGCCTTTATAAATCCTTTATCATACACTTTTGAATGTACATACGATGCTTGAAAATGCATGTAATGTCCGATATTAAATCCAAGAACAACGATTTATTTCGATTATCATGTGTCCTGCACGTTTACGCATACATCCGAGTATTACTATTTAAAAACAGCATTAAGAAATGACCAAACGAAACGTTACACATAATTAACAGCTGGTTGCTTGATTTTGATATCCGGACTATATTTGATGAAAGGTTTAATATCGTTCGTTACTGGCCGAGCTCGTCCATAGTTTTGTTTATCATTAGTGTTGTCCATATGACGAACTGAATTTCTTAGCTGTTCTAAAGGAGGAAGCTGAGCTGCATATAAATCTGGACTATTCGTCGTTAGCCGATTATTACTTAAGGAATATTGTGTTTGTGTGCGTAGGAGAGGGGAAGTAACCGCTGGGGTTGAATACTTCCCGCCGCTAACTTTCAAAGTCGGCCTATGTCCTTGCATTTTAGCAATATATTGTTTATGTGCTACAGATCCTTTGCATATTCTATCTCTATTATACATCTGATCATGTCTGGTTTTGTAATCAACTATATTGTCACTTTTCGGTCTAACAGCTAGACTTCCGGTTGTTTCGGTAGTTTCTATCAACGTGATATCGTCATCTAAAGAGGTGTTGAATCTATTCAGAACAGTTCTTTTGTCTAATAGCGCCATCTGACGGGTTGATGGTCTGTTCTTTGAATTATTACTCTTTCCGGTGTTGCGCGAAATAGATCTGCTATTGCTGCTACTATCCGGAGATCTGTTAGGTTCCGTCATTGGTCTCTTAGGTCCAGGTGTCATCCTATTTATTTGATCATTCACGTGAGAACCACGTGATTTGCCACTCTTTGGCATTAAGACATCATTTGGCATACCAGCAATTGATATAGGTTCAAAGTAAACGTTGCCATTGTATCCTTGCCAGGCCTACAAAATTGAGAATTAAGATTAAAATTGCTTTAAAAAAATATAAGAATTGACAATTCAATTGATAGGTCTAAAATTGTACCGATTTTCTTTTTCTTTCTATATTCATTGTTCAAGAAGCAGAAAAAAAACTAGATCACATGCGTTTAACCCTGTTGTTCTAGTTGTATTTTGTTATTGTCGTTTGTTTTTTTCGGTTTTTTTGTTGTTGTCAGTGTTGTTTTTTCAGGGAGGGATGGTGTATATCTTTTTATGTTATCCGTTTTAATTTTGTTTTTGATTGTCTCCAGACAAATCTCAAAGAAACACGTGACTCCAAATTATCATTCCTTATTTTTCTGCATGATTGAACTTTAATATTTATAAAAATGCGAAAAATGCTTCCCTAACAGAAATTGAAATAATGGAGAGATTAGCCTCCAAGCAAAAGTATATGCACCGAATAGAACTTTCAATGTCAATTTTACTTTGCAATACAATAGTTATCAATAAATTTGCAGATTGCTTTATATACATGCATGTACGTATGACTTAGTTGTGCCAGTATGAATAAACAATGGTAAACAAATAACAGTCTTATCAGAAACCATGTTGATAGTTTGCACCAAGAAGTTTAAACTGCGCATTCATATTCAAAATATTCATTGATCAAATTAATCTTCAATCTTTGTGTTTAACGAGACTAAGTTGAGTAAACAGGAATAAACAAGAAATATTATTACTACTATCTATATATTTTATAAGTTACCAATCATAATTAAAACAATTTGCTTTTTTTCATTTTAATATGTGTTACATGTATGCCATACTAAATATGGCTGATATCAGAAGTCGTTTGCAACTGAAATAAGATAAATTTTGGAAGTAATGTTTTTTTTAGTATTTCTATATTTTCACCACGTGCTAAACTATAAAACAAACTTTGCTATTCTTAAGTTATATTATGTAAAATCATTATTTGTATGAAGTATTAATATTTATTGATAAAGATTGAAACGGTCGTATCAGTTTTTATCGATTTCTTAAAGTAGAAAAGTCAAACTATTATAAAAGTACTTCTATGGATCAACTGATGCATATATAAATTTTACTTACCTTTAAAGGAGGCATTGGTCGTGGTTTCTCCTGCTTGATGTAGAAATACTGTGGTACCTGTATTCCGAATGTAGGTTGTTTAACGGTTCCGAATGGAGTTTCCACGGTCTGTGACCCGAGCACGCTAGTGCATCGAGCCGACAACAGCGCCATTGCTCTTCGGAACATGGCTTCCCTGGATTCTGAGGCTACCCTGGAAGTAGCTCTGAAAATACAAAAAAATAAAAAGTCAATAATTAAATGATTTATTATATATTAATTTGGGTTGAAATCGACCTGGCACATTCTCAGGGAACATTGCACTCAGGTAATATGTTTTAGTGACTTCAATTTTGGGTCTTTTCTTTAAATGTTCTTTGAAAAGTACTTAAAACCAGTGTTTCAAAAATATATATGCACATCTGCTTTTTCTATAATTTTTTTTTATTATTTTCTTTAGAACATTTCAAGGTCTATAGTGTCAGGTTACGAAATCTCAAATATGAAACAATTGTACTTATACATATTGTTTTTGATAAACAAGATTAAAAAGAAACAAAAGAAGATTAGTATGTTAGCCGTGTTCATTCAATGTATACGTAGCATTCCCACAATTATGGTTATTCAGTACAATAGTTTAAAAATACTTTAATGGTAACTTAAATCCAATATGGAAATTAAATCCAACCTTAATCACGTGTACGCCATATGATCGTATCAACTAGAATCATATCTGCATGTATACTTAAATTTTCAGAAATTGATAATACAACCACATACATAAGAAGATGATTTTTTATTACTTGCAGTATTCCGAAGTTTCTCTGTTTACGGACTTTTAAGAAACATATTCTATTCCAAGTTCAACCACATAACCAACATATGGACATTCCAGTTCCAAACACGTGCACCATACAAAGAATTGTTTTATTTGACAGGTGTGGTTTATATAATATTTAGGAGTATTCAAGTAAGATACAGCATAAAATGGGATAAGATTGCCAAATAAGACAATCTAAAGACAAATGGACAAAGAATTGACCACTTGCTGGCCACCGTACGGCCTGCAACATAAAAAAAATTTAGTATATCTAGCACATTTACTTTTTCCATTACAAATAATAGCTTCATTAGAGCTGCATATATATTTGCAGCTTCAATGATGAAAATTCTGTAGATTTGGTTTCCATAACAACAAAGGTCTTTCGATAAACCAACATGAAAATGTGCGCCCACTATATAATAATAAAAAAAAATAAAAAAGTAAACGATTAATTTTTAAACTGATTTATAGACTTCAACGATGAAGGTCTGTCGGAAGTGATTTGAGTTGCATCAGGTTTCTAAAAAAATCTTTTCAAAGACAATCCCAGATGTTTTGACATACCTTTTATCAGTGTTTGCCGAAATAACCGAAAATTCCGAATGAATTTGCATGTTGATGAATCAAACTATAATTCCATGTATTATTGTAATAAATTATCCACTAGTTCTCTACAGAGTTATAAATCAGTCCCTCTAAATGTAGTCTTACAGAATAAATGTCAAAACTAATCGACTCATTTGACAATTTATCAAATTATTACTTTGCAAACATTATACATAAGTAAACAACTATGAAAAGTTTTAATCAGAATGTCCAGGCCGTTCTATAGTTAATCTCACTAGTTTTGACAATGTTGAGGAGAACTGTAGTTCCAAAATTATTTCAATCATTAAATATAGATCTTTTTACATGGATTAGTATTTACAAAAGCTTATCAGGTCTATGATGGATAGGTGAAATCTGTCAGATTTGTTGACTCAGATTCTACAAGAATTATTAAACCGCGTTTTCTCAAGATTTGTATGTTTTTGTTTTAATTGATTGTCTGGTTGTCCTGTTAGCAGTTATTTGTTGGTATTTATGTAAAATTTGCTACTATAAGTGACAAAACATAAGTCAGGTATAGTTATATGGTCAGTATTTACGTGTCTGGTTAAAAGACCAGGGTTCAGTTGGGGTGGGTTTTTGGCGGTGGAGTGATACGTTCAATTTAATTTTAATAAACTTACGCAGGGACTTTCTATAATAATATAGAAAATCCCTGACTAACGACAAGTTTTTTTTATCATATCCTATAGAAATGATTTCTATGGAAAGTTCTGTGGAAAGTTAAAGAAATTACAATAAATTACTAATTCAGATGCTGCAACTTCATTTCATTAACATGAAATCGATCACAACTTTCTAAACAATGCAAAAAAAATGGTCGGTTTCTGAAGAAAAGCACATGATGATAAATGAATCAATATACTGAACAAAAAAGGATTGTTAAACTTTCAATTTTGCCTAGTTTCAAGAGTGAATTGATTGATTTTTCAACTTAAAATTATTCATCTCATCTACGCGATGGTAATAAAAGACAAAAGATCTCTTAATATTGCGCTTAAACATTTGTTGGTTCGCAACAGAACCAATGTATATTCATATAACATATAGTAATAATGTATACAATATAACATACTGCTTCCTTGTTTTGTTTTCAAATTGTTTGAGATAAAATTGATAATAGAAATTTGGAATGCGTCAAAGAAACAACAAATCGTCCTTAGAACAGAAAGCAGTCTTAGTCCATCACTTGATCGTCAACACAGCGACAAAATACCGCACCGTGCTTCAGCTGGCCCCTAACAATAAATATACTAGTTCAGTGATAATGGCCGTCATACTTAACTCCAAAACATATAAATGAGATAAAATTAAAATCATACAAGACTAACAAAGGCCAGAGATGCCTATGTTCTAAAAGGAGGATGTACGTGCTTGTTGGTTTTCATTTATCGTATGATATTATATACTTGGAATAAATATTGCCAGGACGACATTTTTTTATTATTTTAGTTTGACGCTTATTACCCATAAAATTATATTTTAAGAATGCGCGTACAGTAGATAGAAACAAATCTCAAAAACTAGTCCAGTCCCCTCCTTCGGCCGGGTTCCTTGCATATGTTAAAAATAAACAAATTGGATAAAGGACGTTTGACAAGTCTGCTCCATTTGAAAGCGTAAAGAAAACTTAAAAAAGATATCAGGAAATGTCAAACATTTTGGACAGTACAACAAGTGACACAAACCAACACTGAAAACCAACAGTCGAATATAAAAAGACAAACATGCACAGGAAACACATGGTCTATTTAGACGAACTTGTAAATGGTACCTTGTAACATTTGATCCGAAATATATCTATTGATACCATGCAGTAAGTTTTAACCTCTCAATCGTGACATGGACAATGGCATATTATTGGTGTCAAATTGATAGTTGGTGTCAAATTATTTTAAACCGTTAATCAATTGTAACATCTTTTTAAAGATTATATTCTCAAAATGAATGAATACCTCTTAAAAATTAGATACGATTCTATAATATCCTCAAGCTCTTTTAAGTAAAGCAACAAGTAAGAAATAACACTCAGTGTTTTTTAAATCGACAAAAATACATATTTTAATGAATGTTACCCATAGTTAACACACATAGGTGTCATTGGTAGCAATTTGTTTTGTAGAACAGAATAAAAACAAAGGTTCAACTGGTTATAATCGTAGACATGGACATATTTCTACAACGGTACGGGTAAATGTTATCCGTATCTTTATTCTCATACATGTAACCATGAAAGACATATAGGTACAGAGATGGTTCAAAATATATATAGGAATATTCATATATTTATCAAAATGATCCATAATGTATCACTGATTCTGTCACATGGTAGAAAAAAAAACCCGGGTAATGACTTGCATGACATTTTGGTCACTGCAACCCGAATATCCTATTTAATTTGATCGTATACATGTACCGATTATAATAAAAGAACTTACCCGGTAAAGAGGCCCGGAAGATGTGTTTCCGAAGAATACGGTGTAAATACTGGTACACCAACATCCCTATCTAACATAGTATTCGTCAAATATTGCTTAATGTTTTTCTTGCGTGGCATTTTACCTAACAGACGTACAACTTCAAACTAATCACATTAATAAAAGTTTAATCATAATCCCCCAATATATTTGCACTTTCAACGAGTACTTCTCTTTCAAATATTTGAAAACTCTTGTTTCAATAATATTGAATCATGCCGTTCGCCCGTAACTCTGAAGGGTGCTGTGTCAACAGTATTACCAAAAGATATCTACATTGTTCGGAACATCATTACACAAAATAAAATATGTGACAATCCGAATCTTTCGTCTTGTAGAACTACATTTTAAAGTTCGCAGGGGATTTATGAATGTAGACTGTTAAAATTAATAATAAACATGCTTTTAAATTTTCCAATAAAATATATATATTTAGCCGTTCAACCGTTACATTCAAAACCTGTATTAATTTTATTGCAAACGCATATAAAATGACAATATTAAATACTTTATATAATGTCACTGTGATCAATATCCCTCAGCTACCCCTATTGAGAGCTTAATAATAGATTAAAGCTGAAAATGGAATAAATATATTTCACAATAACTCATAAAAAGGACTTTAGTTCTTGTCCAAAAATAACGGGCTAAGTAAAATAATTAATCGTACAGGTATTAGATAGGTTGGTTCATAAAAAGCAAAGAATACTACCTTGAAGGGGTATATTGTTTAAATCTGATTCTACGATTTAAATAAATCTCCAATACAACAGTAGAGAGTGGGTATTTCTTTTGTAGTATTTGTTTGAACAAATTTATTTTATTTATTTAAGATTGGTAGTTTTAAGTTGTATTATTTTCAAACAACGTAAGTATGTCCGGGTGTTTTATAACAATCATTTGGAAAGAAACAAATATCATTCTATTGTTTTTTCAATGAAAAATATAACTCTCGCAAATTGCTCGTTCTTTTATTTATTTGTTTTTGTCCATATATTTTGTATAGAACCACAATATAGTATATTGAACATACAAGTTTACAAAAGTAAACAACAGGGTAATGAAAAAAAATCCACCATGATTAAAACATTATGTGATTCAATTCGGCAATAAATAAAATACAAGCTTTACAACGAAACAAAACATCGACCTATGTCCTTTGCCCAGCGTCTAGCACTCTTTCCATGTGGTAGTCGAAATTTCCCTTCCTTCCTGTGTAAATATCTTATAGAACCACAATATAGTATGTCGACACACAAGTTAACAAAAGTAAAACAATAGGGTAAAATACAAAATCCACCATGAACGAAGCAGTACGTCATCTACGTCTTAATTAGGAAATAAAATAAAAAAAAACAAGATCTAAAATGAAACAAAACACAATTGTCTAAACTAATGTAGACATAAGTTCTTTGTCCAGCATCGATCCCTTCCTTTCTCCCGTTGCCCAAACCTTTTGTATTAATTTTAAATTATCCTCGTCCTAAATATGCTAGAATTATTTGCCACTAGACTTTAAACAATTAACAAACCAATAATAAACCATACTCAAAAATTTGTTTTTACCGACATCAACTTGAAACTTAGTATACGCGGTAACTAAGATTTAAACTTAAAAATATACATAAGTAAGAGTTTTGACTGAGTTGTGCATTCTGACAAGTCGGGTTCGTTGTCTTTGTTAACAAATGTCTCTGTGGTCTGATATACAGTCGATTATTTTTGATAATACCTGTCTCCATTTTGATAAGGAATTCGAATTCATTTTTTAAGACATACATATCTATTTGTTTATAGAACAAAACCATTTTTAATATTGTGTCTCAATTATCAAAATGTGCAATTATAGCTTTATATAGCTTGTTGTTCGGTGTGAGCCAAGGCTCCGTGTTGAAGGCCGTACTTTAACCTATAATGGTTTACTTTTTTAAATTGTTATTTGGATGGAGAGTTGTCTCATTGGCACTCAGACCACATCTGCCTTTATCTAATTAAATACATTGTAGATTGTATCAGTTATCAATTTACATATTGTAAGATATTGATCAATCAAACAATCAATACTCTCAATAATCAATATTGTTCGATGTGAGCCAAGGCTCCGTGTTGAAGGCCGTACATTGACCTATAATGGTTTACTTTTATAAATTGTTATTTGGATGGAGAGTTGTCTCATTGGCACTAACACCACATCTTCTTATATCTATCTCAAGAGTATATTGTAACTTTGGACTTCTAAATATTGGTATACGTTTAGTAATATAAACGTACCTATACTAATGACAGTGTACACGGTTAGTACTGGTGTAAGTGTAGAATAACCTTTACCAGGCACGTATGAGAGCACTCTATTTGGGATCCATATATATATATATATATAAGTTTTATCTTAAGTAAGGACGAGATGTTAAACGGCGTAAAGGGACAACATCTATTGTACTTTGTATGTTTGATAAGTGATCATAAGTACTCGTGTAACCGTGTTAGTTTACCCGATATTTAAATAAATAGCATTAATACAAAATAAATGGAGCTTTTGAGTAGTATAATTTGTATACATATACCACATATAGAATTAAGTATATTATCCGATTTCGCACAGGTATTTTAAAGGCTTCATTAATTTTCGATTAAAAACATAGAAAGACATTTTAATAGAGTGAAATTTTGTTTGAACATTCTCAATATGTATAGGTCTTTAAAGTGCATCCGTGTACATGATTTATGTTTATTCACGGTTTTAATTCAGTGTTTTAACCATTAGATTTTTGTTATGGGCATATTTGTAGATATCAAAAATTATCCTTTTAAGTTACCAGTGCATACGGCCGCGCTGTCCTGCAGCGCCACGAAATAACTACATGCAACGTTTATAATGAATTGAAGTTATATACTGTATGAATTTATGAAATGTATATTAAGAGCGTTTTATAACGATTAAATACGTTCACGTGTGTCAAACACCAAAAGTTATATCCCCCTAAACGAAAAGAGAAAAAAAGAAAAATACATACATATACATACAGGTATGTCTGGTTTTACATTAGTAATTGTTGGGGCCCTTTATAGCTTGCTATTCGGTGTGAGCCAAGGTTCCGTTTTGAAGACCGTTCTTTGACCTATAAGGGTTTACTTTTATATATTGTGACTTGGATGGAGAGTTGTCTCATTGGCACTCATACCCCATCATCTTATATCTATATACACGTATGAAGTGTATGAGTCACGCTATGAGTAGAAGAAGTGCGAAGACAAAATCAAAGACAATGCTTCTTCGAAAATGGAGCAGTTCAAGATTTTCTACGAAGAGTCAGTTGTATAGATTATAAGTCGTTAGTGAATAAACTCATCATAGAGACCAGGATTGAAATTTTATATTTACGCAAGACGCGCGTTTAGACTCATCAGTGACGCTCGAATAAAAAAGATGTTAAAAAGGCCAAATAAAGTACGAAGTTGAAAATATTGTTATATATTTGTTCAGTTCTGTTCAGCTCAACAAATCAAAAGGGGAATCGAAAAATATGTTTAGCTCTGGTCAGCTGCGTTATCATGGTATCGAACAGAACAGCAAAGTTAATGATAAATTCAAAACACATCCAAACACCTTGGATCAGTATAGATAGGAAGGCACTGTTCATAAGTTATGTTCCATTTAGACAAAAAAAGATGTGTGTGGCCATTTTGTTTTTACCAAAGCACAAGAGAGTAAAGTAAAAATATAAATTGCTAAACATTTGGGGTTAAAGATGACAGACTTAAAGAGATGTTCGTCTTCTATCCAAGGAATGTAAACTTCGGGGAGGTAAGACAGTCTTATAATGAGGAGCTCAAGAGTATTATGATTTAATATATATAGCTAATCTTTTACACATGTGGAAGATTTTTTAATCTATAAAACCATTATCAATCAATTGAATAAGCATGATTTTTTTTGTATTAAATGATATACAATTATTTAATTTAAAAATTTAAAAAGAATCAACAGTATTTGATATCCAGTGTATATATAAGAAGTAATTATCATTGAAAAATAAGGGTTATCATTTCTGTAAGAACTTTGAAAGTTAAAAGGTACAATTGCATGGACTTTTTTATTTCATTTATAGAACATGACTTGTGATACCCTCGGGGAAAACACTTTTTGTCAACTCGTCCGTTGGAAATTTTTGCCAATCAAAATAAAATTGAGAATGGAAATTGTGTCAAAGAGACAACAACCCGACCAAACAGCAGAAAGCCACCAATGGGTCTTTAACACAGTGAGAAAATCCCGCACCCGGAGGCGTGCTTCAGTTGGCTCCTAAACAAAAATGTGTATTAGTTCAGACCTCCAAAAAATCATCATGTAACTTACCGTTTGTGTAAAATTTCATCAATATAATCATCTGAATATTCCATACTTGGTATTTTTATATTAATCATATTTTGAGAAACTTTGTGTCCATCGAATCCTGATCACGAAGATCCGTGGGATGAATGTCTTTGGCATAGTCAAATTACACCGCGACTCAAGTTGATATGATGGCACAAGAATAAAATGACTACTAAATTAATTAACAAGGATTAATATTATTAAAGATATTGTACTATTCATTATAATATGTCTTATTAAACAATGGATAAAGATCTAATCATAACATTTATTGTTTTTAATATCTTGATTGTAATAAAATCTGTCTAGAGAAACAAAGGAATATCAAAACAGACTGGGATACTTTTCAAATATTTTAGCGATCTAAACGTTTTATCATGTAAGATGGATAATTATGTGAAGTGAAATTTGCGGATATCTTTATCTTTTATATGAACGTTAAAAAAGGAAAAGCTAATATACCCTAAATTAATTTCGCACCAAAGCTATTAGATAAAAGTATTGAAATATATACCAAAATTCATAGAATTAAGCTGCTTATGTGTGTTCTTTTAGTTTCTCACAACATTATGGTACATTTCTTACCCAATCATAAGTGTTTAATTTATAATTTTACACACATTTTTACACTGGAAGTATTTGTTCTATTCAAAAAGCTTAAACCTTAGGAAAGTATATACATGTTTCTGCTTAATCAAAGTAAACGTTTCTCTTCTTTCTTAACCTATCAAAATGTTTTGACAGAGCATGACGAGAAGGCCTCGTCTACATTCGGCGAACCTCGACAGATGATGTAAAGATGCGAATGGCCGCTTCTATGGTGATTATGAGACAAGTTCCTCTGATCAAGAATGCGACCAAACGTAGGCTTTGTCTTAATTCCGGTTCTTTCTCTTCTTTTTTTTAGAAAACAAGGACAAACAATCCTTTGGTAGATTTTAACATATTCAGTAATTTTAACACACACAATGTATTTTCTGACCAACCAATACGTCTTTCGGAAGTAAGGTTATGCATTAATATTAGTTTTTTTTAGATATCAAATATTTTTAATGTTTCATTTTGCGATAAATGAATTTAGCTGTGAAAAGTACTATACTGATTGCTGGACTCATGGGGTATGTTTCGGAGATACTTGTCTTAACACGGCCGATAGCATTCTTTCATCTAAGGATGGGAAAGCAGCGGAATGAAATGAGAATTTCTAATTGGCTTCTGGTACATAAGTATAAAACATTTAAGAGGATGAAAACCGTGCAACAGGAACTAAACATAACAACTTGGACCATCTTTCATGTATTTCAATATTCATATTTGAGTAGGTTTCAGTATCATGTAGAGTTTGACCAATTTAAATTAAGCACAAACACGCAAATTGGCCCTACTTTTTATTTTTATCTTTAATCAACGGTTGAACTTTTAGCAATATGCACGTCCCTTTAAATGTACCTATATCTTTTGTTATCAAAACTAGAGACTATGCAGAACATAATCTTGACTGTCAAAATATCTTGATAAGAATAAGATCCGTGTATAACAAAATTAAACAAATTGTACTTGGTGTATAAATTTGCCAATCAGAGTTGACTATCAGTCTAGATAAGCAAAGATTTATGTCTTTTTTTCGTTGATGGAAATAAACAACTGCACACACCATCTATTTAAGTTTTTTCCAAGAGGCGTACATCTATGTTTTTAAACAATTCAGTGGTAGAAAAGGCCGAATATTTGATCAAAAACAAATCGATTGATCTTCTCTGTGGATTTTCACACAAATATATCGATTTTCAATGTTTTCTAGTAGCCATTGTTTCCATTTAAAAGGATTGGGGTAAAGTAGTACCAAGACCAGTTTATATACACGATTTATTCGTCGAAACTATTTATGGAAATATCATTTGGTAAAGTTTCCCATTTTCGTTACCTTCACATATCAAAACAGGCACTAGGGCAATTGACCCCCCTTTTTTCTAAATATAGTGTATTGTTTTTTATTTATTCTTTAGTAAATAGTCTGTTATAATTTAACTTATTTTCGATTGTTTAATAGGTTTTTGCTGTTATAAATACGACATTACAAAACAGTAGTTTATAGATAAAGGCAGATGTGGTGTGAGTGCCAATGAGACAACTCTCCATCCAAATAACAATTTAAAAAAGTAAACCATTATAGGTTAAAGTACGGCCTTCAACACGGAGCCTTGGCTCACACCGAACAACAAGCTATAAAGGGCCCCAATATTACTAGTATAAAACCATTCAAACGGGAAAACCAACGGTCTAATCTATATAAACAAAACGAGAAACGAGAAACACGTATACATATTTACACTCTAGCAATACCACTATAACAAATTTAAACATAAAACCAAATATCTAAAAAGGAGGGATCAAGCGCCTGTGCAGAAAACGAATTATCATGATGTTTATGTCTGCAATAGTTTTCTTAAATATGCAAGGCGAAACGCTATATATATAGCCACTGCACGAATTGCAACATGCATACAAGCTGGCACACTATTTATACAGCCGCTGAACGAGTTGATCAAAAATATATATAACGAAACAGACAAACAAAAGCATAACAATTATGTCAATGTTTCTTCTTTAATCAAATATTCACATTTAGTTGCTTTTTTCAGCAAAAAAAAAAACTCGGCAACATTCAGAGAACGTGGCTTAAAAACATCTCATTAAAGCAAATGTGAAATTTTGATTCCGTTTGTAAAGAATCAGTCTGAGTTTGAACGAAAATAGTGTCGGTATTTATGTTTGACCGTTTCACCATTTGGTATTGACAAAAGTTCAGTTCAGCTCCGGAAAGGAAAAGAACTAGAGGAGGACCAAACACTACATGGAGAAGAACAACAGAGAAAGAAAGGCCCAAACAAGGATGGACAAGTTGGAACGTAACCAGAACAGCGGCAAAAGATAAAAAGGTTGTGGAATAGTAGTGAGGAATTAGGGTAAGGAAAGTTCAGTTGAGCCGAATGTGAAATGTGAAACAGAAAATCAACAAAACTATGTACTTTATTATTTGAAACTTATAGAAAAGATAAACTGTTTAACAGTGAAAGTTTTACTAAAGCTTCAATATTTTTAGATTGAAAATAGAAACCATATTTTGTTATCTAAAACTAATAGAAAACATAAACCGTTTTACAGGGAAATGTTTACTGACGGTTCAATATTGTTAGATTGAAAATAGAAGCCATATCAATAATGAATTGTTTCAACAGTATACATGGCTATATATCTTTTAAAATCTTTGGTTACAAAACAGATAGTTACCAGTGTTTGTATGAAGAACAACTGTGGTACTGTGGATACGCAACAATCATTATGAAATGAGTGAGATTGGTATGGTATATTAAATAGCGGATGTCATATAGCTCTTGCTGTAATCATGGTAATATGGGGTTGGTTTTTTTACCACGTCCAAAAAGAGAAAATACAAGATTTAATTACTTACGGCTATAAATAATTCATGTGTATACGATTCGAATAAATTAAACAGCATTTAGCTAAGTAAAAAGTAGAAAGTTCACATTATGGCTTACTTTATGATTCGAACTGGATTTTCAATTTATGCATTATCAGACTGTCAGACAAGTTAATTTTAACCGAATGACAAATATAGAAGTAGTTTGAAGATTGGTGACCTCTTTCTTAAGATATGTTATAAAAAGAAGAAAAAAACACTTTAAAATCGACGCTACACACCAATATTGCGATAAAAGGACCTTGGTAAAAATCATTAATTAATAATTATTAATAATAATTAATAATTACTCGCGTTTGTTCTTTCTATCAATAAAGAATAGGAATTAAGGGTCTATGTATATTAACCAAAATACTTATATGAAGGTTTTGAAGAAACATTGGCTTACCGAATTTGTTCATCTTGGCTAGCAACATACCAGGGAACATCGTTAATTTGCCACTCTTCGTTGGCTTTCTGAACTTGTGACAATGTAATCGAAGCTAAATCGTCATCGATCCCGTCATCAGTTTCAATTTCAACTTCCGGAACGCGACAGAAAACGCAGCTATCTTGTTTACTCATGGTTTATGGTATAAACGAAAAACAAACAATAATCCAACGAAACACTATCTGCCCTCGTGCACTAAGATTTTATCCCTTGTTTTTAAAATGTCCGTTTGTAAATATGATTCTAAAGTGTCAGCCACACATGACGAAAGAGGATAAAATAAGATTATCTTACATATCTTAAAAATACGTTTGTTTATTACATAGATCCAATGAATGTATAAATCTCCTATAGGTTTTCCCTGTGGAGATGACCTAAGAAGTTGCCAAAAATCCGTCAAATGAAATCTGAGTTTGTATACAGATGGATAAATACTCTTTTTAAACGGTCAAGAAAGAGTTTAACCTAAGGAAAAATCACAGCGGTGATAACCGTAACATTACGTTTAAATGTATTAAATGTTATTTTGTAACACATTTACAACCAGACTTTTATATCCCAAATGACATATGTAATATCTCACTTTTTCGCGACAAGTCCAAACTTTTTCATATAAGTAGCAAATAAATTGTCACATAGAAATAGTCAACAGTTGGTAAGGATCTTGTTATAAATCAAACATGAAATACACTTGATCCATCCAAAATATATAAAAGTCAATATTTGAACTAAATGATTCTCTTGAATTCAAATCAGCTTTTAAATTGTTCATTTCACATGCTACACAGAACTACAAAAGGCGAGAAATGAAAATATACCATTTACGACCTGTATATTAAATACTTTCAATCTAAATTAAAAATAAATTACAACACAAAACTTTTTAATCTAAATATATTTCTTTGCTTGGCTGATTTTCAAAACATCTAATTCAGCTTAAAAGGACACTTGACATGAAAAAATAATGACAGATTTGATGCAATAGGGATATGTCCATTTAAAAACTAAAAGGGTTGATCAAAGATTTTATCTGTTTTTTAACATTCAATAGCAATGCTATTATCTTTGAGCAATCTCTAATACAGAAACGATTACAGCTGATAACTTTCATTGAGTAGCAATTAGAGCTTTTCAAAAAGCTGATTAAATAGTAATTGTGTCGAGAAATTATACGGGACAATATTGATAATCCTAACACGGTAGATTTACCGATTAACGGATTTCTATTGTTATTTTTCATTTTAAAAGATTGCTTTCAAAATGTTGACGTTATAAATGGACAAATGCATCGATTTAAATCAATACTCATTCTTTTTTTATATTTCATTTAAATATTTATGAAATGCATGACATGACCTCAGTAAACTTGGCCATGTAGTTAGAAAAGGAGTACAAATGAACATGTGTAAAACGACAACAGTTTAAATAATTATAGCAGGTATTTGGACAGAATTCGCGTGTTAAAAGAATGTGAAATGCAATTAGATAAAAAATTAAGAGGTTTATTCTTCGCGTTTGTTCGTGCCTTTTTTCAAATTCAACTGAGTTTTTAACTAAATCTCTTTTCAAGTGTCAATTCCCTATCACACTGTTTTATAACATTTTAATGTCTATAGTTTCGTGATTTAAAATATTTATCAAACCAAATGAGTTAAAAGTCGTTTTCATATTGAATTTATTTAAAATCTACCAGTTGTTCGAAAAGTTCTGACCAAACACGTCTATATGTAAAATAGTTGGAGACATATTTGAAGAAGTTTTAAAACAATTAAATCGAAACAAAACCATTCCTAGTAAGTTGACCATGATGATTCATTTGGATAGCCTGCAAAATAGTGATTCGTTATTGGTCTTAAATGACATGTTGTATTACCAATTGACAATTTGAGAGTATTCTAAATTGCTTTCTTATGAGAGTTATTGCCCATTTTTGTACTTTGATCGTTCTCTTAGAAATTATAATAGATAGAAAGAAACTTTGACAATCAATGATGAAGAGCAGAACGAGATCGTGAAATCAGTCAACATTACTGACTGTTAGTTTACTCCTTGAACGAGATTTGCGCTAAAACAACTAAAGTGTTTATAACCCATTTATCGTTATCTTTAGTTATATTATCATCTCGAAAAGTCTATATTATAGAAACAAATAATACAAACAGCAGGAATTAATCAGCAAGACAAGGTCTTCAAGGGCAGATTCTCAATTAAAATATCCGTATTTTAAGTGCTTTACAAGATCGGCAATGAGCATTATGTTAATTGATACAATATTGTTTTGAAGTACAGTGGCCGGTAAGAATTCACTCTTTCAACCAATGAATAAAAGTACTTAACACCTGCTTTCTCATTTCGACCACTATCAGTCATCCTTTATATTTTTAAAAAGCTGTACTTTTTACATAATTATCATGGAATCATGAATAAAACTTATGAGAAGACTTAGACAGTCCAGCGGATAACACTTTTAAGACATCCCGCCGATATAAATTCTGTTTGCATTAAAAACGTTTTCCTTTCTGTCCACCATAAGTATACAACGACTACAAAGGCACCTAAACTAGGTAAAATATGAAAGCAATTCACCATGTAAACTGACGTTAGTGATCTATTCATTTACGGTACAAAAAAGCTTTAAAAATGGGAGACTACTAACCTACTATAAGTTATTAACTTAACGAAGCTGTATACTTTAATGTGAACAAATTCTGCTCAGAGGAGAATGTTTATCTATTGAAAGCACGGATAAAAACTTATTCAATATCAGTGACTTAAAAAATGTTGAAAATATATTAAAGTATATACCTGTGAATTGGCAAATATAACCGTAAAACAAGCTTATTACCTAGAATGTGTATATTCAGTTGAAGGCCGAGATCCTATGAAAACATCTGTTGATGGAGTTACCGTCCTTTCCTCTAAAGGAATTTTAGATAAACTTTCAATAATTTTAAAACTTGAAGGTCGGAGGAACGATCTCTGTTGTGATTCTGTCTCCGTATCATTATCTTCGTTGCAACGTTTGTAGCTAGAAGGCCTTGATCCTAAAGATGTTGTACTTCTATAGCTTGAGGGTCTAGAATTTCCTGGAACTTTATAACTGGACGGACGAGATTTCGAACTTTGAATTCTAAATCGTACACTCATTGAACTAGCAGCCATTTTTTTATCCGATTTTTCCTAATACTATAGAAGATTTATTTGCAACATTAACTAAAGCACTTCTTTCCACTAAAATCTGTGTTTAAGAGATCACGTGGTTTAATTACAATTTACAAAGCAAATATACATATTACTCTTCCACAGGATTTCACTTGTATTAAAAACTTGTTCAGAAGCAAACATAAATGCTTTTGGAACAATTGGAATGTGAGGGTATCCTGGTTGCAAATCAAATTTGAAGAGCTAAGTAATTATGCTGGATATAAGTTGCATTGTTACGGTAATTACCATCATATCGATACATTTAAATTAGTCATATACTACATAACAGAAATTTTAAGAACACATCAATCAGATATAGGAAATGGTATAATTTTCGTAATGTTTACATATAACAAAACTATCCCTATGGCCCTCAGATAAAATATGAAAGGAACAATTTATTTTACAAAATTGCTTTGTAACTGTTATGTCTGACAAAGAGTGTCAGAAAATTATAAACAGAAAAACTCATTTAGGAAAATGACAATGAAAATATCAATAAATTTAAAAGAAAAAACATTTACCATATACTTACCTTGTGCAATTTACATAATTATTGTCAAATTCCTTTAAAATTTCGGAACTGTTTCTTCTTTGAACTTTTCATTTTGAATAATGATAGGTTTAAAAAATCTGTGCATGATTGTTAGAAACTTGACAATTGACAAAAACAATCGTTTTAATAGGTCAAATTTTATAAGTGTTTTAGGTTTGTTAATCGTACCGTTATGATTCAGTATCAAGTTTCAAATATGACCCAGTATATACAAAAAAAAGTTGATCTAGAAAGTTATGATTGAAAATAAAATTCGCTTTTATGTAAAAATGTACACATATGGTTAATTTTTATCGGGTTTTTTTTTGTCTTTTTACATTTATTTTCAATGTTCTTTCGATGAGTACCCCCTAATTACATTCATTAAAAACGTTACAAACAAACTGAACCTACTATTGAGACAGCAAAATATGGGGAAATATTGTGGCTACTAAAATAGTTTATGAATACATTAGACAAGACAGTCGCCTAAAATATACGAGAATATGGTTATCCGTGGAAAACTGAAACCGTGTAGTATTTCTAAAATTGAATAATTTCAGTCGTAATTTGAATGTACCCGTAGATGAGGCGAAAGAACTCACAAGTCGAAATTAAAATAACAACAGCATGGCAAAAATTACAAAAAATACAACCTAGAAAACTAAAGACTGAGCAGCAAGAACACCATCAAACACTAAGGGGGTGATATCTGGTGCTCCGAAGGGTAAGCATATCTTGTTCTACATGTGGAACCCGTCCAGGTGAATATTTGAATTGTTATAGAAAATATTTGGTAAAACAGTACATATTCCCTGTTTCCATTATATACTCAATGATATTCAAATCCAAAAAAGAAACATTTGTTACATTTAAATCTCAAACAGTACTTTCGTACGAAGACTGTTAGGATAGAAACTGACAAATCAAAGGTTTATTATCGTTGATTTAAATCTGTGAATACAAATATGACTATGCTGAAATGTTGTGTGTCTGTTTCCCTTTTTCTTATTTAACCATGAAGTTTTCAGTTTATTTCGACCTAAGATGTTGAATTTCCCTTAGATATCTTTCACCTATCTTTCTTTACTATACAGATATTTCCTTAACTGCCTTCACTGATAATGACTTTCTGATGGATTTGATACATTTTTTGTAAATCTAAGAATACAATAAATACATGTATACCTTGAAGAAGACAGAATATTTTGTGTTTTAGCAACATTTCTTAAAACACAGAACAATACATTCTACATTATATATTGAATGGGAAGATTTTCGTTTACTCTTATGTCCATAATTATTTACCGTTGATTTAAATTTGTGAATACAAATATACCTTTCACAGTTTGCTTACATATTATATCGTTATGAAAACGGAACTAATTAGGCATTATATATATGTTACACAGCTAGAAGATGTCACAAAGAACTTTCATTCATGTGCATCAAATCACCATTATAAATTCAATAATTTACTATATACTTTAGCCTTTTTCGTACATTTATTATAAAAGGTATCACGAATCCTTTATCAAATCATTTCAAAGATTTCACCAAATATTACACTGAGTTGTATAAATCAATGTTAACTACAATTACAACTGATTTATTAAGTATCAGAGCAAAACGCAGCTTCGCATGCTCTTGGTATAAGCTAATTCAAGTTAGAAAAGTTAGACAATTTTATACAATGGTACTTCAATTTTTGAATACATTGAAAATAAAAGAAAAAAGCGACAATCACTGACGACACTTCCGGATTGAATAACATACACATCGATCGAGGTTATCAACTACTAGCTTCTTTTAAGTACGAGAAACATCCTATGATCTTTTCAGCAGTAAATATATGGCTCCGTGTTGTAATGGTTTACTTTTACAAACTGTAATTTTGTTGGAGATTTATTTATCTCATTGGAAGTCATACTACATCTTTTAATATCTATCTCAAGAATAAAACAAAACATAATATAATATAATAATACTGCTATCAAAGGATTTTACTGGTTTCGTTTAACTTTTGTTCTCGTTGGTACCTTAAACACGTTTTATGTGCACTAAAAGCTGTACATGAAATACTTATAGTGATAGATCAATGTGCTTCAATATTAAATTCATTTTCTGAAGTAACAATAAATATATTATGTTTCTATTCACAGAAGTGTTTACCCAAGGTTTTATTGGCATTTTTTTACAATTACATATACAATAGTCAATATAATCTATATTGCAAGAAGTTTCTCTGAGCTTGAGGTCATAAATGTAGTATACAAAAATAAAATTAATAAGAACGTTTAAAAATTGAAAATAAAAATACGTTCCGTAAACATGTTCCTAGCATCTCCCGATTTTTCCGAATTGCACTTTACGGTAAATACACATACACAGGTTTGCATTAACAGTAAGAATGAA
This sequence comes from Mytilus galloprovincialis, assembly GCF_965363235.1. NCBI lineage: Eukaryota > Metazoa > Mollusca > Bivalvia > Mytilida > Mytilidae > Mytilus > Mytilus galloprovincialis. Next base: position 45,100,630 of record NC_134845.1, read on the forward strand.
GTATATGTATTTCATATCGCATATATAATAACCACATGGTACAGGTTTCACTAAAAACAAAGCAGTGGTCTTTGGAATAGTATTGCTAATGTTTGGGATCAAAGGTTTGGGAAGCCATGTACACTAAACTATAAAATGCTTCAAATAGAACAAAACTAATCAGAAATGCAAAATATCCTTTAAAAGTCAGAGTTTGTTCGACAGTTTTATAATAATAATACACACACGTATTTTAAAAACTTAAAATTATCATTTAAATGAAGCTAGTATTTAATAAGTACTAATATTTGGGTCATTAGTATTCTGTTATACTGACCCAGTATAGTTATATGAACAATTAATACAGTTATAGTTTGATATTTCAGTGTACAAGTGGTTTACACAACATTTTTATTTTATATCTTTTTTTATATTAAATTCATCAACATTATTTTCAATATTTTCCACGCAACTTCAAAAAACTGTACTTGGTGTTTTTTGTTGAGAATTCTGCATTTTATGTAATCATATCTTTCTTCGAACACTTCCTTCGAACCTGGTCTGATATACGATTGCTTCAGCTTTTGTTTGTTATGTTGATTTGAATATTTTAATCGACTTATGATACTTGAAACATTGGTAACCCACTACTGCCTCAATTCAAATAGTTTCAAAAAGACCTGTTTATGAAATTAGAATTAAACAGACTTTTCATGAACCTTTCCCAATAGATTTTGTTTTCAAATGGTCAGATCAATTATATATAATCTTTATTACATTAAATTGAAAAGATAAAAAGTATCATACTTATTTGTGAAAATATTGCAAACGTACCTTTTCGTAACATTCGCCTCCAATATGTCAATTTTAGATCCTTTACGCAATGCCCGTCTCTTGCCCATATCGATATTTCCTGAACATTCACAACGTTTATGAATATTATATCAAAATATAGTAATATATACTATATGCTATCTAGGAATTATAAAACTTAATACATTTATTGGCATTCGAAACATGGATTATGAAATGAAAATTCACACTTATTGACTTTATCATTTGGTATTATTTGCTGTAGCTTTTTAAGATAACAGAATAGGGTATTGATAAAGAAGCTGTACACATAAACAGCGCTATACACTTTATTCTATTGGAAAGCAAACACTATGATGACCCTAACACCTATAAGCTTTTAAAGTAATCGATTTTAACATGTCGTATTGATTTATGAAAAAGAAAACTTAAAAAGACGTGTTTTTCACATGTACGTACAAATTAGGTGCTATTGAAAATATTTATGCTATGAATTGAATTTTAATTTATACAAGGATCTACCGGTATTTCATCGATTTATACAAAAATTGAAAGGTCTATCAAGATAAATAACCACAGATACAAAACGTGTATGCCATGTTATTTGAATTACAAAGAACGATAACGTGATCGCATTCAGTGTAATTTGAATAAAAAATATGAAAACTTTTCAAATAAGATTCATTTTACTTTTTACTAAATACAATTTCGTATTCAGAAATAACATCCATACAATAAGCGTTTAAACTTCTTTTAATTTTCAAGACCATTAGTTCAAATCATGGTAAAGCTAACGTTGCCAATACATTAGACAAAAATGATTTAGAATAAGCTTTATCTGTTCGACAATTATATATAGGCTCTTTTTGTTATACCCCCCCCCCCCCCAAACGCAAATTTTGTTGTTACTATTCAACACTTCTGTTTCAAGCTCATCTCTATATTGAACGTTCTTCCAGGAACACACGCGTCTAGTAATAAAATCACATGACCCTCCCTCCTTTTCGTCCATCTAAAAACAAACATAACTTTTTTTTTTTTTTTTTTTTTTTTTTAATATTAAACATATTTTATTAACAATCACCTGTTACATCAACCCTCAGTTGCCCAGGGAAGCAACTATGGGTGCCCCAATTTTTACAGTCTCATTTGTCGGGAAAAAAGCAAATGAGAAAAAAACTCCCACTATAAATTATTAACACCAACCTTTATAAATATTGTCTATCCTTGTACAAATGTACATGTACCTGCAATCAATATCGATCTATATATCTATAACTCTCACCATATATAATTATTTGAATAAAGTATGTTTTTTATCTTCATTTATTTCTCAAAAAGGCTACTGTATTTAGTAAGCAGTTTCAATTTTATCGTACATCAAGTCTTTTGTTATATTAATTTCAATTACCAAAATTAACAAACATAACTTAACTGTCAGCTTCCTTTTCTTTTCTTTTTGCAGACTTTATTTGTTTTTTTTTGTATCCCATTTTGATTTTTCATATTTTGATGATTTTTCAAGGACTTAAACAGTATAACTTCTTTACTTTAATTTTTAAGATGATTCCCTGGAATGTTCCATATGCAAAGTTCACGATGTCAAACCCAAGTTTGTTTTCATATACCTTTTGCTATTTTGTTTAAAAATACTTTTTCTTTGTAATTAATGTGGATTTTTTTCCCATTATTGTTCATTTCTCTTATAATTGTACTCCCTATCAGTATACCAACTACAACTCTAAAAACAAGGAACTGACAGTCTGCGTTTCATTTAATAAAGAAGAAGCAGTGTACCTAAACCATGACTGTTGAAGAACCAAACAATAATCTAGGATATAATTATCCTGTCAAAATATTTTCTAAATAGATTTTATTCTTACGTTGTATGACATTCCATTACTATATAAACATTCAAGAATTCAAAACACTTTTAAGAAAGAAAACAAGAGTGAACACGCTGAAATGTCTCGCCTTCTTTACTAATCCTTGATATTTCGTTGATAGTCCTAAATATAAAGCGTTATTACAACTGTCACATAAACTTAACATTAACCAAGAAAACTAAATATTGACCAACGAACCATGCAAATGAGGTCAGGGTCAGATGAACCGTGCCAGGCAGACATGTACAGCTAACAATTCTTCCATACAACAAATATAGATGACCTATTGTTTAAGAAAAACAGACCAAAACACAAAAACTAAACACTGATCAATGAACCGTGAAGATAAGGTCAAGGTCAAATAAACCCTACGTGACTGACATATACATCATAAAATATTTCCATACACCAAATATAGTTGACCTATTGCATATTGCATTAGAAAAAAAAGACCAAAACTCAAAAACTTAACTTTGACCACTGAACCATGAAAATGAGGTCAAGGTCAGATGAAACCTGCCAGCTAGACATATACACCTTACAATCATTCCATACACCAAATAGAGTAGACCTATTGCATACAGTATAAGAAAAAACAGACCAAAACACAAAAAGCTAACTATAACCACTGAACCATGAAAATGAGGTCATGGTCAGATGACACCTGCAAGTTGGCCATGTACACCTTACAGTCCTCCCATACACCAAATATACTAGACATATTGCTTATAGTATCTGAGCTATGGACTTGACCATAAAAACTTAACCTTGTTCACTGATCCATGATATGAAGTCGAGATCAAGTGAAAACTGTCTGACGGGCATGAGGACCTTGCAAGGTACGCATATACCAAATATAGTTATCCTATTACTTATAATAAAAGAATTTAACATTACAACAAATCTTAACTTTTTTTCAAGTAGTCACTGAACCATGAAAATGAGGTCAAGGACATTGGTCATGTGACTGACGGAAATTTTGAAACATGAGGCATATATATACAAAGTATGAAGCCTCCAGGTCTTCAACTCCTAGATTATTAAGCTTTTAAGAAGTTAGCTAACGCCGCCGCCGCCGGATCACTATCCCTATGTCGAGCTTTCTGCGACAAAATTTAATTTTTCGACATTCATTCCAGTCATTGCACTTTGCTAAACCATCATGACTTCTTTATTGTTCAATATTGTTCCTGTATATGCATCAAATATATGTCCCGAGACGATTACACAAACCCATATCACAACAAACAGTAATCATTCGGTTCAGTTAAAAGAATAAAGAGAGATAACTCTAGTGTATTTCTAATATATTTCCTCTATCGAACACTTATCTGTGACTTGAACAACTTATCATGCCTAACTAGAAATCACTTCAGTATCATTTCATCTAAATAAAGTAGAACGGATTTTTCTGGAAATTTAGAATAAAACAGCACATAAAAAGCGTTGCAACTAAACAGACATTCACATCAAATCTTTGGTGGTAATATTCTGTACATAGCACAAAAATGTCAGTATTCACCTCAAAAAGCTTGCAAAACCTTTAAACAGACTTATTAAAAAGGGATATAGTTACGATACTGTTGTCAGGTCATTAAAGATTGCATATTTTGGCTTTAATATTAATTCACTTATAGGGTTTTGCATCGAAATTAAACACATTTATTCTAAAACCAGGCACGGGTTATGTTCTTTCCATATATTTTATCATGGTATAATACTACACACCTAACGGGAGGAATTGTGCTTGATATTCATATGATGAAGACTTAATTTTTCAATCAGTTTAATTGAAGTCTGGAGCTGGTATGTCAGTAACTGCTAGTAGGCTTTGTTAATTTATGTTTTATTGTCATTTTTGTTATATTTTGTTTAGTTTCTTTTATTACCTATTCTGACATCGGATTCGGACTTCTCTTACACTGAGTGTTACTGTGCGTATTGTTGTGTGTTTGCTTTTTCTACATTGGCTAGATGTATAGGTGAGGGTTGATATCTCAAAAAACATGTTTAACCCCGCCGCATTTTTGCGCCTGTCCCAAGTCAGGAGCCTCTGGCCTTTTTTTTTTGTATGATTTTTAATTTTAGTTTCTTGTGTATAATTCGGAGTTCAGTATGACGTCCATTATCACTGAACTAGTATACATAATTGTGTAGGGGCCAGCTGAAGGACTCCTCCAAGAGTGCAGGAGTCTTTCGCTGCATTGAAGATCCATTGTAGGACTTCGGCTGTTTTATTTGGTGAAAGTCGGATTAAACAATGCCAAATGGACAGGGCACTTTTTAAAGAAGCAGATCTTAGAATTTGAACAAATTGATTTATTAAGCAACAGATGATAATAAAAAAAAGATATATTTTATGAATAGCAGCATAAATTGGGGAACTATATGATCAAAAGGAACATAAAAATAATAGATATGTTAATCACGGAACATATGTATTGACATATATTGCAGATACTGTTCCCAGGTTCATCCTAAGCAAATTTTGCTTGTGGGTGTTTCTTAATAACTTCTTATTTTATCAACGGAGATTTTTTCATGTTATAAATCATGCATCTCAATACTAAAGGACTGAATACTGAGCCGATGATATTACGAGGAACTACTACGCCAGTAGTGCTATCAACTAAATACAAGTAACTGAATATTACATTTTATAGATATCGCGGGTCCGTAGCGTTTTTCTTCTTCTTGATAAATCTTCTGTAACATTTAAGTGGAAGCGCATGAAAGTCAAGGATGTATCAAAACGTGAATACATGCAGTGCAATATGACCAAACAGAACCTTAAAGGAATTGTCAACTTTACCGTATGTTGTCTTCACCAAACATGAAAGTTTCTTTTAAGATTTCTCAATTAACAACGAAGACTTTAATAGTAAATCACTGACTACTGAGCTGATAATACAACTGGGCCATACGTCTAATACCTCAATTTCTATGATTATCAATGATATAATGAAAAGGAAAATGAAGGCGAAGATGATAATGACAAAAATAATTACCTTGTGTCTCCCGCATTATCAGATCGGGTAAGCAAACTGCTTCCAGTTGCACTTAACTTCAATTTATTTCCAGATTTTCTATGCTTTGTAGAAATATAAACTCCAATTGGTTGTTTAGTATGTGCAGACCATGTTACACTATTTTGGTCAATATCTAATTCTGAATGGGCTGCAGGGGTATTAGCTACCGCTCTGTATCCGGATGGCATATTACGTATGTTATTATAATTCCCTAGTTGAGAAGATTTTCGCAATATTGGAGCTGGAGTAGGTTCTGACTTTTCTTCCTGAGGTGTTTTATTTCTTGGAACTTTTTCCATCTCATTTACGCGATCTAATTCGACCATTTCTGTATCAGATAGTCCATCACATTCACCAGGATCGTCATAAATTCCTAAATCTTCCTCAAGCATTGGAATATTTATTTTAGTCACTAATTTACCACTGCTATCAATTGTCATTTGTTTGGTAGCTTCGTCCGACTTATCATTATTGGGGTTAACACTTACAGTCTTAGCATTATCGTCCACATTGTCCAATGTTTTATTGGTATTTTCCTCTTGTTGGACATCCATTGTCTCGTTTACTTTCATTTTAGTTTTTATATATGCCTATAACTTTTAATGGCAGCTTCTCTCTGTGCTATTTCCAAATTGTTGATCTGTGAAAACAAAACACACTAATTGTAATATTTTACAAAAATATAGTATATCGATACATGTGGTACGCTCAAACCACATCTTCTTCATATAAACCTTTATACAACACTTTATGTAACACTTAAGACATATGAAAATAAAACTCTGAGACAGGGTGCCTGGGGCTCAAACCTATCGTTTAAAGGATATGGTTCAAAGATTGAAAAAGCAATCATTAATGCTCATCCTTAAGACTTTTTTGCTACTTAGACGTTAGACAAAAAACATGGATTTAGGCGGCACATGGAAAATCTTTATTATGGAACTTTAAAAATACTTGATAATTATGTTGATTACTTATAAAGTATGAAGAGGGGTTTCTATAAATGAACCATGGTCCTTGTCTTTAACCGCAGTCTTTGGTTCAATGTCCAAAGCATTTTAGCTAGTGTACGAATAAAGAACATATACATAAAAATGTGTAAAATTTGCAATTGTGTATTACACTATAACCCCTAGGTTGATTTTGAGATAGGTACTATAGTCACTTGTAATTTTGTCCATCTATCAACATAAACTCATGGTACACCTTTGGCTCCATGGAATTTTTTGTACACGCAGCCACGTCAGTTCATACTTGGGAGGACGTTATAACCGATGCCACGTGCAGTTAAAGTAATATATTTTCTCTGCATGTTTAAGAACCTTTTGAAAGAACTCTTTGGGGTCTGTTTGTGGTTTGTAGTACATGTACCCGTTTTCTTGAAGCAAATCGATATTTTGCAAAATATCCCGATCAAACCATACCATTAGATTTATTGTTATTCTGGTCTCTTACGGATAATGCTTTTATGATTTAGTCTTCAGGTGACGCTGATCAAATAATCATACGATATCCCTTATTATGGGTCTATATATGATTAAAACAATATACCGTATAAAGTTTTGAAATTGTTTGAAGTAAACACACAATGTACATGGAAATTCTATATGTATAACACCTTATATATATGGAAAAAGTACAATAATTAAAATACCGAACTCCGTAATCAAATGGCAAAATCAAAAGCTCAACCCCATTAAGCAAATTGATAACAACTGTGATGTCATGACTTGGTAAATGCATTTTCTAATGTAGAAAATGGTAGATTAAACCTGGTTTTATAGCAAGCTAAACCTCTCACTTATATGACAGTCACTTAAAATTCCATTACATTGACAACGATGTGTGAATAAAACAAACAGACATGATACATGAAATAGGTAAAAATGTGAAAAATAGTGGAACAAATGTCAACTTAGTGTTTAAATCTTAATCACTATAAAAACCAACCAATATGTGAACAAAGAAAAAACAAAATGACATAAAGACAAAGCACATTAGCAAAAACGAAAGACAAGAACACTAATATTTACCATAGCACGATAACGGGATGCATAAGTACCGAGCCACGTCAAATAAATATTACAAAATAAAGAGATATAACCGTGAAAGTATCATTTACAAAGGAAAAATAACACTTTGTATATAAGGTTAACATAGTCAATTCAAAAGTCATTAACTTCGGTTTCATTTATTTAGACCTTTATGAATTGAAATGTGTTGTGCTATGGTTATATTTTCAAGTCACTAAACAACCTTAAGACATGTCAGTTTTTTAAGTGATTTACCATCTAGGCGAGCTTTATCTCCTTATTTACACATTGTGTCGCTAAAATCCCTACAAATCCTAACAAAATCATCATATTCATTAAACTTAATACGTACTTTTCATGTTAAGTTGTGTTTATTTTAAAGATTTTAAAGTTCAATTACTTGTTAAATATTTATTTTAACTCTAAATGTTTGTACTGAGGAATATGGTCTTCTTAGTTACTATAAAAGATCCGTATTTTTACTCGAATTACATAAAATTTAACGGGAAATGTAGTAAGAATAATAAGTACAATTCACAAGGTTTATCGAGTAATAAAATCTTCATTTTAATTAAAGATCATTGAACTAAAAATCATCAATTTAAATTTTAACTGATATTCACGACCGTTAATCAAGGTGACATGTTCATAAATTTTAAATACATTGGTGTTTGATAAAATTAAAATTCCGTTGATTCATAGGTCAAATTGAATAAAATGGGCTATGAAGGGCAAATGGATTTACAAGAAGAAACCTCGTATGATAAAAATCAAAACATGATTAGTAAAGTCATAAACATTATTTTATTGGCACTGTTTGCTTCTTGTAGAGTGCATTATACAACACCTTTTAATGATTGCAACATAAATAACACCCCCTCAAAATGTACAAAATATCCTTGAACAATTATATTAGCCGTATTTGGCACAACTTTTCGGAATTTTGGATCCTCAATGCTCTTCAACTGTGTACTTGTTTGGCTTTAAATATTTTGATATGAGCGTCACTGATGAGTCTTATGTAGACGAAACGCTCGGCTGGCGTACTAAATTATAATCCTGGTACCTTTGATAACTATAGACACAATTTAATAATAAATTCCTTGAGAGTCACTTAAAACATGTTTGAAATTGAAAGACTTACTGAATGAATATTGTTTGCTAATATTGTCAAATGTTTCATGCACTCCATAGGTAGGCAAAGTAGGAAGGCCGGGGTAAGGATGGCGAATTATTACTGGCACTTGAATAACAAGTATTTTTAAGAGAGAAGATATGTCTTGCAACAGGCCATCTACGGACTCTCAAAGAGATTTTGCAAATGTTTATCAACATGCAGTGAACATTACAATCATCATAAGAGGTATCGAATTAACGGTCTGTATTTCTACTGGACGTGACAGCGTATTTGTACATCCTTCATATTCACTGTTCCTTGAAATTAATAGATTGCTCTTTGTCCAAAGTTCAGTGACAATTATTTCACGTATATTCATGCAGGACGACTGAAGTAAGTACGTAAGAAAATTGTTTATTATAGAAACTTATGTGCATTCATATGAATATAAATAACACAACTACAATTTTGTACATTCAATGTTGTAACTGGGCCTTGAGTCTATGCGCACGTCACATATTTGACGATTTGGGTTGACAGTTAAAGTGTGTTTATACTACACAAGAGCAAAATCAATTTGAATACAATGAATGTTTTAATATTGTACTTTGTTTTGACATTAGAAGGAAGTAAATCGATGCTTACCAGAATGTAAAACTTATATTCAAGTCGATGAGTTTTGTCTTATACAACGGTAACTGTGCATTTTTGGCTGTGATAGTAGCTTATGCGCGTGTAATGCAAATCATGTGATGTGTATTTGATTTATATGGAAAATTCCTGGAAAGTATAGAATATATTGCTAGAAATCAGGAAGTTAATCTCTACAACCGATCAAAAAACTCTTTGTAATTATAGTTACACAATAAAATAAATCAGCTACAATTTAATGGTCTAAAAATTAAGAAAATTGATATAATTGTGAATTGATTAACACTAACACTTACGTTGAATTGTGAAATAGATTGTAGTAATGGTAATTCACAAATTTAATGGTGTTCCCTCTGCTGAATATGGGTAGTTCTTCTTGAGTGGTTTTAATAGGTGATTTACAAATTGGTATCAAAATGCCTATAATTTTGAGATAACGATATCTATTGGCCGAATAGTTTAAAGGGTTACTAAGTCTTAAGAATAACAGAATTTGCACAGCTTGACTTTGTATAGGCAATTTGATGGTAAAAGATAGATCTGTATACCTACTAACCTTTATTTCGACAATGGTTTTGTTTCCATTAACAAAGGGTTAAGGCTCACACCTATATTATATGTAATATACAATATATATTGAAATCAATTATCAGATGAAATATAATTTGGAATTTGAAAACATGCCATAAATTTATTTCAACATTTACAAAATTCAAGGTTTTTCTAATTTAAATCATTTTATTTTTCAATTTTATATTAATTGGTCTCGGAAATGTTAATAAAGTCGATATTGACAATTGATATCAAATCCACTTTAATATTTAGGTAAATATTTGAAGTGTTACCGATGTGAAGATCTATTTCAATTCGGCACGACCGATTCATACAAGCACCACTTGACACAATCCCTCAACATTTGATATTAACTTTACCCGTACAATCTGACGATAAATTAAATCATTGAGACATTTTTCTTTCAACACCCGAAATATTTAATTCGGAACAAACGTAGTTCAAGATGCTGTTTATTTATTTAGGTAAACAAAAAGTGTGTTGTGTGCGGGGTTCTTTTATTTCATGGATTTACCGTTTTAGTGAGAGTACAATTGAAACAATGATAACGAAGATAACGAAGATAGACCAGCTATCTTGTGTGTTTTTCTTTTAAGATTTAAAACTGTTTCCACAGCAAAAAGAGTCGTTCCTGTGTTGATTTGTTATTTGTTGGTATATATTTGTTTTGATTTATTGTTGATTACTTCACGCCCAGTATCATTTTTTATCAAATTGTTCTTGGATTTTAAAGTCGATGTGGTTTATACATCATTCACTGTTTACCCTAGTGACAGTTCGAAACGCATTTTAAAAAAAAGTTATATGAGTGAAATCAAAACTCTGCGCATTTTTTTTTTTTTTTATCAAAATGAAGCTTGTTTAATGACATTTATTTTAAAACACATAACTCAGCATGTTTCGGTAAAAAAATATATGCCGTTATGATAACCAAAAAAATGGAAACAATACCAACATAAAATTTTGACTTCTATTGAAATATTTTTACTTCATAGACATTTATATAACAAAAGTCTGATTTGTTTTTACAACAGAATAAATAAAATGTAATCGTGTTATCGCATTTTATTTTATATGTTCCTTTCAACTTACTCAACCATAAAATTTAACGCGTTTGAGGTGTTTCGTGTAATATCTTTTATCTGATGATGTATTCCTAACAAAGCTATTTCTATATATTTTAAATTTAACCATTACACATCGTATCACTTACTTGTATTATTTATATTCAATCATTACAAAATTACCCAGATTTATAGTATATTTAAAGACAAATTAAACGGTAACTACCATATTATGTTACGTGTAACGTGTTAGAAAAGTTCTAAAATAGAAACCGAAAATATAAAAAAGAATGAACAATACAAGGTCATAAGGTGAACAAGAATGTGTCCAAAGTACACGGATGCCCCACTCGCATTATCATTTTCCATGTGCAATGGACCGTGAAATTGGGTAAACAAGAATGTGTCCCCAGTACACGGATGCCCCACTCGCACTATCATTTTCTATGTTCAGTGGACCGTGAAATTGGGGTCAGAACTCTAATTTGACATTAAAATTAGAAAGATCATATAATAAGGAACATATATACTAAGTTTCAAGTTGATTGGACTTCAACTTCATCAAAAACTACCTCGACCAAAAACTTTAACCTGAAGCGGGACGAACGAACGGACGGACGGACGGACGAACGAACAAACGAACGAACGAACGAACGGAGCCACAGACCAGAAAACATAATGCCCCTCTACTATCGTAGGTGGGCATAAAAATCTAATTTGGCTTTGAAAGTAAAAAGATCAACTAATAAGAAACATGTGTACTAAGTTTCAAGTTGATTGGACTTCAGCTTCATCAAAAACTACCTTGACCAAAAACTTTAACCTGAAGTGGGGCGAACGGACGGACGGACGCACAGACGGACGGACGCACAGACGAACGGAGGCACAGACGAACGGAGGCACAGATCAGAAAACATAATGCCCCTCTACTATCGTAGGTGGGGCATAAAAATAAAATACAAGTAGGTATTGTTGTTTTTTTTAAATATGTATTAAAAACTGAGTCAATAACTCACACAGCAAAACCCTAAAATAAAGAACTTGCAATTGAGCAACATGCTGCTTATGATTTTTGAATTCATGTGTTTTTCTTTAGTTTTAATCTTATGCCAGAAGGATTTTTGTTTCTCCAATTCTATTTATTCATGTCTACATCGATAGAACACATTATTGTTTTTCCAATCCCCTTGGCCACCCTCTTTGTCTTGATTGAAAAATGTCTCTAATATACTAATACCGGTCTAGAGGGGACTTGTTTAGGGTTCCTTTTACTTTCGATTAAGAAGCTATATTCTTCATTTCTTTGAGACTTTTCTTGAAGACAAATATATACAATTTATAACTTATTCGATAATTAATTCAATATATACTCCAAATTTATATAATTTTGACTTACCTTTTCGACAGCCGATTCCATTTAATATTTTGGAGAACACTAAATTAAATCCATGCTTATCAGCATACTTACTATACATCAAAGAAGTTCATACAAATGTCCTAAAACTCCTTAGTAAATAAAACCCAGATACATAGCAGAGTCAATAATGAATGACTTAAAAGCTAGAGAATCAACTCTGAATAAAGTATTTTACATTTTTGTTTTGTGTCGTCAGTACATGGACATTTAAATAAATCAGGTTATTTTGAAATGATTACAGGATAATGGAGATATCATATATTATATATATATTACATAAGGTTAAATTCACCATGCACAGTATTGTATCACCTGCAACGTGAATATTTAAGAATTGATACTATGAGGAATAACATTTAAAAAACAGAAAATAAAAGAGACCATTTATATTTGAAAATTTAAAGTCATTTGGTAAAAATATACAACAAACTGATAACAACATCACATTCTTAGCATGGTGTACACATTTTCTAATTGAGTGGTAAATTGTATATCAAACAAAAAAGACGCTCCGCAATATACAAGATTTATTTCACTGAATAATTTAACCTTATTATTTTATTAACAATTATGGCTATGTTTCAGTATCTATGAACTTATGAAAATAGGACAAAACAAATACTTAGAAACACTTGTGTCTGTTTCAATCTTGACAAGTATACAGAAAATAATAATGGAAAAATGAGGGTCGGTCCAGAAATTCACTACACGAAAAAGATACTAAATCAATTTTCTTTTCTCATTGTGAAATGTCTATTTCTGTGTAGCGGACCATTCAAGCAACGTCTTCACGTGGAGTTTATATCTCTAAAGTGGTATGGTATTCCAGGGATTGTTTTTCTTCAATATAACAATTTTCTTTATATAGAGTTACTGTTTACTATGTAATATTACTGTTTCAAACGTTTTACGAACACCACAATGATTTGTGTGACCGTTATGGGATATCTGTGGTACCGGATGATCATGGATATGTTCTAATTGTAGTAGCATCAATCCAGTCCTCTTTTCTTTGATTTTCCCTGTTTTTCGAACGCGATCACGGCATGATTACTTTAATTTGGTAACATGGCGATTGTCCCTAATGGAGTAAGAGCAGCTTCCCTTCCCAAACACCTTACTACATTGCTGTTTAGCATCGGGTAATTTTGCTACATCTTTTGTTTTCTGTGAAGTCGTCTTTTAACCATGAAATTGTCTATTTTATTGGACTTCTACGTATGATTGCCTGCTTGACATCTCATTTGTCTTTTTAACATAATAGTCTTTTCCTTCCTACACTATTTTTATACACTATCATGTATACAGCATACTACTTTATTGGCCTCGGATTCTGTATATAATTCGTATAGAAATGTTTATCTTCCAAAATAGTTAAAGGCTTCTTTATTGAGGAAAAGGACCAATATGTGTTGTAGAAAAGGTGGTTTGATCACATAAATAGATATCGGTATCATCAACCCACGATATGAGGTGAGTGTAACGCGCGATTGAAGTCAACATCATCGAAATAATCACAGAGACTAGAGTCATCCAAAGACCATGTATTATGGCTCATCTAGATTACTAATACTAATGTAAAATTATAAAAGGATCTTTCCCTTATCAATTTGACCTATTCTGTATACTTCAGGGGACGACTATTTGATATTCCTGGGGGGTGGGGGGAGGATTTGTTTTGGATCGGTTATTTATTTTTGTAAACTAAGAGGAACGGTTTCTATTTTCTGCACTATTGAAGCAAGATTTTCCATTTTCATTAAAGCAAGGGACTAATTATTTATTTACACAACCGTATATTTATAATATTCGAAAACATACAATTTTTAAATTATTTGTTTATTATAAATTATACATGTATAGTCAAGTCATTATGTACCATGTAATCAGAATTAATCATCATATTCTGAGGAAATGAATCTTCTATATTTCGAACTGCATATACATGTATTGCATACATACACAGTATTAAAGTTTGATTGTATCTAGCCTTTTTTAAAAGTATTGACAAACATGTTTTGCTAAGCGGAGCGAAGGGTTTTGTTTGGAGCCACTGAACCTAAAGAAGGTATAGAACAAATGATGCAAAATTATGCTTTCTAGGTGTCCCCTAGACCCTTTCTTAATTTGAAAATGCAAATTCTTTTTAAACAAAAAATGACAATATTTTGGTCTCAAAGCAAAATTGATAGATTCAGTGTAAGACAAGTTTCTAGGGACAACATCAAAAGACCAATGGCTTCTGTTTTTATTTTAAACCCATGATCAAGTTAATAACAAAATTACTGAATTACAAAAGGAATGCCACACTAACAAAATTCAGAAGGGCAATCAATGAACAAAAGACAATCAAATAAGAAACATTGATCCCGAAAAATCAGGGGCTACGTCAAAGGGAGAAAAGAACTTGCTTCTTGCAAGGACTCGCCAAGAACACAATTTGATATGGAGACAAGCGTTTGGTTTTAAAATATTCTAAATAAGGCATTTGCCTCAATGTAGTTATGGCACTGTTAAATAAAAGTGAGGTAAGTGTTCCTGAGAAAAAATACCTGAGGTTGAATGAAACCAATTTTAGGACATTTCAAGTATATTTAAATAATATTTATACTTTTATTATTTAAAGATTGGGGAAGTGTTTCCCGATTATTATTTTTTTTTAAAGATGAATTTATGAAGAATCTGGTGCCATCTAATACTTTTGATTAGACCTGCTGAGATATTTATTTTCAATACATTGTAAGTCAGGTAATTTATTTTCAAACTACCTCAGACATGTCAGAACAAACCATTTATTTTTGTGATTATCAAAATCCTCCTCCCCTAAGAATATCAAATGTTTGTCCCCTCTTTCGCATGAAACTCGTATTTTACAGGATTTTAACCATTGTGTATATATGTACATTTGAAAGGTGAGTAGAATTTGTGATTTATAATATCTAAGGTGGAAATGTCTTATTTTGCAGCTGACTTGATTAAATGATTGATTAAATAGATGTTAGTGGTTAGCGCCTTGTCATCACTATTGACAATTCACTGGCGGTAAAGTTATTTATTTGTGGAAGAAGTCAAAGTGGCCAGAGAGAATTGTTAATATTGAACACTCAGAATCAAGAAATACTTTTGGGGTCTATGTTTTTCACCGAATTCAAACGATATGAGATATTTCCATGATTGGTGCATCAAATATTACATATAAAAAGTTTTGTTCAATTTAGGTGAGTATTTTACGGGAACAAATAAAATTGTCATTTCACATATGGTAAACTTGAGCATTTGTAAACAGTATACCTCGTTTAGTTCAGATTGACCAGAAAATGGACAACACATATTGTTTTCCCAAAATGTGGCATAGTTAGTAGTGTTTTGTCTTCTAATTAATGCTAACTGATCACTACAGTGGCTCTGTCAATATTCCCTATCATGTCAATGTCGTTTGTCATTTTTGTCATCAATTTATCCAAAAAAAGATTAATTTCGAGATAAAAGCTCCAAATTTGCTGAAATCTATCGAAGTTTTAGAAATATGCAGTATGACAACATTTAACATTTGTTTTATTATCAAGCTTAATAATAATATAATCTGACAACCAATAAAAGAGGGACGAAAGATACCAAAGGGACAGTCAAACTCATAAATCTAAAACAAACTGACAACGCCATGGCTAAAAATAAAAAAAGACAAACAGAAAAACAATAGTACACACGACACAACATAGAAAACTAAAGAATAAACAACACGAACCCCACCAAAAACTAGGGGTGATCTCAGGTGCTCCGGAAGGGTAAGCAGATCCTGCTCCACATGTGGCACCCGTCGTGTTGCTTAAGTGATTACAAATCCGGTAAATAGTCTAATTCGGTAGGTCATATTCATGAAAGGGAAGGGGATTGCAGTTACGACGTAAGGAACATATCCGATATCATTTGTGAAACGGTTATTCCATAACGGTCAACCAACTCGTGATGGCGTCCGTAAAATTTATTAAATAGAGGTGCAACACTGTTAAATGTTGTGAATCTTAAGGTACTTTCTTAAACATAATTAATAAAGTGGCCTACCTTTCAAAGATTCTCCTGATGTGATAGTTTTTTTAAAGTACAGTTATCCAAATAAATCGGAAATTTAAAACCCTCCAGTATCAAAACGTTGAACAAAAATCCAAATAAACAATAATAAAACTTATTCCATTAATTTTAATCAATTTTGCATTGATTTGCGTAATTTTTAAGTAGAGTTTTACATGACGGGTTAAAAATTATCAGCAAATAATTGTTTTAGGTATTTTTACAAGTCACCATCCAATTAAATCTATCGACAAATCTCAGCCAATATAGATGGAGTACTTAACTTTTATAAAGAATTAATTGAAAGCGTGCAAAATCAAATTGATTATGGTCAGTTCATAATGAAATTATATGGAAATCATATTTACGTATAAAAACAAAGATGGCTACTGAAAAGAAAATATTTCGAGATTTTCGTCATTACGTCTTCTTTCATAGATTAAAAGTATCATCTACATTCAAAATTTATACAACCGGGTTGAAATTTATTCTTTGGGTTGTTTTTTTTTTGTGTACCAAAGCTCTTCAATTGAAAAGAATCAAACTAAATATTTTTGTTGTATACATATGTATTAATTGGTCCTAGAATTTATCTATCATGTTTCTCTATAAAATTTAATGACGTTTTTACACTTTATCCACTAAATGTTGGATAGGAACGTATTGATATTTAGTCATAGATACATGCAATTTTTCATTTGTTTGGGTTTATTTTTACTTTGAACTATAACGTAACGGCAAGAAAGTGCAGATCTGTGGTCTGTTTCTTTATTGATTTGCAGCGATCTGATGGGTTATGTCCTTTATACAAATGAGAATGAAAACGAAGAATGTGTCAACCAGACCAATAACTTACTTTTATCGTGTGTTCTTACGTTGCACTCTTACACAACTGTCCAAGGTTTAAGGGTTTGTCGCCAGCAAACGCGTTACAAATGAAAGTTCACAATTGGAAAGCTGAAATCATCTCTTTTGTCGTAAAGTTTTGTTTTCTATCGACCCGCATTGTCAATTTTGAGATGTTAATCAAGATATGAGGCCGACTTAACTGTATCTGTCAGTGGCGTAGCTTCCATTGAGGCAATGAGGCAACTGCCTCACTAGTTTTTTTTGGCAAAAAAAAAATATATGAAATATTTTCATGTACTTGACACTTAGTTTTATTTCAAATAAGAAAATACTAGATCATCGTCTTTTTCTGTGAAGCTTTTTTACGGAAACATACATTGTCGCCCGTCATTGGTATTATAAATTTGTAAAAAGTTGTTGACGATCCAAAATTGGATCATGGACAAATATCTTATTAAAAAAAGAAAGACAGTCACTGCAGAATCCACGGATAATATGGATCCGGGTAAATTAATATATAATAGTTCTTTAGTATCATGACAGCATTATATCCGATTTATTGTGTATAGATCGTAGATCTTTAAATTGTGTATGACACAGGCGCGGATTCAGATGGAAGAAAAAATGGGGGAGGGTCGGACCCGGCATACGCCCCCTAAACATGCACTTTTCTCTTTTTTTAGCATATACTTGTCATTGTTTCGCCCCCCCCCCTAGTATTTAATAAAATTGAGAATGGAAATGGGGAATGTGTCAAAGAGACAACAACCCGCCCAAATAAAAAACAACAGCAGAGGGTCACCAACAGGTCTTCAATGTAGCGAGAAATTCCCGCACCCGGAGGCGTCCTTCAGCTCGCCCCTAAACAAATATATACTAGTCCAGTGATAATGAACGCCATACTAATTTCCAAATTGTACACAAGAAACTAAAATTAAAATAATACAAGACTAACAAAGGCCAGAGGCTCCTGACTTGGGACAGGCGCAAAAATGCGGCGGGGTTAAACATGTTTGTGAGATCTCAACCCTCCCCCTATACCTCTAACCAATGTAGTAAAGTAAACGCATAACAATACGCACATTAAAATTCAGTTCAAGAGAAATCCGAGTCTGATGTCAGAAGATGTAACCAAAGAAAATAAACAAAATGACAATAATACATAAATAACAACAGACTACTAGCAGTTAACTGACATGCCAGCTCCAGACTTCAACTAAACTGACTGAAAGATTATGATTTCATCATATGAACATCAGGCACAATCCTTCCCTTAACCTGGATCCACCCCTGTGACATACTAATGTGTGTTCGCAATAAAAAAAAAAGAGAAAGTCCGCGGTCGGAGACATATCGGTAGAAATATTTACACCCCCTTTTTGTTTTTAAAGTCGGTAACTACATGTACAAATAACATTAGCTCTGTAGGGCTATTTTAAACCGACACACAAACATGAGACAAATATACAAACAGTACAATATTAAAAATTAATAACATGTATGTCTGTCTGTCCGTCCTTACAACACTTTGATAGGCAATATTTCATTTTCTTACGGAAAGACGGTCGTATCAGACGTTCATGATGATCAACAAAAAAACTGTCAACGATTAACTTGCATGAACTTATTTTACAATCTGACTTTTTAGCTCACCTGGCCCGAAGGGCCAATTGAGCTTTTCTCATCACTTGGCGTCCGTCGTCCGTCGTCGTCCGTCGTATCCGTCGTCGTCGTCGTCGTCGTCCGTCGTCGTTAACTTTTACAAAAATCTTCTCCTCTGAAACTACTGGGCCAAATCAAACCAAACTTGGCCACAATCATCATTGGGGTATCTTGTTTAAAAAATGTGTGGCGTGACCTGGTCAACCAACCAAGATGGCCGCCACCGCTAAAAATAGAACATAGGGGTAAAATGCAGTTTTTGGCTTATAACTCAAAAACCAAAGCATTTTGAGGAAATCTGACAGGGGATAAAAATGTTTATCAGGTCAAGAACTATCTGCCCTGAAATTTTCAGATGAATCGGTCAATCGGTTGTTGGGTTGCTGCCCCTGAATTGGTAATTTTGAAGAAATTTTGCTGTTTTTGGTTATTATCTTGAATATTATTATAGTTAGAGATAAACTGTAAACAGCAATAATGTTCAACAAAGTAAGATCTACAAATAAGTCAACATGACCTAAATGGTCAATTGACCCCTTAAGGAGTTATTGCCCTTTATAGTCAATTTTTAACAATTTTCATTAATTTGGTAAATTTATGTAAATTTTTACCAAATATAGTTCTCTGTTACTAATGGGCAAAGTTCATGATAGATATAATTGTAAGAAGCAAAATCGTTCAGTAAAGTAAGAACTTCAAACACATCACCATCACCAAAATACAATTTTGTCATGAATCCATTTGTGTCCTTTGTTTAATATGCACATAGACCAAGGTGAGCGACACAGGCTCTTTAGAGCCTCTAGTTTTTGCAGTTATATCCAAAACCCATGAAGAAGCTTCATGTAGCGACTCTCAAGATTCTGAAACAAACCCAAATACAAAAACACAAACACAAACACAAACACAGTCTCTTGATCCAGTTGGTTTTGTAGGAAAATCTTTAAATGATACACTTAAAAGTACAATTCTTGGTTCAAAATGGACACCAGAAAAAGGAAAATTTTCATTTCCTCTTACACACGGTAGAAGATATAATGTAGCCTGGGGAGATAAATTCAATTGGCTAAGGTATTCTCCTTCTACAGATTCTGCTTTCTGTGCTCCCTGCATAGCGTTTGGTGATTGTAAGTCTTCTAATGGCTATTCAGACAAATTTTCCTCGTCTGGAATGAAAGACTGGAAAAATGCTGTCGGGGCTAAAAGAGGAACTTTTTTGATACATCAAGAATCTAGTGGCCACAAGGACGCTTTGCTCAAATCGTCGAACTTTCTACAAATCATTGAGGGAGGGGAAAAAACATCAAGTGTAGTATTTCTAAGGCTTACGAAGATAATATTAAGAAAAATCAACAGATAATTCTCAATATTATCGACGTTATCGTAGTCATGGGTCAACGTAACATACCACTTCGAGGTCATAATTGGGATAAAGACGCTAAACGTGAAGATGGGAATTTTGATTTTTTCGTCCATTGGAAAGCCGAAGAAAAACCCGTCCTAAAACAACATTTAGCTACAGCAGCATACAACGCAAAATATTTGAGTCCCGACATTGAGAATGAAATTATTGCAATCGCTGGAGATGAGGTGTTAGAAGTCATTCTGTCAAGAGCTAGATGTGCCAAGTGGTTTTCTATTATGGCAGATGAATGTACAGACGTGGCAAACCTAGAGCAAATGGCAGTCTGCATTAGATTTGTTCATGTGAAAAGTATTGTGAATGAAGATTTCATTGGATTTGTCCCTCTAGATAAGGTAGATGCAGCATCCATATCAACAGCCTTGCTTAAGATAATGGAGGATTGTAAATTAGATTTGCGAAATTTACGGGGTCAGGGATATGACGGAGCAAGCGTGATGTCTGGGTAAAAATCTGGTGTAAGTGCCCGAATTAAAGAACTACAACCCCGTGCAGAATACCATCATTGTAGAGCACATGCGTTAAATTTGGTTATTTCGTCATCATGTAGAAGTGTTGATATGATAAGAACCGTATTTGATGATGTTAATCAATTAACGTGGTTCCTTGGTGGCAGTCCAAAAAGAACAGCAATTCTTAAGCGACACTTGCCCGATGCAAAACAAGTTGATTATTTAGTAGGGGATACCGATGACGAGAAAGTTGAGAGTAACATCAATATTGCAAATGCCTTTTCCAAGAGTTTGCTTCCGAAATTGTGTGAAACAAGATGGTCTGCTAGAGTTGACACACTGTCCGTTATTTTGGCTAAATACAAGGCAGTTCTTGCATCTCTTGAAGATGTAAGAAAGGAGAGTACGGCAACCGATGCTCGCACAAAAGCCACTGCATTTATACATGTACATATGATGGAGAAGAGCACTTTTGTTGTTGCAATAGTAATTGCCCATCATATTTTAAGTTATACAAAGCCCTTAAGTCTTGCATTGCAGAATGCAAAATGTGATGTGTTCAAGGCCTACACAGATGCTCAGACATGTAAAAAGGTAGTTGCTGCTCAAAGGTCGGACAAAGTGTTCAACAGATGTATATGGATGAAAGCAGCTGCGATCGCCGAGAGCACAGACATCGAGCTCGGTAAACCAAGAACAGTTGGGCGAATGCGTCATCGGGCTAATGCTGCATTTTCCGACGATTCGGTACACGGCTATTATAGAGTGAACGCATACTTTCCGTTTGTCGATCACTGTTTGAATGAGTTGAATGAACGATTTCCTGAACAAACACGCCCATCTTTCTTGGCGTTTCAGTTGCTGCCATGTGGCCTTCAGAACATAACTGAGGAGGAAATTGCCGATATCCAAGTCAGATATGAGGAGGATATGCCAGACTCTCCAGGGTTTGTTAGAGAACTTGAGCGGTGGAAAATGTTCTGTTCCGGACTCCAAAACAGAGATAAAGATACCGGTAATCAGTCTTTGGAAACGGCAATTCAACTTGCAGACCCCAATTATTATCCCAATGTTCATGCAGTATTTAGAGTGCTGCTCACAATGCCTGTAGGATCCGTGCCCTGTGAGAGGATTTCTCTGCGATGAGACGATTAAAACATTGGAGCAGATCTACGATGACCGAAGACCGACTTTCTGGACTGGCTAGTCTCTTCATACATAGAGATATCACCGTTTGTAGAGAGAAGATTATGAGAAAATTTGATGAAACCAAAAAACGTCGTCTTGGACCATTACATTTCTAACATTAATGATAATTTGATAACTACATGTACTTGTACACAGGTGTTAACTTATTAAAATTGCAAAAAATAGTACACTGTCATATTATTTACATGTGAAAAGAGAATCCCATACAATGCATAAAAGTATACTTTCGAGACGAATACACTATTTATTTAATATTTAGTACTTGTCATCCCAAAAGACAGTGTTGTATCAAGACTAACTTTCCTCATATAGATATGTTGCGATATGGCGATATGGCATTAGGTTGTGATCGCAAATCATACATTTAAATCCAGGAAAACGCGTTTCAGGCCCTCAAACACCCCTAAAAAAAATTTCTCCTCAAAATTTCAAAACCTTGTGGATAAACATTCCGTAACAACTTGAACCAATAATAAACGATGGTATTGAAGTTGAAGTGATTCAAGGTACTGACGTGCATTATCTATTTTTTGTTATACTTTATTTGTCGTGGCTCGGTACTTATACATCCCGTCATTGTGTTGTGCTATGATATTTTTTTGTATTCTTGTCTTGTCTTGAAATTTTACCTTCTATGTCGGTTTGTTTTGTTCACACATCGTTGCTAATATAAGGTACTTTTCTGCGTTTGTCATACAATGGAGAAGCTTAACTAGCTATTATGTCTGGTTTAATTCATCATTTTCTAAATGCGAAAATGTCTGTACAAAAAAAGGAACATGACAGTTGCTATCCATTCGTTTGTCGTGTTTAAGCTACTGGTTTTTGTCATATGCTGAGGAACTTTCTGTTTTAAATAGAACTTTCCTCAGAGTTTGTTATTTTCGTTATACAAATGTATTACGTTTTGTTAATTTTTTTTTAATTTAATTTTTATTGTATGCTATAGAAAAGTTGATCATTGACAAATATCTATACTACTAAAGGAAGAGATCGATTTCATTGAGCTGCAACTCCTCTGAAACCAGACAAAGTCTGAAATATTTCGCGGCGTGTTCCCTGTCCGACGTTGATAGACGTCTTATTAAATCGAAAAACTGCCAACTTTCATTATTTCATGCGTGTCTTTGGCCTTTTCATTTGACTTTTCTCGAACAACTTAAAACAAACAAAATATAATATATAAGTAACCCAGAGTATGTACAAAATCACTTCTTGAACAAACAAAAAACTTGGAACATATATGAGTAAACTAACTGTCATGTTTCCTCATCAGGTGTCTCCTATAGGAGGACTTATATGTCAACGATTGTCCACAAAAGAGGGACGAACGATACCAGAGGGACAGTCAAACTCTTAAATCGAAAATACTGTTCACAAACGTACAAATATTATAACTAAAAATTTCTGTGTTGACTGTTCACGTGTGATGCAAGTGCTCTCCTCGTTGTGTACAAGGCAGAGCAATTTCCATTTACACAACAGATAAATTTTGGAGGTGATCGTGTGCAGCATCTTTCTTTGTGTTCCACCAATGTATGCTGATAGGAAAACTCCCCTCCACAAATATCACATATTAATTTATCATTGTGCTTATGACTTATAAATCAAATCAAATCAAATATATTTTGTCAATTAAATTAAAGACGCCAATTACAGGCAGAATAATCACAAGTTAAATTTGGTACAATTATTACAAAATGATTAAAATTATTTGAATACAATTAAATCAATGATTACAACAACGAAGAGAAAAGAAAGACACACTAATGTATATTTATATATGGGGTCTAACTGTGCACCACTTATTGCGGACCTGTTTTTGTATTGTTATGAGTTACAATTTATGACAAAAATAAGCAAAGACCCATCGAAACAACATCTGATAAACAAATTTAATAATACTTTTAGATATTTGGATGATATTTTGGCTCTCAATAATGACGACTTCAGTATGTATATTAATGAAATTTATCCTGTTGAACTTACTTTAAATAAAGCTAATACTAACACTGACCACTGCCCTTTTCTCGATCTTGATATCTATATCACTAATGGAAAGCTGAATACAAAAATTTATGATAAAAGGGATGATTTTTCATTTCCTATCGTTAATTATCCGTTTTAGATGGTGACGTTCCCTTGTCACCTTCTTACGGTGTTTATATATCTCAACTTGTACGTGTATGTAACAATGTTTTAGATTTTAACGAGAGAAATTTATGTATTACTGAAAAATTATTACACCAGGGTTTTCGATATCACAAACTAGTCAAAACATTTACTAAATTTTATCATCGGTATAAAGACATCATTCGTAAATATAGCTCAACATGCAGACTTCTAATACGTTCAGGTATTTCACATCCAATTTTTTATGGTAATATTCTTTATAAAGCACAAAGGTGTCAGTATTCACCTCAGAAACTTACAAAACCTTTGAATAGACTTATTAAGAAGGGATATAATTACAATACTGTTGTCAAGTCATTAAAGATTGCATATTTTGGCGTTAATATTGAGTCACTGATAAGGTCTTTGCATCGGAACTAAACACATTTATTCTAAAAACAGTTGTTGGCATGACACGGGTTATGTTCTTCTCATATATGTTATGATGGTATGATACTAAACCCCTAACGGGAAGGATTGTGCCTGATGTTCATATGATGAAATCATAATCTTTCAGTCAGTTTAATTGAAGTCTGGAGCTGGCATGTCAGTTAACTGCTAGTAGTCTGTAGTTATTTATGTATTATTGTCATTTTGTTTATTTTCTTTGGTTACATCTTCTGACATCAGACTCGGATTTCTCTTGAACTGAATTTTAATGTGCGTATTGTTATGCGTTTACTTTACTACATTGGTTAGAGGTATAGGGGGAGGGTTGAGATCTCACAAACATGTTTAACCCCGCCGCATTTTTGCGCCTGTCCCAAGTCAGGAGCCTCTGGCCTTTGTTAGTCTTGTATTATTTTAATTTTAGTTTCTTGTGTACAATTTGGAAATTAGTATGGCGTTCATTATCACTGGACTAGTATATATTTGTTTAGGGGCCAGCTGAAGGACGCCTCCGGGTGCGGGAATTTCTCGCTACATTGAAGACCTGTTGGTGACCCTCTGCTGTTGTTTTTTGTTTTTTATTTGGTCGGGTTGTTGTCTCTTTGACACATTCCCCATTTCCATTCTCAATTTTATTATAAAATGTATCATGTTTCAACTTTGACAATATATGCGCCCGGATGAAAATTCCTCCTGAATATCATTTGTGTTCCACTGAAAAAGATTGGCTCCCTGCTTGACCACAGATTCATGCCTTCTTTTACTATCGTTAAAGGAAAATGTCTTGTCACAGAATCTGTATTTTAAGTCTAGTATGTTTTCATCTACCAACTTTACATAGTAGTCACGTTTAGTCAGTATACGACTTTTCACATCGCAGGCAATGGTGGCGTGTTCTATTCGTCTTAAACATAGATACTTGCGCACGAGAAATAAATCATAGTCAATCAGAAACATAAACCATTTATATTTACGTTACAGCCATTTCCATTTCAATTGTCAATTTATATTTAATATGAACTTCAATAAAACTATGCAAGTTACTTGCCTTTCTTTGAAGTGATTGTTGCATTTTTCGATATATAAATAAACTATATTAAAGATGATTGCACTTCCCCTCACGCATCGACGATGTCCTCAATCAGAACCGATGCTCTCGTGCATGAAAATTGAGAGCTTAATTTTAGATTTATTAAAACGTCTATCAACTTCGGACAGCGTACAAAACGACAGTCAATCCCGTTGACAGAAGAAATCTGAACTTGTAGGTCTGTTAATAGAACCATCTCAAAATTTAAATATCACTTTTTTCGGCAATTACTTGTGAGACGATTGATTTTGTAGGTGTTTTACTCCATGCACAACGTACAGTAAATATTACATGTGTCTCTTCGTTAAATTAAGACAAAAATATTCACCATAGCATATAAAGAATCTATAAAGGTTTCTCCGATTTTCAATATTTTGATCAGTTGAAATAGAAAATTGCGATTTAGAAATGTATAATACTTTTTGAAGTGATGACAATTATTCCACTCAAGCATAACCGGAAAATCCTGCAGAACCAATTGTTCTGCGTGTGTAGATTACCAGCCGAGTATAAGAAGATGTGGTATGAGTGCTCTTAAATCAACTCTCCATCCAAGTCATAATTTGTTTTAAGTAATAGTAAATAATTAATGATCAGTCTAAATACGGCCTTCAATATGGAGCCTTGGCTCACTCCGAACAGCAAGCGATAAAGGGCTCCCAAAAATGACTAGTGTAAAATCCTGCTAACAGAAAAAAAACAACGGTCTAATCTATATAATTAAATGAGACGCGTGAAACATGTGAAACACGTATATAAAGTGAAATCACAAAAATAAGGAACTCCGAGGAAAATTCAAAACGGAAAGTCACTATTTAATGGCAAAATCAAAAGCTTAAACATATAAAACGAATGGATAACAACCATGAACAACTGTCATATTCCTGAATTGGTACAGGCATTTTCTAATGTAGAATGGTGGATTGAACCTGGTTTTAAAGCTAGCTAAACCTCTCACTTGTATACCAGTCACATCAAATTCCATTATATTGACAACGATGCATGAACAAAATAGACATATTAGGGTAAATATGTCAAATATACAGCAGTCAAAATTGTGTTATAATCTTGATCTGATTAAGTAAAAACAACCAAACAAATATGTAACCATTAAGAAGCACATAATGGCCGGCATATTGACCAAGCATAATAGCAAAAATTAATGACAAGAATACACAAATTTACTATCATACAATGACGAGATGTATAAGTACAGAGCCACGTCATACATGTCATATATGTCACAAATAAACATAAACAGACACAGGGACAAAGCAAAAAACAAGTTTTACAAAAGCACAATGACGGGATGTATTAGTAAAGACCCACGTTATATGTATCTAATTAACACCACTGAAAAGATATTTAGACAAAGCATACCAGCTAAAATGAAAGACAAGAATACGAGAATCTATACCACATCATCAACTGACAACCAATGCATGACTTAGATTTTATACTGCAATCAGCTATTTTACTATACAGATAAAGCTATACGTATAAACGTTAGCTTTATACGTCAATGACCTCAACTCACCTATAAGCCCCGCCTACTTACAACGTCACGTCACAACCATGACAAAGTGTAGTAACAATGGTCAAACTTTTATGAATTTAAACCTGTTATATCTTCAAATTGGTAATTATATACCATGTTTATCAAATGTTATTAATTAAATTAATTTTACCTTTCTAATTCCTTAAATTGTCTATGCTTACCGCCAAGACTATGCTCATAGGGGAATACCCTTAAATGGTATCCCAAGGGGGAAATTCCTAACACTTTTTTTTTAATAATATTTGTTTCATATTTTTTTTTTTTTTTTATCGATTTCAGTATAAAAACAATATACGTATAATGTCTTGAAATATGAAATTTATTTGTATTCGGCACGAAACGGTAAAATGCTCGGTATTTCAAGACACTATACGTATATTGTCTAAATACATATATATTACTGTATTCTCAAGATTACTAATTTTAACAAGGATTTTTTTTTTTTTACAATGTTACTTTACCCATAATTAAACTGATAGTAGGACGTGTATGTAACAGTATATAACAAGTAACTTGTCCCGATGAAGGCGATGAAGTGATTCAACACGGCTAATAAAAGTGTAGACTGCGAATCTGATTTGAATTATGTCCCCTTATTTTGTATTCTGTAAATTGTTATAATTAAAAATAAAAGTTTTTGAGGAATAAATATTTAAATGATAAATTTTTATAAGATAGAAAATTTGAAGTTAATTAAAACTCAATTTGGGTAAAACAGATACTTTTAACAAATAATTCTACAGATTAAAAAAATATATGATACCGATTCCAAAATCGCAAATTAAGCGTGTAAATAATAATTTTGTTTTGCTCTTACTCACATTATATAAGGTTCCAAATTTGCACTTGCGAGAATCGCAAACTTATCCAATTTTGACACCCGTTGAGGGTATATATACATTTAAAGTTCGTCATATATTGTGAAAGGGCATCATTTCTTGAAAATAAGGTTAAAGTTAGGAAAAAAGCGGTATCTGTATACAAACACCAAATATAACTACAATGATTATTTCATTGATTTAATTACTGTTTCCTGGTGTTTAAAGCATGGTGCTTGAAGACAGAACCCTGTTTTGTTCCCTCTTCTCTTTTTCTGGTATAACATATGAAAACAACACGTCAATAATGTTCAATAGTGGCATTAAATGGGACGGACACTACACTGAACATAGTAGGACTTTCGAGTTTTAAGACGTTCAGGACAAATTCCAATTTAATCGCTTGGTTAATTATTATCGTGTTTCGGAATAGCATATTCAATTTTAGCAAGCATAATAATTGAAGAGGCATGACCACTCTCTTGACCTTTTTGTCGAATAAGCTCTATATGAAACTAAGTGTTTTACTGATAGCAAGGACGTATAACTATACGTCCTTGCTGATAGTCATGAACAAATTGCCTTGTCTTAGTGATGAACTAACCTTCAATGTCGGTTCCTTTAGCCAAATTTTCCTACATGCTTAATCTTTGTTAACTGCAGCCAGAATGTTACCATTAAGTTGATTTATACATTGTCTTTATTTGATCAGGTCTATCAACATGTTCAATGGTTGCCACGGTTTCTGATTGTCAGATAGAGTGCTCATGAAATTAAGACACCCCACCCAACTTCCCATGGATAGCACTGCACATAACAGTCAGCTTTGTATCATTTATACCCATTAGAATATATTTTATAATCTAAAGTCAAACAACAAAAAAATGTTGATTTTCTTGGTAATCTGACAACCTTTGAGTTATTTCCTTCTTAATTTGCAGGTATTAATCATTCACAATTTAAGAAAAAGTTTAAATAAAAGTGAACCTTAACAAATAATTATAATTTTTGAAATAAACAAAAAATAGTATTTTGGAATGTTTAAAAGGTCGTGCACTAATGATTTAAAAAAAAAACATGTAGACTTTATCAATAAAAGAAATATAACATCGTTTCTAAAATTAAGGGAATATTGATAACAAGACATTTCTTCGAGAGCAAGTTTTACAGTTGTTATCAGTTGAATTGGCAGTCGCCAATAAAAGAGTTTTGACACCCATATACAGGGTAACATTTAGTCCAAATAATTATGACGTTTTGGAAAGCTATTTTAAATTTTTGCTTCGACACCTCTTGTCGATGTAAGGCCAAAAAAAAATTATAATAGCCTTTCAAGTGGTCATAATTTTTTGGACTAGGTAACATTGTGCAGTTATTTCTAAAATATCAGCATATGAAGGGAACGGTCATTACATTCTAAAGGACAGTTATGTATTTTGTGATCAAAAATATATTCTGATCCCCAATCTGATTCCGGGAGGGGGATATTGTGGTCAAGCAGATGACATAAGTGAAAAGAGATTTTTTACAGCCAATGAAAAAGTTTTGTGTCAAACGTAGAACGAATCATGGTCTTTAATTACTTGATGTAAATTGTTCTTTATATTACTGAATTTTGACTGCTCTTCGCCAGAGGGTGACACTCAAAAAAATTGTCTCCCTCGTTTAAGCCAATCAAAATCTGGCATTTTAATGTGAAGTATGACAAGAGTGCACAAACTGAAATGTCTCGCCTTCTTTTCTTATCATTGATTTTATGTTGATAGTCCTAAATGTAAAGCTTTATTACAACTGTCACATAAACTAAACATTAACCAAGAAAACCAAACATTGATCAATGAACCATGAAAATGATGTCAAGGTCAGATAAATATGATTAACCATACCAGGCAGACATGTACAGCTAACAATTCTTCCATACAACAAATATAGTTGACCTATAATAGCTTATAGTTTAAGAAAAACAGACCAAAACACAAAAACTTAACACTGAGCAATGAACTGTGAGAATGAGGTCACGGTCAAATAAAATCTGCGCGACTGACATATAGATCATAAAATATTTACATACACCAAATATAGTTGGCCTATTGCTTATTGTATTAGAAAAATAGACCAAAACTCAAAAACTTAACTTTGACCACTGAACCATGAAAATGAGGTCAAAGTCAGATGACACCTACCAGCTAGAAATGTACACCTTACAATCATTCCATACACCAAATATAGTAGAACAATTGCATACAGTATAAGCAAAACAGACCAAAACAAAACACTTAACTATAACCATTGAACCATGAAAATGAGGTCAAGGTCAGATGACACCTGCCAGTTGGACATGTACACCTTACAGTCCTTCCATACACCCAATATACTAGACCTATTACTTATAGTTTCTGAGATATGGACTTGACCACCAAAACTTAACCTTATTCACTGATCCATGAAATGAGGTCGAGGTCAAGTGAAATATGTATAATGGGCATGAGGACCTTGCAAGGTACGCACATACCAAATATAGTTATCCTACTACTTATAATAAGAGAGAACTTAACATTTCAAAAAATTTTAACTTTTTTTTTCAAGTAGTCACTGAACCATGAAAATGAGGTCAAGGACATTGAACTTGTGACTGACGGAAACTTTGTAACATGAGGCCTCCATATACAAAGTATGAAGCATCCAGGTCTTCTACCTTCTAAAATATAAAGCTTTTCAGAAGTAAGCTAACACCACCGTGGCCGCCGCCGAAGCTGCCGCCGGATCACTATCTCTGTCAAGCTTTCTACAACTAAAGTTGCAGGCTCGACAATAAAAATTATTAATATTGATTGACAACCTTGAACCAGGTGCTCCGCAGGGCGAAGCTTTATACGACCGCAGAGGTCGAACCCTGAACAGTTGGGGCAAGTATGGACAAAACATTCTAGCGTGATACAGCTCTGAATTTGGATTGTGATCAAATTTTTGACATTACATGGGTTTTTTTTTACACAAAACAAATGTCAAGATTTTACAAATTTTACAATTAAAGATTTCTTCTTCAAACTTTTTAAATCTAAAATTAAATAGTTGGCACAGCATAGGTTTCTGACACAGAATGAATGTGGTCTAATGAACTTAAAAGTTTGTTTTTGCCTTTTAGCAATTCACTATGCTGTTGAATATTAATCCTCTCAAAAAAATGTTTGAAGAAATTTTCTTTTTATTTATGAAATCTGAAATGAGAAAAATTTAACCCCCCCCCCCCTTTTTTCACATCCCCGTTTCCTTTTTTCCAAGACTGATATCAATTCAAATTTATAATGGAGTTTGCAACAATAACTACTCTTTTAAATACATCATAAAATATTAAAATGTAAAATAAAGTGCTTGTTATCACTGAATGGTAAAGATTGGTTGGTAGTAAAAGTGAATATACATTGTTTATTGTATAAAACAATAAAAAAAACTTCATCAGCAACATTTTATATTGGCAAATTTCCAATGAAGTTATTTACATAAAGTAATGGGCAAATAAAAATAGAAAATGACATCATAGTCATGTCTGGCAAATGTCCAACATACATTATCTAAAAACATTTTAGATAAGCTAAGGAAATAAGATGTAAAAAAACTGCTTGTTATCACTGAATGGTAAAGATTATTTTAATTTATCAGTTGGTAGTAAAAAGTGAATATACATTGTATATTGTATATAACAAAGATTTAAGTTGATTCCGGACAAAGAAAGATAACTCCAATTAAAAAAAAATCTTGCTATTGCACAATATTTTGCAATTAGATATTTCTTGCTTACTATTCTGGACAAAGAAAGATAACTCTAATTAAAAAAAAATTTGCTATTTCACAATATTGTGCAATTAGATATTTCTTGCCATTGCGCAATACTGTGCAATTGAAAAGACTTGCTATTGCACAATACTTATTATAATAATTTTAGATCCTGATTTGGACCAACTTGAAAACTGGGCCCATAATAAAAAATCTAAGTACATTTTTGGATTCAGCATATCAAAGAACCCCAAGATTTCAATTTTTGTTAAAATCAGACTAAGTTTAATTTTGGACCCTTTGGACTTTAGTGTAGACCAATTTGAAAACAGTACCAAAAATGAAGAATCTACATACACAGTTAGATTTGGTATATCAAAGAACCCCATTTATTCAATTTTTGATGAAATCAAACAAAGTTTAATTTTGGACCCCGATTTGGACCAACTTGAAAACTGGGCCAATAATCAAGAATCTAAGTACATTTTTAGATTCAGCATATCAAAGAACCTAACTGATTGATTTTTTGTCAAAATCAAACTAAGTTTAATTTTGGACCCTTTGGACCTTAATGTAGACCAATTTGAAAACAGACCAAAAGTTAAGAATCTACATACACAGTCATGACAGTTAGATTCGGCATATCAAAGAAC
Organism: Mytilus galloprovincialis; assembly: GCF_965363235.1. Lineage (NCBI taxonomy): Eukaryota > Metazoa > Mollusca > Bivalvia > Mytilida > Mytilidae > Mytilus > Mytilus galloprovincialis. The sequence goes on from NC_134845.1 coordinate 45,133,310, forward strand.
CCCAATTATTCAATTTTGATGAAATCAAACAAAGTTTAATTTTGGACCCTTTGGGCCCCTTATTCTGTTGGGACCAAAACTCCCAAAATCAAACCTAACCTTTCTTTTATGGTCATAAACCTTGTGTTTAAATTTCATAGATTTCTATTTACTTATACTAACGTTATGGTGCGAAAACCAAGAAAAATGCTTATTTGGGTCCCTTTTTGGCCCCTAATTCCTAAACTGTTGGGACCTAAACTCCCAAAATCAATACCAACCTTCCTTTTGTAGTCATTAACATTGTGTTTAAATTTCATTGATTTCTATTTACTTAAACTAATGTTATTGTGCGAAAACCAAGAATAATGCTTATTTGGGCCCTTTTTTGGCCCCTAATTCCTAAACTGTTGAGACCAAAACTCCCAAAATCAATCCCAACCGTTCTTTTGTGGTCATAAACCTTGTGTCAAAATTTCATAGATTTCTATTAACTTAAACTAAAGTTATAGTGCGAAAACCAAGAAAATGCTTATTTGGGCCCTTTTTGGCCCCTAATTCCTAAAATGTTGGGACCAAAACTCCCAAAATCAATACCAACCTTCCTTTTGTGGTCATAAACCTTGTGTTAAAATTTCATAGATTTCCATTCACTTTTACTAAAGTTAGAGTGCGAAAACTAAAAGTATTCGGACGACGACGACGACGACGACGACGACGACGCAGACGCCAACGTGATAGCAATATACGACGAAAATTTTTTCAAAATTTGCGGTCGTATAAAAATAGATTATCTCCCTTGAAAGTGTAATACCAGTAAACATTGATGTTTGAAATAGGTTTGTATTGTTTTATTTATTATGTCACGCTACATTTCTTGTAATAACTAAGTTAAATCGTGTGTTCCTTAAATCTTTGCATAAAAGCAAACAAAAGGTTGTAAATATAATTTAGTATGATACCACTTAGTACAAGAGAAATATTTTAAATATAATTAAACATTTTCTGTTCACAGTTGGATTACTTATGCTAAAATAGCAGTGTATAGAATTTTGAAACCCTACGAGGGTCTATGATTGGGATAAATATATTACAAGGAACGTATGTGGATTATGTTACAGCTCTTCTATAAAAGGATGCAATTCGAAGAAAAAAAGTGTCCCTGAGACAACATGCTTCACGCCCTCTCTATTTCTATGGCAAAGGATCCAAGAAATTTGGGTTATAACCCCAATTTTCTATATAAATTAGAGCAGTCACATAAATATGAGCATTCATACCAAGTTTGAAGTTGAAGTGACCACAACTTTATGGAAAATTACCATAACCAAAAAAGTACTTTAACACAGGTTACCATTTTGCATATAAAGGGAGGCAGGGTTTCCTCCCTTTCCCATTTTTTAGAATCTTGGATCTGCATCTGCTAACAGAACTATGAAAAGGGGTCAAAACATTAATTTGGCATTTAATTTTAAAATTTGTGATTATGTTATAAAGGTTAGTCTGTGTCTTCATGAATATATGCATTTTAGTTTCAGATTTCAACAAGCCATCATGAAGTTATACAGCTGAATACATTCAACATAAACTGCACTAATCATACAATAAGACTGTCAACACAGTATTATGTCATGTCTGTTTAGAATAGTAATAAATAAATGGGGAATGTGTTCATGCGACACAGATGATGCCCCTGCTTGCATATCATATAAAGTTATAAAGGGACATATCTGAAGAATGACATAAGTGACACTACCAAAATTTTTCAATGATCTGGGTTTTGTAGAAACAAGTATTGTGTATAAGTTTCATAACATTTGGTTGAGGCAAACTATAGTTATACATTTTGTAGAACAGAAACGAAAGTTCTACAATTTTTCTATTTGTAAAGAAGTATAACTCTAGAATAGTTTAAATGACACCACCAAAATTAAAACTTGATCTGTATTTTGTGGTAATAAGCATTATGAATAAATTTCATAACATTTGATTGAGGTAAACTTAAGTTATAGAACAGAAATTAAAATTCCTCAATTTTCCCCATTTGTAAAGAGTCATAACTCTAGAACAGTAAAAGTAACACCACCTAATCCAACTTGATGGATATATTGTGGTAATAAGCATTGTGTATAAGTTCCATAACATTTGGTTGAGGCAAACTATAGTTATACATTTTGCAGAACAGAAACGTAAGTTCTACAATTTATCAAAGAACAAATTAAAAATGAAAAATTATATATTTGCAAAGAGGCATAACTCTAAAATGGTTTGCGTGACACCAACGAAATTCTAACTTGATCTGTATTATGTGGTAATAAACATTGTGTCAAAGTTTCATAACATTTGGTTGGGGCAAACTAAAGAAAGAGAACAGAAACGAAAAAATTCAGCATTTTTTTTTCATTTATAAAAGGGCATAACTCTAGAGAGGTTAAAGTGACACCACCAAAATTCAAACATGATCAGTGTTTTGTAGAAATAAGCATTGTGTATAAGTTTCATAACATTTGGTTATCACTAATAATAAAATTAACCTTTAAAATTCTAAATATTAGGCATTGAAGACTACTACGTTTCTACCAAATAAGTAACCTCTATGTCTTGCCTTTTGGACATTCACTGAAGACAACACAGTTATAGCTATAAAAACATTGATATTTTGAATAAAATATATGCATCAATACTACACTAACAATATTCATTTCCACTTCAAGATGTCAGACTTTATTTATCTCTCTATTGCACTTTACAGCTGATCAAGATTATCATGAACAGTGTTTTCTTGTCACCATTGATCCTTCATACTATTTAAAATATTTTGTATATACAGTCTTCCAGAAAAAATCCCAGCATAGCTTCATTTCTTCCTAAAATTAAAAAAGAGAGTGTATGTTATTTGAGAGTGACAGATAAACAGTATCAATTTCATTTTTTCTATAAATTCAGAAATAAATATAGTTTTTTCTATTTATCATATTACATGTATTATTTACTATATGAAATAAATACACAATATTATTATTTCAAATTGCAAGCATTTCCAACTATTGGACCTCAATGGAACTACTTGACCACATGTATCATCAAATTTCGCATCATGCTGCTATGAGATTGGAGGATTTTGAAAATACCACAGGAGTAACAACATAGCTTTTTACCTTATTGTATCTAGGATTGACGTAGCCTTAGCATTTCAGAATATTTATGAATCAAACATTATGGTTTGGTTTCTACTGAATATATTACGATAGTTGATTTATCACGGCCATTTATTGTCTGTTGTCTTTTTTCGATAACACTTTCTAAGCACTTGCCTATAATGGAGGATCATGTGTTGACCTTGAGATGACTTTTGTTTTTTTACTGTGTAGTTAGGTTGCTGTCTACTTGATGCATATTAAACATCTCTATTTGTATAAATATGATCAATTACAAATTTAAAGGAGGTTTCAATCTCACGGAAACATTTAAGATGAAGAACAGCAATAAAAGCCTTGATCCTTTGCACTCGGTTATATCAAGTGTTTGTTGTGAATTTGTGTCATTAATCATTTCACCATAATATTTCTTTTGCATTGGTTAATTAATTTATATTCTGGGTAGGTTTTTTTTTTAAAGAAAAGATGTCAATGCATAATTCATAGCATGGGCTATTGTGAACCAACTATTGCTGAACTGCAATGCATTGTATAACACACACAGTTGTATTATTCAAATATATTTATATATCTGGAGTTTCTTAACAATGGATGTAAACCCATTTTAGTTTAAGGGCTAGCTGAAGCCCGCCTGTCTCTTATACACATTCCCCATTTCCATTCTCAATTTTATAAATATTTTTCAGAATGCCCAAGTACTAAATGTAGGTCACAGCTACTCAATATCAATACAGTATCTTTTCGTTTTGTTGATTAAGGTTTTGGAGTTAATTAAAGATCTTTGATAGTGTCTGTTAAGACAAAGTACTACAAAACCAGAAATAATTCAGAGGTTTTTATTGATGTGAAAAATGTGACTGGGTGAGATTCACAATAAGAACTTACATTCTGATACCTATAATAAACTATTTACTTACTTACTTACTTACCTCAGTGTTCTCCCCAGAAATTTTGGATAGCATCACATTTTGCGTAAAAAAAAATAACTGTATTTTTTTTAATGTCATTTAACGCGTCGCGTTGATGCTCTATTTCCTTTATATGTTTTAGTTTATATTGTTCAATTCATAACTGAGAATACAATTAAACTATAACCACAAAAACAGTTGTTTCAGTTTATGTTTTCTTTACTCATTTATAGTTACAGAATTATTTTTTTTCTTTTGTGCCAAACAAAAATAAATATGTTGTTTCAGTTACCCAACAATAAGTCAAATGAATGAATGGTTCATTATACCTATAGTGCAACCTGTTTATATACAAAACTAAATATCTAGTACACAAAATTAACTATTTTTTATATTATATTTAGTAAAGATAAAGTAGGGAAAAAAAATCAATTTAAAAACTTTTTTTTATCATGGTTATGAAATTCATTGTTTCATGGCACTCAATGAATTAGTCCCAGTAGTTTCTTATCTTTACATTAAAATGATATGTATTTTTAACAAAGTTATTTAACAAATAGTCTGTTAATGCGTAGTTTTCCCTCTTGGTATATTTTTTTCTGTCTACTGTCCATCTGTTGTCATTATCGTGAAAATGCGGATTTTTGTCATATCTCGTCCGGTTCCTATCCGTAGTTTACACTAAAATGTGCAATGGCGGCCGTAGAAAAATTTACGAAAATGAGTCCGAGAATAAACATTGTTTGACAAGAGATTGTGAATTAATAAGACGCTTTTAATACATTAAATGGATTAAACATAAACTTAAGCCAATTATGATAACTTTTTTAAGAAGTATTAAACTTATTTTAGCTGTAAACCAAAATTCTCGCTCTCGTATTACCGGAAGAGAAAGAAAGTAATTTTTGGAGAGTTGCACAAATAAACGATCTTTTAAAAAAAATAATAATCGTTTCAAGCTTTGAAATTTCTTAATACAAAACGTAGATTTTAAATTGTTTTATGATTGCATTTTTCCATGTCGAAATTGGTGATTGCAGACACGTGGTATAAGTTATGTCACAAGTGTCAGCTTGGGATATTCGCATCTAAACAGTTATCACCCTGAGGGCAATTAACACCTAGCTATTTAATCTCTTAATTGCCTCTAGTGTCCAACTTAAAGTGATTACAATTAAAGGTGATATAATTTTTATGATCATAATCGATAATAGATGAAAGTTCGAAATTAAGGACAGGTAAAATAGCATCTTCAAAATAATTATAGCGTCGTGGGAATAATTATAGAGTCGCTGGAATTATTATAGCATCACGGTGAAAAAATATAGCGTCGCGGTACCGCGACGCTAAAACGGCCTGGGGAGAACACTGTTACCTAATACATTTTTGTGAGGTAAATATTCTTGAAATTGCAATAATAAAACTTGCATTTTCGTCTGTCCTTTAAAATCGCAATATTGACTGCTTGCAATAAAATCATTATTTTCAGTATACGTAATAAGGTAAAGTATATGTAATAAGGCAATATTCTAGATTGTTATGAAACTTTTACTAGTTTTAGGTGCAATGGGGTAAACTGATGTGATAAAGGTTAGCAGAAAGGAACACCATGCTTATTCAAAGTATCAGAAGTCTACATTTTCTTTGTGTTTTGGTGTATGTCAAGAGGTGATATGAAGATGGGCGTACTATATAATATTATAATTTGCATCTGTGTCAGTTTATTTGAGTTTGCTTTTCCAAACTTCTCTATATGTAGAATGAGGTAAATGGCCTGATTTCATATGTTATACTGTGGAATCATTTATTTTAGTTGTTTGATGAAAATTTGCATATTTGCAGATATTTAATTCGTGGTTTTTGGCAAAGTCTGCAAAGATTCCTTATAGAAAATGTGTAATTTTTTTAAATTTAAAAGGTTTTTCTGTACCAACAAATTCCACTATAATTGGTATCCAACGAATATTAATAAATCCACAGTATATTGACATTATGTACCTTTTCTTGAGTTTAGGGGGTTCTGACGGAGGGGACATGATATCTGACACAGGTACGGATGCAGGATCTGCTATACTGTCACCACCATCACTGTGTGACGGCGTTTGTGGAGGCTGACTTTTTATACTGCCTTGCTCATCATATGAATCTAAAGATATAAGTCTGAAAAAAAAACAGAAACTGTTTAACAATTTAGTCACAAGAATTAAAGTAACATATACACATAATACAAATTACATATCTATTACTACCGGTATATATCAAAAGTAGAATCTTTATTTACAGTCAAAAGTTGTTGTGTCGAAGTTGAACCGACCGGACCAATGTATTTAACTCATCCAAGGTCGTATGTGTCGTTTAAAATTGAGAATGCATTAAGTACAGTATGAGATTTGCATAAACTAGATACTTTGAACAGTTTGACTTTTTCAATATGACACTTTATGATTGTGTATTCAATCTTCATTGTTTGGCCCTTCCTAATAACTAAACACACAAGTACAGATGCCAGGATTATAAAATTTATTCGACGTCACCGAGTATTGGAATCAAATGAGTTTGACTCATCAGGGGTAATTATGCCTTAATCAAATTGGAATTTTAGCAGGACTGAGAAATACTTTGACTCATTCGAGTTTTCCACACAACTGATTTCGACACAACGATGTTCAAATGTAGATATGATATAAGCATGAATTTACAACTTCAAAAATTAAATTGTAATGCTTTATGTATATATAAAGAGTAACTAATTTATATAAAAAAAACATTTTTCTTGAGTGTTTTTCATGCTCATTTAATGCATCTTCATGATTGTCTGCCTATAAAAACCACAATGTTTTACTTGCTTGTTTTCTGGTGGTTCAATTTTAATGACCGTCCATTTTGAATCTGATTCAGTAGTGAGTCCAACTGTAGGCTCATGTTCTACTGTTATCTCAAATCCACTTAAACCTGAAAGATAAATTGTTTTTATTGAAGGCGTCATAGACAGAATGTCAGATTTCTATGTCTTGTATGTGTAACAAAATTATCATTGAAGATGAGTATCATTTCATTTTAAATTGTGAAAACTGCAACAAATTGAGATATAAATGTAGAAAGATTTGTTACTATTACTTCAAATAAGCTTAATGTGTGAAAAAATATCATCGAGCTTAATGACCTAAAATAATATCTAAGTTAGAACACTAAAGAGCTTGCGAATAACCTTACAGTTTTTTTCTCTGCAGCTTAAAAAAAATGTAATGGTAAAGAAATCATATATTTGTTTATTATAGTTGTATGACATTCTCTGCATCATTCATTAATTATTTTATAATTTGTGTATACTGGCATGTTTTTTATGCTGTATATTGTCTATAGAATATTTATATTGTGTAAATTCAATCATCTCTTATTGCTAAACGAAATAAAATAATATAATTATTACTTAAACCACCTGCCCATCATGCATAAAAAAAAATATTCTTTGATACAATAGCTTAGGTTAAGTGGAAACTTTTTCCATTTATTAAATATTTATTTGTATAAAATTGATGCACAAAAGATAAAAAATGTTATGTTGCCTAACCTTCCAATTGTAATAAATGTTCATCTGTAATATCATCATTCTCATCAAACACAGGAAACTGAATCTCTGAACTTGGTTCTTCTTTTATCCTGGAGAAACAAACAGATAAAAGCAATAGCTGTAATGGTTTCACAATACATCTTGAAGCAAGAACGTCTAGTTTTGATAAAACTGTGTGGGATGATTGCTGTCTCATAGATGTGTAGAGTTTATACTGCATATCCTTTTATTTATAAATTAAAGGAAAAAAAATATGAATTTTGATAAGGCACCAATCCATAGAAAACTACAGCGTTGAATGGCAAACAAATATGACAAAATAGTAACCAACAACAACCACTGAGTACAGGATACTTCCTTAAAAATGGCAAATAAATAATAAACAAAACATACATATTTATCAGGAACCTGATGTTCAGTATTTGTCGTTTGTTGATGTGGTTCATAAATGCTTCTCATTTTATATAGATAAGGCTGTTGGTTTTCCCATTTGAATGGTTTTACATTAGTCATTTTGGAGTATTGTATTGTTTGCTGTTTGGTGTGGGCAAAGGCTCTGTGTTAAAGACTGCACTTTGACCTATACTGGTTTACTTTTAAAAATTGTGACTTGGATGGAGAGTTGTCTCATTGGCACTCATACCACATCCTCTTATACCTATGTATATATTGTTTGAATATCTCATATCAAAGATAATATTCTTCCATTAATATGTATGTGGGAGGGAAGGAAGGGAAGTATTATTATTGAATGTGGGTCATGAGTCTTTTTCAGTATGCATCTATTACCATTATGCAAATTATCTAAAAAATGGTTATTCACTGGGGTAAAGCTGAAGACCGTAACTGCATTCACGGTCATCCCAATATGTCGGATGAAAAAATAGGTCAGTATCTGTATTGTCTGTTACAGTGTTTCTATATCATTTTCTTTACAAAGTATACATTGATACGATGTAAATTTATAAAAGATTCACACGGAAATCACAAATTACTTCCGAGAAATATGCATGAAACAGGAAATTCGGATTTAAAAAATCCCTAAGATGACCGTAAATCACAATCGAGATGACCGTAACAGAATCAGCAATTCATAACAAGGGTGACCGTAATTGGTTAAAAGATGACCGTAATTTACAAAGGACGACCATAATTTCTAAATGATGACCGTAACTTTTAAGAATGATCGTCAATTCTAAGAAATATCCGTATTTGTATAACTACTTTTTTTGTATCAAATGATTAATGGTGTTGATATAAAACGTATTTATATGAGAGTATTATCCTATAGGTAGGAGAAAAAAGACGTGCTTTAAATACAAAGTTCACCATATATATCTTTTTTAACGGTAGAGGGTATAATTTTTAAAATGAACATACAACAAGACATGAACATGAAAAAGTGGGGAAAACATGCTACAAAAGCGCGATTAAATGACACCTTTACAAGTATAATAAAAAAAAAAGTGTGCTGCACAACTTCCAACTAAAGGCCAAAAGATTTTTTTTTATTTCTGGAATTCCTTGTAATGACATATAATAAATGCACTTTTTTAAAAACGCCAATGGATGTACACCCATTGATTTTATATCGTCTTTGATTTGTCTTCTATTTTGTCTTGCAAGTAAAATAACAAAACCTGTTTTTAAAATACTACGACCAAACTAGTGAAGGCGAGCTCCAGCAAAATAGATCCCTAAAATAGTCTTGTGCGTAGAGCGTATCACAAGGGGCAGGGGAGGATTAAGCCATTTTTAAAAAAGGGGGGTCCCAACCCAGGGTAAAGGGGGTTCAAACTATGTGTCCCCATTCAAATGCATTGATCGGCAAATAAAAAGGGACCCCCGGAGACCCCCCCCCCCCTTGGATCCACCACTGAGGGGAACCTTGTCAATTTGTATATACAGCAATGTTATTCATATATAAAGACAAACTAAGATTTTAATCTGCTTCCTCTGGAACCATACACATTGGCTCGATTACCGGATATTCATATGTTTGATTAGTGTTTTTTATGCTCCATTCATGGGCATTATGTTTTCTGGTCTGTGCGTCTGTTCGTTCGTCCGTCTGTCCCACCTCAGGTTAAAGTTTTTGGTCGAGGAGGTTTTTGATGACGTTGAAGTCCAATCAACTTGAAACTTAGTACACATGTTTTCTATGATATGATCTTTCTAATCATAATGCCAATTTACAGTTTTTTTCCCATTTTAACGGGCCACTGAACATAGAAAATTATAGTGTAGATGAGGCATGTATTAGAGACACCTCAGAGGGACACATTCTTGTTTCTTCAACTTTTCGTCGTGACTCTGTCAATTTGTATTAAAATTTTAAAGTTGTTATCAATAAATATTTTTAATTTGCAATTTACTATCATTGTCATGAACATAAATTGATGAAACATGTTTATATCTGCTAACTAAGCCCCTATTGAGACAAACACAACAAAAAGCTATGAATACAAAGACGGATATTCTTAGAATTGAGGGTCATCATTGAGCGTTTCCTGAACATTTTTCGGTAGTAATTTGTGATATCCGTGTGAATCTTTTATAAACTTACATCGTATCAATGTATACTTTGTAAAGAAAATGATATAGAAACACTATAACAGACAATACAGATACTGACCTAATTTCTCATCCGACATCTTGGGATGACCATGAATGCAGTTACGGTCATCAGCTTTACCCCAGTGGTTATTTGTTGTAGGGATATTTTGAAAGTCCCTTCCTTTCCTTCCACATAAATTCTAACGGAATAGCCCTCAAGAATATTATCTCTGATAAATAAATAAAACTCATGTATATAAATTGTATACCTTATAACAGGTACTGTGTCCGGTGTTTTCTGTGTCACAGCTGGTTGCATTAATTTCTCGTACTCTTGCATTAATTGTTGACATGTATGTTCCATATTTTTGCTGTAGTTTATAATTCGTGATTGATAATAGTCATTTAAATTTGTAACACTGCCTAATTTCATTTCATGAAAAACTTGTTCTATAAGATCCTGAAAATACAATATAACAAGAATGTGTCCATGGTACATGGATGCCCCACTCGCACTATCATTTTCTATGTTCAGTGGACCGTGAAATTTGGGTCAAACTTATAATTTGGAATTATAATTACAAAGATCATATCATGGGGAACATGTGTACTAAGTTTCAAGTTAATTGGACTTCAACTTCTTCAAAAACTACCTTGACCAAAAACTTTAACCTGAGGCGAACGGACGCACAGACGGACGGACGAATGAACGAACGGAGGCACAGACCAGAAAACATAATGCCCCTCTACTATCGTAGGTGGGGCATAAAAATTTGGTGAAGTGGTATTATTTCAAATGATGTGGAAGTGTGAAGAAGTCAATAGCAATAGGTTAATGTACTGAAGAACAGCAATATTGTCAGTTCAGAAGTTATTCTGAGGATTTTATTAATGGGAATAATGCAACTCCCTGGGTATCACAATAATAAGAACTTGCATTCTCATATCTTGTACATATATCCATTTTGGTTTTCCCTAAAATTGTAATAATAAAATTTGCATTATTGTTCATACTTCAAAAATCACAATAATAAATGCATGTTATAATTTCTACTTTTACAGTAAAATCCTGCTGTATGGTCTGCTATAATTTATAATATTGGTATGTCTTTTTCTTTTATGGAATGATAGTTTTCCTAGTACTGTTCAACTGTTTTGGTTAGTTTATAAGTTATTTATGTACATGTACTTCTAAAAAATAGCCTGCCGTAATATTATGATTTGCCAATTGTACCGGATTGAATAAATTCCTTTAAAACCACTGTTTTTTTATATTATGTGTATATTTGTTTTTCAGGGATGATCTCTGTAATTATTTTACTTCATTCTTTCTAAAATTTGACACTGTTTAGAGATTCTTTACAACTTACAGGAAAACCAGCATGTCCATGTAATAATTTACTGTCAACTGCTGATCTAAGATGAGTGGTGAACTGGAGGTAAAACTCATGTAAAACACAAGATAATGTATCTAATACTGATTCATTGCAATCTGAAACAAAAAATAAAACTGAACTAAAATTTTACAGAATCTATCTTACTTCATTTCAGCACAATGGAACTATTTCTTTTTTCTAAAACTTTCAAACTTTTTGAGTATGTACTTTACTTTTTCTATCTGACTATAGTAAATTACACGATATTTCATTAGCTCAATCAGTAGAAAATATAAAGGTAGCAAAAAGGTGCTTGTAAAAAAAACTTAAAAAACCAATAATAGATCTTACTATCAAATCCTAAATGAGCAAATATGGCTGCTACAGATCTTTGAACAAGACGTCTACAAGTTATATCATCTAACACAGGGGGAGGCTCTCCTTTTCCTCTTACAAAATCACTAAAAAGTAAGAAAAAAGTTTTTATTCATCATGTTCATGAACATTATTCCATAATAATGTCCTTGATTAATAGTTATACATGTACTAATTTATTCGGTTAAAGTAAGATATTTTTTCCCGCCAATTTAAAAACCTCCAAAAATGCACATTTCCTCAATATGGTACTATTTTACATGTAACATTTTACTTTTTTCAGTATCATTCCAAATAGACCTGCATAAATCATTTTCAATCTGTCTCTGGTGTATAGTTGTATCATTGGCTATTCTACCACATCTCCTTATTCTTATATTCTGATAAGTTATGACAATCATGTGCTATTGTCTTTGTTTATGGTCTATATTATCAGAAGGAGAAGTTATGTGGATCATGTGCTATTGTCTTTGTTTATGGTCTATATTATCAGAAGGAGAAGTTATGTGGATCATGTGGTATTGTCTGTTTATGGTCTATATTATCAGAAGGAGAAGTTATGTGGATCATGTGCTATTGTCTTTGTTTATGGTCTATATTATCAGAAGGAGAAGTTATGTGGATCATGTGCTATTGTCTTTGTTTATGGTCTATATTATCAGAAGGAGAAGTTATGTGGATCATGTGCTATTGTCTTTGTTTATGGTCTATATTATCAGATGGAGAAGTTATGTGGATCATGTGCTATTGTCTTTGTTTATGGTCTATATTATCAGATGGAGAAGTTATGTGGATCATGTGCTATTGTCTTTGTTTATGGTCTATATTATCAGAAGGAGAAGTTATGTGGATCATGTGCTATTGTCTTTGTTTATGGTCTATATTATCAGAAGGAGAAGTTATGTGGATCATGTGCTATTGTCTTTGTTTATGGTCTATATTATCAGAGGGAGAAGTTATGTGGATCATGTGCTATTGTCTTTGTTTATGGTCTATATTATCAGAAGGAGAAGTTATGTGGATCATGTGCTATTGTCTTTGTTTATGGTCTATATTATCATAAGGAGAAGTTATGTGGATCATGTGCTATTGTCTTTGTTTATGGTCTATATTATCAGAAGGAGTCAGGAGTTGGTGCTTGGTGTAGTTTGTAGTACTGTCCAATATGTTTGGTATCTTAATAAAATTTTATGCATTTTTCTGACAAATATATTTATTTTCTAGTTATTTTCATATTATTACAAAATTTCATACCTATACCATCAACATGATCAAGAGAAATTTTGTTCCTAACAAATTATCCTATTTTTCTTCAATGTTTGTATTAATTTTTAAAACAAGCAAACAAAGCTATTTATGTAGCATCTTATTATTCATTCACTATGGGAAAATGATCTCTTCTTTTAATGAATTTTCAACAGCAAACATCCTGTATCTGACTTATTTATGTAACATGAGAAAAATTGCAGTTTGGCTTGTGATAACCAAATTTCATGGTTTTAGAAAAAATATCTTTTCTTGGATAATTGATATCATGATTTTACAAAAGTCTGCATACGAGCTTTTTGAAGGCTATAGAATATTAGTACTTGGTAGAACATTCAAATTCTTGGTTCACCTGTTCCTACAAAAAATCATTGATTATTGAATTTGGTATACCACAAATAAAATTGATTCCACAGTACATTGCCAGTAATATTTGTTTTTTCATACCTTTCATAATCTTTAGGAACAAATGGTAAATGTCCAAATTTGTTATGTTTTAATTGAGGACCAGAATATTCTGGTATAGGGGGAGCTGTAGGGTACTGGATATCTGTATCTCCATTTCTCTGAAATACATTTGTAAATGATTAGGACAATTAAAATTAATTGATAGATTTTCATCCCCGCCCGCCCCTCTGAAATCTTCCCGCCCCGATTTTTTTTATTTTTGGAAAAATTACGATTTCTGGATTTTGTTCATTTCCGTTACCGGTAACCGTTGATAATTTCGTTTCATGTAAAACTTCCTGTTTCAAATTTCGGTTTTCGTATTTCTTTAGAGTATTCTTACTAAATGATTAAGTCGATATATTCTGCTGATCTATGATGACAACATCATTTACCGAAAATAGAGATTGATTACGAGAAGGGCGTGAAATATTCGGGTTAAGAGTAATACGCTGTGTTCAAGAACGCAAATAGTCGTATGTCACAAATGACACAATGTTTGTGAGTGAAACACCATGGATCTATTTTATTTCTTCTTCTTCTCCTTCTTTCAGTACAGAGTTGGATTCTTCTTGAGTGTATAAATGACTCTTGCTCGTGAAATCATGAGGCCTTCGCTCCTCTATTTATACATTATGACTTTGTGTCAAGAAAATTGGACTGTGAATGAAACCCAAAAGCGTAAGAATCGTGGAACACATTTGACTGGAATAAAGAAATTAACACAAGCATGAACTTTTTAGATTGGTAACCGTATATTGAGTTCAGAAAATCGACAAACATACGCATTTTTAATTTATTAATTTATAGCAAGCTCTTAGATTTAGATATAGCCATGCCTTTCGTTTTTTGTAGAAAAAAAACAGCAAACATCCTGTCCAAATACCCACGATAGAGTCATTAAATAACTGTATGTTCTACATTGTAACTATATTTGCATCTTGCATGTTACCATGATTAAGGACCAACCCTATTATTTCAACACTGTTTGAGTTTTCATTTATTTCTGTACTTATCGTACTCGTGTTGCATACCAATGCATTTGTTTCATTTTATTAGGACAACAAAACATTGCTTAGAAATCAAAATACATTTGATTTAGGTAGTCCAACTGAAGAGAGCATTTCTCCACATTTCTGCTGTTTACTATAAAATAGGTTTCTAAAGCTGCAATTACATGTAGAACAGTGGTTGCCAATCAGAGATATATATTTACGAATTTGAAAAGCGGCACCAGCATATGGAGTATATGTGTTTCAATTGATACGTTACTCTAGAGCTAGCTCAAAGTACGTTGATTTTGTTGAACGAGGAATACTGCTTTCTCAAAATTTGCTAAGACAGGGCTATGAATCAATCAAATTAAGGTCATCACTCAAGGCCAAGCATTTTTTTGTGGTCACCATCATGAGCTGATTGGCCATTATGACAAAAGTGTGTCAGAAATCATATATCAGTGATATTCTTCCTCAGTCATAACAACCTTCCATCATTACCGAACTGAAAAAAGAAATAACATGACGGGTGTTGTATACAGTGCAAGAAATGCTTACCCTTGCGGAGCACCTGATTTAATTTCACTCCTGGTTTTTAGTGGAGTTCGTGTTGTTTCCTACTTATTATTTGTAACTGTTGATGTAAATGTCTTTTGGTTTTATGAGTCTTTGTTTACTCCTTGGTTTTGATTGTTATTGTCTTATACACGATACCTTATGGGTGAATCTACACGATATAAGCTTATTATTACACTTGCATATATGAATAACATGTGACAAGAAGGTTTCATATGAAATAAGATTTAAGGTTCATCATAACCTTTTGGCTAAAATGGCCGTATTTACACCCCAAATTTTACTCTGAGTACAGACTAACCTATACACCTGCAACAGTTTTAAGGGATGGCAGGAACTAGATATATAAATTTTAAATGCATTTTGTGTTTCAGAAAATTATAAACTTTTCTAGATTTTGCTATCCATTTTTTTTCGTTCCTGCAGAAGGTGCAAAAATTAACTAAGTAGTGAAAACGATTGAGAAGCTCCCCTCATATAATCAATGTTGTGAGTAGTATTGATTTAAATGGACAATAGATGGACAATAGACACCTGCAAACAATAGGTGATTTAACAGGTTTAAACTGTGTAACTGAGTGGACCGTATCAAATGAAACTCGGGTGTTTGTTTATTTTGCTATCTTCTGCAGACTGGAAAAAAATGAACATCAAAATCAAGGTAAGTTTATAATTTTCTGAAACGTAGACTTCATATAACTTTTATATATCTAGTTCCTGCCATGCCTTAAAACTTTCCTGGATGTACCAGTTTGTCTGTACTCATAGTAATTTTGGAGGTGTAAACACGGCCATATTTTTCAATTCCTTATGATGAACCTTAAAAAATTAAATCCTCCCACCCGCCCCATTTTTTTCAAAAATTTGGATGAAAATCTACTAATTAATTTTAGTTGGCCTTATTGGCAAAAATAAAATGCATCATTTATTCATCTTTAACTGTTCATTTTTGGAATAAAAATAGCATCAAACAAAAATCGTTTTCTAGAAAGGAATCACATTTTATTGTATAATACAGAACAGAAACCATTACCAATCCCAAGCAGTCATCACCTTGCCAGGTAATTTCTTAACATGCTTTAGATATAAGATATCTTTAGTTTAAGCTAACTCAAGTCATTCTTACATATAGGTTGAGGTGACCCAGTTTTTGAATAACCCCATTCACTTTCATGACTATCTAAGATGTGAATATTGACAAAATTCCATTTATCTTTGATTTAATATACATAAAGTTAATTGGGTCTCAACCTAAATCAGAATGATTAATGTATAAAATGAAGGAAATTCTGCCTTAGTTTGCATAGACTTTACTTATCAACCTAATGGTACATTCATGAATTAAAAGTAATTATAATATTTATCGACAGAAGATAAATGAAAACTCAGCACATTATATAGACACTTGTCTAATGTTTGTTGTCCTTTATATGTCTTTTGGTTATTTTTGTTGTAAGGTAATAGTATTGTTGACCCAGATATTTATTGCATGGACTTTGTTACCTCAGGTTATATTCATTATGTATAGTATAAATATATCCTTACATTTTCTTGATTTGCCGTTTGTAAATTACTGATCAACAGTCGTACTTTCTTTGCATGTTGAACCAATCTGATAGTATAAGCTGTTAGAGGATCTAGTTCAAATCTTTCTGCAGGAAGTGGACTGCAAATTTAATGACTGCAAAATTTATTCTGGAGAAAAAACTGACAGGTGAGGCAATGCTTACAACTTTTTTCTTTTTTTAATTATCTTTGTGTATATGTCAATTGTTTTCCAAAAACTTACAAAGTTGTCATCAGGGAAAGCAGTTAAATTAAAACATTAAACTGCAGATATGATATATTCATGATTGGTCTTTGATTCCTTATGATAACCACAATACTGATGTAATAAAATGTAAACTAGAATGTGATATTGATTGATTTCTTTTCAGTAAAAAAAAAAGCATTATTTTTCAAAAAGCAAAGAGTGAATTGTTTAATTTACCCCTTACTTTGTCTTTACTTTACTTCGCATAAATAGGAGTGACAATACATTTTTATGCATAAGAATTTTTCATCCATTGTGCTTATTATATTTAGTGAATTTAATAATTTAAAAAAGTTATTTTAGAAAACTTTTAGTGGTGTGCGATTTTTAAGTTTTAATTAACTCCCGACTTGGATAATATCCATTGAGAAGGTGTTCCATAATTTGAAGGAAATACATGTAATTCTTTATTGTCAAAGAAGTAAAATGATACTTGTGACATAAACAAAAAAAATAACAACAAAATAGAAGAGGAAGAAGGAGAAGAAATACATGTATATTAAGCTTCAAGCAGTTGTGTCTACCATATTTAACATTGTCCAAAAGGCCAAAAGTCATTTTCCATACATAAAATATTTTAAAAGTGTATTAGAAAGTTACTCATTAGTAGGAGGACAATGTCTAGAAGATGGCTGGTGTAGTCTAGGCCCCTCCACTTCTATAGGACGTAGTTTTGTCAGCTGTTCACGTTCTACTGCAGCTATACCTGCATCTACATCAGGCACAGATGGTAATTCTCCCCATTTTCTTTTTTTATCCATCTTCCCACTAAAAAAAAGATAATGTTAAAATTAGCTTTACATAAAATTGAGAATGGAAATGGGGGATGTGTCAAAGAGACAACAACCCGACCAAATAAAAAACAACAGCAGATGTATATCTGTATATAACTATATAACTTTCTAAATGAGCTAGTTTACAAAATGTACATCTTTATATCACAGATTTGAGCAGGTTTACATCACTGGTTTGAGCAGTCCCAAAATCTTACTCATGCATGTACAACAAAACTGTGCAAATAATAACAGGAGATATGTGCCAGCATACTTGGCACTATTGCCTTGGCAGATGATTATCATAATGTGTGTAGATATAAACCCTGGAATCAGTAGGAAGAAGCAAGTAGCCCAATGAGATTAATTTCTTTTACAAGAGCTAATTATTATAAATGGTTCTTTAAAAACATTACAGTTATTGACTCCATGAAAAACAGACTGATGGAGATCAGCAGGGTGCCATAGGATAAGAGGAAACTGGAGATACAGAGGACGCTCCTTCTTCTAATGAGACAGAAGATTCAGTTCCAGAACAATTTGAGGAAGCAGCTACCAATACAGATGTAGATGAACCTAGGCAAGGTGATGATCAAGATGTAATATCAGACATTCCACAAAGATCTG
Organism: Mytilus galloprovincialis; assembly: GCF_965363235.1. Lineage (NCBI taxonomy): Eukaryota > Metazoa > Mollusca > Bivalvia > Mytilida > Mytilidae > Mytilus > Mytilus galloprovincialis. Next base: position 45,151,730 of record NC_134845.1, read on the forward strand.
TTTGCAATAAAACAACGACTAGATATAAGGACTTTGTGTGCAAATGGACTCAGCCTAAGACATATTGGTTGATAAGAGAACATTTTTTCAAGGATGCTGTATCCAGTGGAGCATTCCGTGGATCTGAAGACAAGAGTTAAAGATGCCTTACTTAGGATTGTTACTAATACAGACTGACATTCCCTTTTATAATTTTCTTGTTTTTATATTTATTTATTTATTTGACAAGAATATCTTTCTGTTAAGACCAGGGGGAAAGAGTTCTATAGTTTATGTTTTAGGTTGAGGAGGACATCATTTTCAACCATGGGGAGGATGTGATAGAGTGGCGTTTTTACCATTTATACTGGACGCATTGATTAAATCCTATATATGCACTTATGCTAAATATCATTATCTCTTGCAGAAAATTAGACTTTTACATTATGGTGCAGTCTGGCGTTCCGCGCACCTAAGACTTATGATGTCACTTCATCCAACTGATAGAACCAATAATTGGATAATACTGTGTGAACACATTCATAACATTCTTTTATTTCATAAAATCTTCTGTTTATATGGTCTCACCATCAAGATTTTGTGTAATTTGTATCCAAAAAGTACAGAAACCCCTGTTCTGGGAGTTCCTCCAATGTCTGGTGATTTCGTGCATGCCTTCCTGTAAAATGCTTTGCTGAGCGCAGCCTGATTGTAGAGGTTGAATCCTGAACAATTGGGGCCAATTTGGACACAATATTCATGCTTGAAACTGTCTGAATTTGGATTGTGATCAAATTTTTGACATAATATCTAGGTTTCTGACACAAAATAAATTTGTTCAAAGATCTTACTAATGTATTGTGCAATACTGTGCAATTGAAGATTTCTTCATGAAAATTTTCAAAAACTTTAAAAAACAAAATCCCCCCAACTTTTTGCCCCCCCCCCCCACCCCTTGCAATAACCCCCAAACTCAATCCCAGCCTTTTCTCTATAGTATGGAACCTTGCAGTATGATTTTAGAGAGATCCATTCATTTAAACACATGTTTATGTCTGGAAACTAGAAAAATACATGTTTTAGACACTTTTTTGGCCCTAATTCCTGCATGTTTGATGCAATTACCCCCCAAACTCAATCCCAGCCTTCCGTGTGTGATATGGAACCTTGTCATACAATGTCAAAGAGATCCATATGATTACACACAAGTTATTGTCCAGAAACTACAAAAATGCTTGTTTTTGGCCCTTTATTCCTTAACTGGTGTCATAACCTCCAAAATGAATCCTAACCTTCTACTTGTGGTATTGAACATTGTGGTACAATTTCAGAGCAATAGAAATACTTCTACACAAGTTATTATCCTGAAACTAGAAAAATGCTTGTTTTGTGCCCCTTTTGTGCCTCTAATTCCTAAATGGTTGGGACCATCATCCTCAAAATCAAACCCAACCTTCCTTTAGTGGTTTAGAACCTTCTAAAATAATTTCATAGAGATCCATCCACTTAAAACTTAAGTTGTTGTCTGGAAACCAATTCAAATGTGTCTTCAAATGACGAAGCAGACATTATGACGCAGATGACGACAACACAATAGCATTTGATTATACGAACCCAAACAATTTTTGCGCTCGTATAAAAATACCTCATTTCGAATGAAGGAAAGATTTAATACTACCAAATATAGTTGAATTTTAACCAAAATTATTATTTCAATCTGATATAAATTTGACTTAAATAAAACAAATGTTATTTGATGATGTAATTTTTTTAATGGAAATTGGCCAAATATTGTATATCACTGGATTGCAGTTATTAATTAACTCTTGAACTTATCAATATTATTTCTTTTTGCATCACTTCTGAAGGCTAAAACAACAAGCATTCTGAGAGTATTGCATGGCAATACATAGTCCCCTACCAGGTAAAAATGACATTATACTGGAACAAAATGCTAACTTGTTCTATAACTTGTCATGGTGTAAACAAAATGTAAATATCAAGTCATTATATTTAAGCATGACTCAAAACAGTGTGAATAACTGATTATTTGAGTGAATTTTTCAAGTCTAAGGACCATAACATGCAGAAAATTATCAGACCAAAACAAAAATTTGAACTTGATCTGGAACTTGTCATGATAAAACTATATACCAATTATCAATCAATATCGTCAAACATGATGAAAAAAAGTGTGGAAAACACTCTTTATAACATTGGATATGATTAATAGTTCTCTAAAATTAGATATGATGTAATACAATGTATATCTATTTTCAAATTATATAAAATTAATAAATTTTGTGTTTTTACTGTCTTCTGATTGGTTAAAATTATTAGTTTTATTTTCAATGTTGTCAATTTTGATGGCGACACGCCCACTTTGACGTTGTGTATTCATACGCCAACATGTGTGTACGTTGTTATTGCTAATATAAATAATATAAAAAGTTCTTTGAGCCTTAGTTTTGATAGAAATTTATTTATAATGAATGGCAATAATTTATTTTGATTTTGTTGAACCATAAAACTAATTTTTGACTCTTCACATTTTACATAATCCGCTTCGCGGATTATTCAATGTGAAGAGTCAAAAATTAGTTTTATGGTTCAATAAATTCAAAATAGATAATAGCCATTCATTAAATATAATTAATATTTCCAAATATATTTTCTTTAATATAAAAACTAATATACATGATATAGACAATGATAGATTTGTAACTTATCTATAAAGTGTCAACAACTTTTATCTACACAATGTAGTGTACATGTGTAATGAAATATATACCTTAATAAAAATAGATTATTATCTAATTAAAGGATTTCACTTAACACATGCTTAATAATAATTTTTTTATATATATACTATAATAGCATTCAGAAAACTAGTTAATACAAAATAACAAACAAACTGGCACAAATTTTTCAAACAATTTACTAAAGAATTTCTTTAAAAAAATGAGTCATCTCTCTTTGGACATGTTGTATGGAAATATGGTTTAACATAGTACTCTAACATTATGGAATTTTTTTAATGGACCACAAGTCTGGAATAAATCATTTACTCCTTAATCATCAGAATAGAACAAAATTCGAACTTGTTCTTTAACTTGTCATGATAAAATTAAACCATATATAACAAATATTAAATCATTAAAGAAAAAAAGTGTGGAAAGCTGATTTGCCTGACTGATGGACGAACAGACAGACAGACAGACAGAGTGCAAATCCAAAGTCCCCTTCCACTTTGTCAGTAGGGGACTAATAACAAGAACAATTTTATTTGTGTTACTGCGCTGGTATAACAAAATCAGCTGATGCACAATATAACTGGCTGCGCGGACACCGGGGACTCTACTATAGTTTATTTTTCCATCTTCTACAGACTTAATATATAAATATATCAAAATACAGGTAAGTCAAATTTTCTAACCAATAAAACACTTTTAATTTAAGCTTCTAAGAGTACTTTGGTCCTGTCATGTCTACAATCTTTTCCAGGTGCTAAAGATCAAATTTCAAGTCGGTAAAGATCTCTACAGAGCTCATAAAATTGAGAATGGAAATGGGGAATGTGTCAAAGAGACAACAACCTGACCATAGAAAAAACAACAGCAGAAGGTCACTAACAGGTCTTCAATGTAGCGAGACATTCCCGCACCCGGAGGCGTCCTTCAGCTGGCCCCTAAACAAATATATACTAGTTCTACAGAGCTCATGTTTACTTCGTCCGAGATTACTCTGACGTCCAACAGTGACCCATCGATTCAGACGTTTTAACTTTTATTTTCAAAGTGACGTCAGGTAACAAGAGATTTTGCAACCTGGAGACTCAAATATGCAAATATTTATACTTTTTTCACCTCCTTTATAGGAGATAGATATTTAACATTAAGGAGCCAACCACAATTTTTCACCTCCTTTACAGGAGATCGGTATTAAGCATTAAGTGCCAACCACGATAACGTCCGGGAGGTCTCAGACATTAAGTTACTTGCATCCTCAATGAACGAGGTATTAGATTATGTATTCATATTGACCTAGGGTCATATGCATACATCATCTTCTTAAGTCCCATGTGCTTTACTATTTTTTCTCGTGATCACATGACAATCTTTCAAAATGAAAGTTAAAATGCCAGAATCGATGGGTCACTGTGAAAATTGCAGGTAGGTGAAACTTACAGAAATGAATTTAGGAGAGCCAGGAGCAGAGTCATCATGTTCTACAAGATAATAAACCATATTGTAGAAGTTCCTGTTCACCACCTGCTCAGCCATCATGATACCAGAACCCGTGGTTCCGTGTCAAATAACATCAGACAGATAAGAACCAGACTGGACTGCTTTAAATATTCATTCATCCAAGCTGTCATCATATCCTGGAACAACATACCACCAGATATCCGAGCTTCCCCGTCTGTGTAAAACTTTCGACATGCCATCCAAGATGTCAGCGTGTCGACACTACTCCACATCTAAATTACAGCACCGTTTTTAACTGTACATACAGATCTCTTTTAACTGTACATACTTGAAGGTTTTTAGCTGTTCGCTCACGCTGGAGTATATACACTCAAATATGAGTCCACTCCTTGACGGGAAGATAGATAGATGAAGAGATAATTAAAAACTGCCTAAATATGAGAAAATAAAGGGTGACAGGTAGGTGAAACTTACAGAAATGAAGAGATAAATGAAAAATGAACAAATTGATACCCGATTTATATAATTCCAAGGCCGTTATCTGCACCAGAAGCGATGAAGCAGCGCATCTATTTTGGGTGGGCAAATATCCACTTTTTGATATGGGAAGAGCTCTGACGTCCCACGGACCCAGCTTGTCTGACAAAACAGCTAGTGGATGTCAGAGTAATCTCGGACTAATGTTTACTGTGTTAATTTAAATTGTGCATATGATGCTCAACTCTTAAATAAAACCCTTCGTGTGTCTGTGTTTCAAAATGAACTGTATGAAAACATCTTTAAATTAAGGTTATATATGCAAATTTTAAATAGTACTTTTTTATCAGAGTAAAAATAAGCAATCAGTTTAGATGTTTTACACTTTAAAACAATTATTAAAATATTAAAAACTTATCAAACTTACAAATAAAAAAGCGGAAATGTATTGTGTGTTCTAATGGAAAAAACTAAACCGGACCAGACAGAGATTCAATCCGTGTTTCGTTTTTGATTAATTATGGATCTTCGATTCAGTCTTTAAAAACGTGTTGATTGCGTTCCAGTTTAACCGACTAGCTAAAATTTAATTTCTATGGAATCCAGATCACATTATTTTTTTATTGGAAAAGGAGATAAGAAAAAACAAATATCAAGTTAAAAGAGTCATCGATCCCTTTGAATTAATAGCGCCGGTGAGGCTGCATGAACTCTGGTAAACAGACCTCCAGGGTTATTACAATAAAAAAGACCAATACATTTTTTTTAAATATCTCAATTAGTTTGTTTTTCTTGCTGTTTTGTGATAGTGTACTTTATATCCATTATTTTTTGGTGGGATATAAAAAATATGCCAAAATGGTATCGATGATACAATTGTGTTCGGTGGTGATCTTGTACATTGCTAATCAATTCTGCTGTCTTACAGTAATTATAGATCATTGCACCTGCCCCAAGTCAGGAGACTCTGGCCTCTGTTAGTAATGTATGTTTCTTTTAAAATTTTGTTCATAGATATATATATAAATGTTGAGGATTTTAGTATGACGTCCATTTTCACTGAACTAGTACACATTTTTGTTGAGGGGCCAGCTGAAGTTCGACTCCGGGTGCAGGATTTTCTCGCTTTGTTGAAGATCGACCCATTGGTGGCATTCGGCTGGGTTTTTTCACTCTTTGGTCGGGTTGTTTACTCTTTGACACATTTCCCATTTCCATTCCCTATTCTGCTATCTATATATATGTTGTGTACAAGTTGTAATGTTGCACATTAATTTGTATAGTTTTTTTGTACAAGTTATCAATGTTTTATGAACCGCTGAACACAAATGGATGATGTAAACACACAGTCTTTTGTATCACATATTTCTGACATATTTCTACAACTACACGATACAGTAGAATACTGAGCATTGATACAAAAGACATTATTAGAACACAAAAAGACTATTTATGGATATGATTTTGGTGAAAGGAGTACATATAATTAGAATTTAAACCATTCAGGTATCCTCATTCCCAGTTTTAGGAACGCACTTAATGTTGCTCGGACGTCGCCCAGTATAAAAAGGTCCGAAACAGACGTCACCATGGACACGGTGTCGTCTGATATGGCAGGTGTCCCCTCATCACCAGACATGACAAATATCTCAAACACGACTCATTCAGATCATCGTCCTAGTGACAATAGCAATATTACACATATACAGCCATGTTCAGTTCTTCTTAAAGACATTTTGGTTTTTGATGACACAGTACAACACTGTCGCATTTCAAAATGTGAGACCAAAGGCTGCAAAACTTGTGCTATTTTAATTACAGATGCTGAATTCACTAGCAATTTGACCAAGAAGTCATATTTTACCAGAAGTTACGATGATCTGAATTGTAAATCGATAAATGTAGCCTACGGATTATAGTGCAACCTTTGCGGATTGGTATACGTCGGTGAAACGAAAGGAAGGCTAAACAAACGTATGTGCGGTCATAGATCAGACATTAACCTCAATGCTAACGACATTCTATACCAGCATTTCAATCAGCCCGATCATTCCATCGTTTCTATGACAGTTCGCATTATCGAAAAGATATACCATAGCTCTAACAATCCTAATCTTTCAACGACTCTCCGTAGACAAAAAGAAGACTAATGGATTAGACAATTAGAAACTGCAACACCGTATGGCTGCAATGACAAAATTGATGGTATAGGTATTCTATCTGGTCCTTCATGTAACTCGGTGAATGTGAAGAATATTTTCAACTCGACTCCTCGACGTAGACGCAGTCATGGTCATCGTCATTATACATCACCTTCTCTGCATGATGTCTCTATTAATGACTTGCTGCCATTCATACAAAAGCCGTTAGGTATTCATCACATTCGCACGAAACTTTATTCATTACCCCTTTCAAAACTTCATTCTCTGTTCAATTTATGTTTGGAATCCATTGTTACAAACCCTCTTTCAAACCAATACAAACTTCAAGCTATAATTTCGGATATTGCAAGTCACAGACTTTTCAAGCCAGTTCGCATTGGAAAAGATGAAAAAGAGAACAGATCTTTTCTAAATCTTTCCTTTGCCAACAAAGGTCTCGATGGCGTCAACCTAGGCAATATCCTTCATCATAAATTAGTTCAATCGAAAATACCTCCTTATTTCAAAGACCAGTCTGTACCAATAATTTCTTATACCTATACCAAACCTATTGCAACTAAAATTTTCAATTACAAACGCGTTTTGCAGAATCTCGATATTGACGACTTCAAGTCTAAACCTCCTGATTGCACTTGTGCTAGTTCCCAATTCAAATATAATCCTGCTGGCCACGTTATTACCGGTGACCTTAACATTGTTAATAACACTTCTCTACGAAATATGTTATCGAAAGGTCCGAAATATCGTGAGCCTTAATCCATCAATTGGAAATACAACTTTAAAATATTGATGGATTCAGTCGAGGATTATGCCAGGCAATGGGCTAAACGTGAAAAGGAAGACGTAGACACTCTATCCGAATGGATTAAGGCAGTGAGGTCGTTAATACAAATCAGAATTAAGAAACTGAATGGGTCCATCAATGCCCATGCTACGTCAATCTTTAAAGACCCAAATGTTGCTAAACACTTATCCGACCTCCATGATAAATATGTTGTTGTCCCCGCAGACAAAGCCCCAAATAACATCGTTTTTGTCTGTAAAAGTCACTACATTAATTGCTTGATAAACGAATTAGGTATAGACAATTCACTTGGAAACTCAACATATACCCTCGCGACACTTACCAAAGAGGAAATCCTGGATAATCATAGGTCTGTTCTTTGTTCCTTTGGTATTTCAACCAAAGATGAAGAACTGGATCTTCCATCACTGTATTGGATACCTAAACTACATAAGTGTCCTTACAAACAACGGTTTATTGCTGGGTCTTCCAAGTGCTCCACGAAACCTCTTTCTAAATTATTAACATCTATTTTATCAGCAATCAAAGACGGGCTTCAAAGTTATTGTGAAACTGCCTATTCTAGAGGTGGCGTGAATCAGATGTGGATACTTAAAAATTCCAAAGATCTTTTAGAGTACATACAATCTAACTCTCTTTCATCTTGTAACAGTATTAAAACATTTGACTTTTCTACTCTATACACAAGTATTCCACATTCCAAAATAAAAGACAAATTGAAAGAGTTGGTATTACTTTGCTTCATAAAAAAGAATGGCCAACGTAAATACAAGTATCTTGTCTTAGGGAGGGATAAATCATACTTTGTAAAGAATCACTCTGATTCAAACAAACAATTCTCTGAAACCGATATTATCAAGATACTTGATTTCTTGATTGACAACATATTTGTAACGTTCGGGGGACATGTTTTTCAACAGACTGTCGGCATCCCAATGGGAACAAACTGTGCCCCTCTACTTGCCGACTTGTTTCTTTATTATTATGAGGCTGACTTCATGCAGGAACTTCTTAGGAAGAAAGATAAGAAGTTAGCAATATCCTTTAACTCTACTTTCCGCTATATAGATGACGTTCTTTCACTAAACAATTCAAAATTTGGTGACTATGTGGAACGCATCTATCCCATCGAATTGGAGATAAAGGATACTACAGATACAGTTAAGTCGGCTTCATATCTTGACTTACATCTAGAAATTGACAATGAGGGTCGGTTGAAAACAAAACTTTACGACAAAAGGGATGATTTCAGCTTTCCAATTGTGAACTTTCCATTTCTAAGTAGCAACATTCCAGCAGCACCTGCATACGGGGTATATGATACGATATTCCCGTGCTTGCATTTCCTATCATGATTTTCTTGATAGAGGGTTACTGCTCACAAGGAAGCTATTAAACCAAGAGTTCCAAGTGGTGAAGTTGAAATCATCCCTTCGTAAATTTTACGGACGCCATCACGAGTTGGTTGACCGTTATGGAATAACCGTTTCACAAATGATATCGAATATGTTCCTTACGTCGTAACTACAATCCCCTTCCCTTTCATGAATGTGACCTACCGAATTAGACTATTTACCGGATTTGTAATCACATAAGCAACACGACGGGTGCCACATGTGGAGCAGGATCTGCTTACCCTTCCGGAGCACCTGAGATCATCCCTAGTTTTTGTTGGGGTTCGTGTTGTTTATTCTTTAGTTTTCTATGTTGTGTCATGTGTACTATTGTTTTTCTGTTTGTCTTTTTTCATTTTTAGCCATGGCGTTGTCAGTTTGATTTAGATTTATGAGTTTGACTGTCCCTTTGGTATCTTTCGTCCCTCTTTTAAAGTATATACAATTGAATTTTAAAAAAAAAGACATTAAAATCATAAATTTTAAAAGATAAACTTTTATCACCTGGTGCAAGAAGGTATGTGTCAAAAAACTTACAACTTGTACAAAAACCCAGTACAAAATATGATATGTACAAACTTACATCTTGTATATACAACATATACATATACAATCGTCTAAACATAAAATTGTAGAGTTGTCACTGGCTCAGACGTACTTACAACATATATATGAGTTATAGGCACTATATACATATAGGCTATATATATATATATATATATAAAATTGAGAATGGAAATGGGGAATGTGTCAAAGAGACAACAACCCGACCAAATAAAAAACAACAGCAGAGGGTCACCAACAGGTCTTCAATTTAGCGAGAAATTCCCGCATAAAAATATTCCTAAAGTAATGAACTAGAGCAGTTCTCGCTCGGACACACACTCCATAATCTAGTATATTATAAGAGCATAAACCTGAAGCACGGGGAGGCACTCTACTGCCTCCACACGGCACTAAAGACAAACTCTGTAAAAAATAAAATTGAGAAAATATATCTATAATACTAAAATTACGAGGTCCAATTTGTCAGCCGTCATCACGTAAAAACGACGAATCAAAGAATTCAACTTTATATATAACTAATATAGTACAAAGGTGTAGATTAAAAATTACACCACTCTAGACCCTTTTGTTTTCCACGTAATTAATATTGCCAATAATTAAGAAGTTCCGGATCGAGTCCGACACCGATACCAATAGTATATTCACCTGTTACCTATAACCTTATCTGTACGTTCCGCATCTGACAGGCGCACCACCAAACGGTGTATTCAGGATTAATATGCTATATACACGGGTCATAATCACAGGGTTGACACTACTAAATTGTCAAATTGTTACCTATTGTAGTATTTTAATCAGCAAGACTTTCTAAGATAACAAAACGAATACTAAAAATCTGTGACTAAAAATAAGGCGTATAGGTAGTTTTCAATTTGTAAGCGGGCATGACGTAAAACAGCGAATTAAAGAATTCAACTTTATTTATAACTAATATAGGACAATGCTGTTGATTAAAAAATACTCCACTCCAGGACCTTTTGTTTTCCAAATAATTAATATTACCAATAATTGATAAGTTCCAGTTCGACGGGTTCAAACAGAAAGATTTGAAAGAAAAGAAAACTATGTATCTTATAATTGATAAGTTCCTGTTCGACGGGTTCAAACAGAAAGATTTGAAAGAAAAGAAAACTGTGTAGCTTATAATCGGCATGACTTCATCAGATGACAATACTAATACTAAAATATAGCTTGCGCATAGTTATATACTTTAATTCATTCATGGACCCGCGATATCACGGGTGTGTTCTAGTATATATATATATATATCTGCCTATGTGTAGTGACAACTGCAAATTATACCTTGTCCATCGGATTTCTTATGATTAAGAAATACCAGGCGTTAGAATATGTATAAAGTGCCTAGATGGACAAATCCGATGACAAGGTATAATTTGCAGTTGTCACTACACATAGGCAGAGATATACATATATAAATTTACAGTGATTGTATGCTTCTAAAAATAGATTAGCATCCTGTAATTATACTGAAGAGATGAGTAGATGATCATTTCTGTACACTAAAAAGAATACTTCGTGTTTTGTTTGAGAGATCCTTGTTTAATTCCTACGACAAGGTAACACCTCCCGAAACGAAAGCTTATTTTAATAAGCTAAGAGTTAGAGGAGGGGATAAGGTCTCTGCGCAATGCTAGGCGGTGTTGTCGTAGAAGTTAGACATAAAAAGTACAGGTTCCAGCCCCGGCGCCGGGGAGGAAGTTACGAATTAAATCTACTCTAACATCGTTAGGTTGATTTTCTAGGCACTTTATACATATTATAAAGCCTGGTATTTCTTAATCATAAGAAATCCGATGGACGAGGTATAATTTGCAGTTGTCACTACACATAGGCAGAGATATACATATATAAATTTACAGTGATTGTATGCTTCTAAAAATAGATTAGCATCCTGTAATTATACTGAAGTGATGAGTAGATGATCATTTCTGTACACTAAAAAGAATACTTCGTTTATTGTATCAGAGATCCTTATTTAATTCCTACGACAAGGTAACACCTCCCGAAACGAAAGCTTATTTTAATAAGCTAGAGTTAGAGGAGGGGATAAGGTCTCTGCGCAATGCTAGGCGGTGTTGTCGTAGAAGTTAGAAATAAAAAGTACAGGTTCCAGCCCCGGCGCCGGGGAGGAAGTTACGAATCAAATCTACTCTAACATCGTTAGGTTGATTTTCTAGGCACTTTATATATATATATATTATATAGTAACCGTATGTTAAAAAGTTCTTGACCACAAAACAGCGATCGATTATAGCTAGAATTCGATGCGGTACACTACCTTTAGAAATAGAACGAGGTCGATATCGAAATATTCCAGCCGACCGGAGAATTTGTAAAGTATGCAAATCGAATATGACTGAAGGTGAAATCTACTTTTTACTTTTGTTTGACCGTTACTCTGCTAGAAGAAACGAACTCAGGCGAGAACTTAAACTTTGTCGCCCCAGAAGAAGCACTAAAAGAACTGTTACCGAGCAACCCGAAAACGGTGGCAAACTTTGTCATAGACTGTTTAAGGATGAGACAAGATGTTTTATTCCACTGCATGTTGATTTTGATAGCGAAATAAACATTTGATTGTTTAAAACTATCCCACGTGACGTTGAACAAAACTTCATATTCCACTCTGAGTATCATATTCCCCTCTGAACGTCGCCCGGGATTGCCTTGCGTGACGTTACCCGCGGTTAATGTTTTAAAACGTTTTTATCGTTTTTTTGTTAAAAAAAAAAGTATAGTAATTTAATTTTTAAAAATTATTTCAGATCCAAAAACAAACAGAAATGAATAAATAATTAAATTTTAATCGGTACTGATTATCATTGTGTATATGTTGTGTTTAGAAAAAAAACGAATAAGAAAACAATTATGTAAATTAATATCTTGTGTTCAGAAGTAAAAAAGAAAAGGAAAGCCAGTGGAATAAAACATTCATTCCCCTTTGCTAAGGGAAATATGAAGATTTGTTCCTCAGGCACAGGAAATAAAGGTATAATATAAACACTTTTACTTTACCAAGACTACACGACGTAAAAACTGTAAAACTTAATATTTCATATCAAATCAAATGTAACTATACATGTACAATAGTATTTTAAAATGACAGTGCTTCGTAAGCCTATCAGGCTGGCTGAAAATATCAATGATCATAACATATGTATTATGTTATGTAAATTCAGGTTGCGCTTTAATAAATTATCTATTCATTCATTCATATAGCTAGGTTGTAGGTAGAAAAATGTGAAAATTAAAAAACAAATTGTAAAAAACTGTTGTTTAAAGACAATAACTCTAAATTTATTATTTAAATCGTATACCCGTTTTTTAAATCTTGTTTAATTGCCTATTTTGCTACTTTTTGCATTTTCTGGTGTCTGCTACAGTTTTGAAGATAATAGGCAACATGCTATTATAAAATAGGTCAAAGTTAGTCATTTTTGTAGACCACGTATTGCTGATCATCTTTGTAAACGACATATTTGTATCTTATCTTACACGGGCATCTTTGATGGTTTTCCAAGATTATAGACCAAAAACGCTGAAATTTGTCAAAAATCATTATAGGGGACAATATCTCATTAAAGAATCGTCTGATTACCTTGAATAAAATAGACAATATGTTAATCGAAACATTCTGCGCATTAATACGTAGTCAGATTTTCAGATTCTCTGGTGTCACACTTCTGTTTTCTGTTTTAATCATGATGATCATATTAGTTGTGAGACACCACAAAAAAGCACTTAATACTATGGCTCTATTGAGTTATCAGTCAGGCTGGAAGTTTGGATATAACTAATTTAGTAGTTTTTGAGAATCATTTACAACAAACAAATGATAGTTTTTAACGACCTTGACTGGCTATACAGCCCTTGCACGGTCGGTTAAGGTTCATCATAACAAATGGATAAATATGGCCGTATTTTCACCTCAAAAACTACTCTGTGTACAGACTTCCCTGTGCTATATGAAAAGTTTTAATGCCTAGCATCCACTAGATATATAAAAGTTATAAGCATTTTGTGTTTAAGAAAGATAAAATCTTTCTTGGTTTTTGATGGGCAATTTTTTTCCTTTCTTCAGAAGGTGCAAAAATAAACAAACACCTGAATTACTTTGATACTGTCCACTCACTGACTCAGATAAACTCTTTAACTCACCTATAGTTGTGAAGATACCTGGTGTCCATGTCAATTAAGGACAATGAAAACAATACAAACCGGTTTTTTACCTGAGGGAGCATCTCCTAGTTGTATCACAACTTAGTCAATTTTCACACCTTTTGCATGAAGGAAAAAAAATGCCCATCAAAACCCAAGAGAGATTTTATCTTTCTGAAACACAAAATGCATTTAACTTTATTATATCTAGTGGATGCTAGGCATTAAAACTTTTCAAACTTTACAGGTAAGTCTGTACTCAGAGTAATTGTTGGCATGTAAATACAGCCATATTTGTCCGTTTGTTATGATGAACCTTAATCATTTATCAAGCGTTCCTGAAGAATTTAAGGTAAATCCAGAAAAGTGCTACAGACACATACAATTTATGATGTGTTGAATTCATTTTCTAATTCACAAGTTCTGCACTTTCAAAATCTACTTGTGAATTATGTACGTCGTCAATCAAAAGTTTGTTATTCAAACACACCTACTCCGTTGTAAAAGGTATTTCAATGATTAATTGTTGGTCGTTTGACGGCCAGTGAAGGATATTTCACTTGACTCATATATATTTCATTTTTAAGAACTGTGATTTTTAACCTAATCATATCAACCTGTAGCTAATATTTAAAAATAATATAATTTGAAGCGAGAAGATGTATCAAATATTTTTCTTTATACTATTTTTTAAGACAAAATAGTTTTCTTTTTTGATGAAATTATACCCATTTTTCGGTACCACAATCGATAGTTTTTTGAAAATTTGTCTTGAATTCAACAGTGTATAAATATCTAGAATATCTAGAAGCTCCACACTATAATGCAAGTAAAACAAATATATAAGATGCACAAAGTCCTAACTTGTGCACCATTTTAACAGATTTAAAGCCCTTAGAAACAGCTGAAACAATTTCAAAATACTAACTTGATCTGTTTTACCTTCTATAATAAGGAGTTCCATTTCTTTTGTTCAAGTTCAACTGAATATCAGTCAATTAAGAAAAGGTTATAAAACATATACTATATAAGTGCACATATAATTGTGCTTCAAATGTATCCCTATTCTGATATTTTTACCGATTATGTTTGTTCGTTTTGTTCCCAAATCGTTGTCAATACAATGGAATTGTATGCGACTGTTATACAAGTGAGAGGTTATTCAATAAGCTAGCTATAACACCAGGGTTTATCCACAATTTTCTACATAAGAAAATGCCTATACCAAGTCAGGAATATGACAGTTGTTATCCATTCGTTTGGTGTGTTTGAGCTTTTGATTTTGCCATTTGATAATGGACTTCCCGTTTTGAATTTTCCTCAGAGCTCGGTATATTTGTGATTTTACTTTTTTCAACCTACGAATATATACTATCTCTAATGCATTTTTGTAATGAATCTTTACTAGGTTTTCTGGTTCTGTTATGAAAGTATTATTCATATGATTGAAAAAGTAGACGCTATCAGTTAAGGTGCCAGTATATTTCCAATGTTAATATCTCGCAACCAATTAAGTTGAAACAAACAAAAACATCAGTATAGGAAAAACATTTAATGTGTAAGCTTTTCCTATAATATGCCTTTAATAGTTGGTGCTGTATATTAAGCCTTCACCAAACACTATTTTATATTTCACTACAAGAAAGACTGAAAACAAGTATACACTATTTTATTCTCATTGTATATGTTAAAGTAATATGTATTATTGAAAATTTATCACTTTTTCGTAAAGAAAAATAGTAGATTTTAGGGGTACAAATATTATGAATTTTAAAGAAATAAAGAATATTAAAACGTCTTATTACTTTTTATCAAAAAAATATGTTTGGAGTGAATAAGTTAATAACATAAGAAATGTTAAAAATTTTAATGAAATTTTAGTTTAATACAATTATTTCAAACTATATAAAGGATATAAGTGATTTGGTTAGTTCCATATCAATTTAAATATTTTATTTATAGTTAATATAAACTAAATGAAGATTTCAGTTGTACAATTAATTAAATTTAAAAAATAATTAAGTTAATCTGATACCTTCTTAGCTAGAAACTCTACAAAAGTTTCAAGAAAATTCATGAAATATGGTAAAAACTGCATTTTACCCCTATGTTCTATTTTTAGCCATGGCGTCCATCTTGGTTGGTTGGCCGGGTCACCGGACACATTTTTTAAACTAGATACCCCAATGATGATTATGGCCAAGTTTGGTTAAATTTGGCCCACCAGTTTTAGAGGAGAAGATTTTTCTAAAAGATTACTAAGATTTACGAAAAATGGTTAAAAATTGACCATAAAGGGCAATAACTCCTAAAGCGGTCAACTGACCATTTTGGTCATGTTGACTTATTTGTAGATCTTTCTTTGCTGAACATTATTGCTGTTTGCAGTTTATCTCTATCTATAATAATATTCAAGATAATAACCAAAAACAGCAAAATTTCCTTAAAATTACCATTTCAGGGGCAGCAACCCAACAACGAAATGTCCGATTCATCTGAAAATTTCAGGGCAGATAGATCTTGACCTGATGAACAATATTATTCATGTCAGATTTGCTCTAAATGCTTTGGTTTTTGAGTAATAAGCCAAAAACTGCATTTTACTCCTATGTTCTATTTTTAGCCATGGCGGCCATCTTGGTTGGTTGGCCGGGTTACCGGACACATTTTTTAAACTAGATACCCAAATGTTGATTGTGGCCAAGTTTGGTTAAATTTGGCCCAGTAGTTTCAGAGGAGAAGATTTTTGTAAAAGTTAACGACGACGGACGACGGACGATGGACGACGACGACGGACGACGGACGACGACGACGGACGACGGACGACGGACGACGGACGACGGACGACGGACGACGACGACGGACGACGGACGCCAAGTGACAGGAAAAGCTCACTTGGCCCTTCGGGCCAGGTGAGCTAAAAAGGGTGTAATTGTATAACCAAGAAAAATATCCTGAACAAACTGAAATAAACAAAATAGTAATCAAACACGAGATACACAGTTTCAAGAAATTTAATCAGTAATATGGTAGGATATTACAGCACACACAATTATAGAAATATTGAAAAAAAAAAAACCTCAACGTTTATAAAGAGTCTATTGTAAAATTTTTGCAAACTGGAATTCCTTACAGTCCTGACAATATGCACATATTGACTTTGTGATGCAACACTTTTGACAGTTTCGTTTTAAGAGAATCCACATTTGTTTAAGCCGGCGTTTTGCATTTGCGCCGATTTTTTCTTTCATTTGCGCCGATTTTTTCTTTCATTTGCGCCGATTTTTATTTTCATTTGCGCCGATTTTTTTACAGGTAAATTACAGGTGAACAGATACAAGAAGATGTGGTAGTGAGTGCTAATGAGAGAACTCTCCATCCAAGTCATGTTATTTTTCATTCATTATATAGACCTCTTCCGTTAGCCACTTGTTCAAATTTAATGAATTATCAATCATAACATGTATATAACTGATCTACCCTGTTCACCACGGGGAGGTAGAAGAAGACCGACAAGATGTATCTCCAGACTTTTCCTTGACCGTACCCGTAGTTCTTTAGCCTCTGTCTGTCGGACATCAGCCACATGGTTATGCTCGTTCTGTGTTTTGACAATAGAATCCATGGTGACTCTGGCTTTACACGATTTTATGGTACATTAGTAAGATATATTGTTATGTTTCAGGACACTGAGATTCCGATATGCATGGCCCTCGATGATTAAAGACTTGACTCCTCGGCCCGTTTCAGTGTGCAATATGTCCATCATGTTAATAAGAAGTTCAAGAACAATATGAATCAAAATTAACATAACTGAACAACATTTATAACCAGATTTTACCACTGGTATATAGTACAGTACATGTACAAGTATTAACTTACCTGTAAATCTAATTAGGAGCAATTATAAAATCGGCGCAGATGAAAATATGAAATCGGCGCAAATGAAAGAATGAATATTTTCAAAATCGGCGCAAATGTCATACGCCCGTTTAAGCAGGATCAGCAAAATATGATTTTTAACAACTTAACAAACATGAACTAGATTTAGCTACCTGTATTTATCTATCTGTTTAATTAGTATGATTGTTTTGATAAGCATGCACTTTTGTTGTGATAACTACTTGCACCTATTCCTTGAACGCCAACATAATTTTTCAGGTAAATTGTCTGTAGATCAAAGGATGTTGGCATTCAAGGAATAAATCATGGAGATCACTCATGGAAATATTGGAAGAGTAGATTGAATAGTTTCAAATCATATTAAGTATATTAAAAAGAAGATGTGGTATGATTGCCAATGAGACAACTCTTCACAAGAAACCAAATGACACAGAATTAGTAATATGATGAATTGACAATATTTATCATATAATAACATGGAGATGTGTCCATGGGAAACAGGTGATGCTCCGGTTTGCTTAGTTTAAACAGTATTTATTAATGAAAAATGTCAAGATAAATATTGCAATGTTACATAAAGTTCAAATATGGGATTCGGAAACAAGTTTGGAAAAACTGTTATCAATCCGTCTCTCTCTCTCCGGCTTGCTTATAACGTTATAGAGTTATAACTCAAGAATGGTAGAAGTGAAACTACCCAAAGTTGTACATGATCTGTGTTTTGTGGTAACAAGCATTGTTAATAAGTTTCATAACATTTGGTTGAGGTAAACTTAAGTTTATGAACAGAAACCAATGTTGGGACGTATTTACGGACGGACAGACGGACAAGGGTAAAACTTTATGCCAGGAGCATGAAAATGATGGAAAATCATTTTGAAAATTGTCAAGAATATAATTTTTTAAATTTGTAATAGAAAATGTATTCGGTCCTGAAGTCCAATTGCGGTATTAAGAACATCGTGTCAGGATCCAAGAACTAGTTGTTTCGCACCCTTCCGAAAGTAATGGATACCACTGGTGGTAGTAATGCGCATTTGTCTGCCAACAAAAATACTCGACTATCCAGCAACAAATATAGTTGATTAGAACTCTGAAAGTAGTAGTAACTTCGGCATAACCTATGTTTTAGAACATCATTGTCTGTAGTCAGATGATCTTGATTTGTTTACTTTATTCACCCTTACTTATTTCCTTTGTCTCTTCTTTGTTGTATTGCGTAAGTAATTTTGCGAATAAACGATTTATATTGATCGTCATCTTTTTCTTTAAAAAATATAGTTGGTTTCAAATGTCCGACTTCTCTAAGTTCTGGTCCTATTGTTTTCTGACCAAACAGAACAGGGATTATGCATGGTTCCTCTCCCATTTTATGTGCTAATTGAGTTTGCAATCTATATTTGTTCCAGCAGTCAGTATGAAAATTTGGAGTGATAAAAAGCAATAACGAGCAACTAGCGTCCATCAGGTTATGAAATGCGTCAAATATATTTGCTCCTGGGGGTATATTTTCTCCAACAGACGCAATCGTTATGTCAGGCAGAGCTACTTTTTCTTTAATCATGTCTATCATTTCATTTACATGTTCTTCATCATGTTCTGAATGCAGAACTAATATATCGTATGCATATCGATCTGAAATAGAATGCATTAACTACTGTTACTTATATAAAATCGGTTCAATCATTTCATACATAAGAAAATGCCTGCACCAAGTCAGGAATATGACAGTTGTTGTCCTTTCGTTTGATGTGTTTGGGCTTTTGAATTTGCCATTTGAATAAGGACTCTCCGTTTTGAAATTTCCTCAGAGTTCAGTATTTTTGTGATTTAAATTTTTTTTCAAATTTAAAAATACTATCAAGAAAAATGACATTTTCTTTAGTTTAGTAGCTAAATATTACCTTACTGGAAATAGGAGAGAAGCATATTGCATACACTGTTACGTACGACACAGATGTAGTTTCTTAAATTCAGATTTTTACAGAGATGCTATCATAGCAAACGACACAAGTTGTGCTTATGGGTGTTCGTAAGACGATTCGATCATTTTTTGTCTTTGAATGTCTACTCTATATTCATTTTAGAGATCAGCTTTTTTTTAAATATCCAACACTTTTTTGCTTTTTCCATAAAACATATTTTTATTTGGAACAGACGAATATAGTGCTGATAAAAACACAATCCTATTCAGAAGTATACATAGTTATATATACAATATAAAAACTATTTATGGACATTACAGTTATTTATTACTCTTTCTGTTTATTTATTCTACTATAATTTTCCTGGTGCTGTTGACATGGTTGAACAACCTCACAACAAATCCAGTCAATTGACGCAAATATTTTTGTATTAAAAAATCATTTATTTGAGGTGTATATTGTTTTTTTATTGTTTTTTTTTATATTAGTTTGCATGATTAAGTAATATTATAATCACCTTGTCTGAATATCTGTTCAGATCCTGTAACACCTGTTTTAATATACGTTTGCTCTTTACGATCGACTGATCTTTCATCTCTTCTTTCGACAGCTTCTGCACCTGAAATTTCGATACATAATTTAATTTCCTTGAGGTATAGAATATAAGCCTAGTTCAAATTAAAAAATATATACACTTTACAAAATAAACATAACAATATAACTGAATAAACTTCCCCAGCAATAAAAGACATTCTGCCACTTCATAAGAATTGCAATTAACGTTTCTTTACTGTATATTTAGTAAAGACTATTCACTTTCAAAATGACATACATTTGAACAAAAGGGTTGAGCTCAGATCAACTCTGTGTTACGGATTACTGCACAGAATACAAGTTACATATTTGTTTTTCGTTCATTTTGTTACACAAATTATGCCGTTAGTTTTCTAGTTTGATTTGTTTTACATTTGTCATTTCGAACCCTTTCATAGCTGACTATGTGGTATGGGCTTTGGTCGTTGTTAAAGGCCATACGGGGACCTGTATTTCTGTGTTATTTTGCCTCTTGTGGAGAATTGTCTCATTGGCAATCATACATCATACATCATTTTCTTTTTATATAAGAAAGTACTGTTAACGTGGATTTGTTTTACTATTTAGATGACTATTCCATTCGACAAGGGCTTAACTTCGCACATATATGATAAATTCGTATTTGTTATTTATACAATTGCCTGTATATAAACAAAATTCACTGCATTAAACACGATCGCAATCTAAGAGAAAATACCCCTGGGAAATTTTCGTATTTATAGTTTTTGAGGATATCTGATCTTAACGTTGATCAATAAATCATACAAATGAAGTAAAGGTTAAATAAACCCAGTCAAATTGATACCTTCTACATTCAATCATTTTAGAAGCCATATGAATTAAGGCAACAGTAGTATACTGCTGTTCGAAAGTCATAAATCGATTGAGAAAAAAAAATCGGATTACATACTAATACTGCGAAAACACATCAACTATAAAAACAACGAAACAATTGAAAAACTGAAGTGAATAAAAACAATTGACAATGCAACACACACAGAAACGAATTATAAGATAACAACTACCATTTTCCTGATTTGGTACATGAAATCGAAATACTACAGTTAATGATAGACTAAACTTATAATGAAACGGTTTTTTTTTACAATATGTTTTATATTAACAAGATGAAAACTAGTTGTAACACATCTTTCTTAATTTGTCCATTTATAAAGTTATAAATTATTAAGATACCGAGGTTCAAACTCCTTCAGGCAGTGTATACATTATATAGGATCGGATATCATTTTTAGCCCCTTTTAGTAAAAAATCTTCACGTGTTTAAGTTCTGATACTTCATTGACTTTTCACATATTTGGATTTGATTGCTCCTGATTAGAGAAACCCCACAAAAGCGCGTCGTACACAAACGTGCTATTTTCATTAATTTTATCAGCAATTGATTAAGACAAAGTTTAAGATTGACGCTTACTGCGTTTCAATTGAAAATTTTGTTCAGATATAATTATATACTAGGTGTGTTCTCATTTCACCTTAGCTGTGAATTCCAGGAAAAAAAGGTAAAACAAATACTAAGGCGAGATGGGAATTGAACTAAGGCAAACTGTGAGTTTTGATAAAAAAAAAATTAAACGAATTAAACCGCTGTGTTTTTATAACAATTTAAACAACAACTTATTCGGGATTTCTTTCTCTTGAGTTGTTATTTTTGTTTTAAAAAATAATGTTCTAGTTATATATAATGTAAGTACGCTTATTTAATATTGTGCTTGTAATCAGTGCTGATTCAGAAATTAACTTTGTTTTGAGTTTATGATATTTTTCTTTATTTTTTCAGTTAAATATGAAATATTCAATAACCTATTGGTCATCTCTAAAAAGTAACAAGAACCAAGACTTTTTTCACAAAATATATCACATAAGAAAAACTAGATATGGACAATTCCCCCCTTATCTACTCTGCCATATATGCATTAGTATAGTTCCACATATTTTAGATTTAGAAACAGTGGCATATAACTTGAAAGAATTACTTTGTATGTAAGACACAAATCATGGAAAATTACCATAGGGAATTATAATATTTATCAGAATCTCAATGTATGTCAGATCAGGGACTTTGTATTCTATATAGTTAGTATAGACTGGTATGATGATGTTACTATAGGAGGAGAAAACCGGACAAACCATGATTTCTTTATATATCTAGTACCCCTTAAAATCCATTTTTAAATAGATGAGCCACTATTAAAAGTAGTTATCAAAGGTACCAGGATTATAAAAGAATTGATCAAAAAGTGTGACAATCGGGAAGACACCAAAATGCATCTTCTTTTTAAAGTATTTCCTGGCAGATTTTGACATTAAAATAACAAATATCAATTAATTGCAATACAAACAAAATATAACATAATTACATTGTTTACACATGTTTCCATTCAGCCTTGTATTAGTTAATTCTTTTTTTAGAAATAGGTTATATTGATGTCATCATTGTAACTTATTTTACCTTGATTCCGAGGTTCTTCTTCTGCCAAATAAGGCTCTGCATCATAATCTAAATCTGAATTTGTCATTCGATCTGTAACATAAAAAATATTTATGAACCATATATTTAAAAATTTTAAAACGAAATTATGCAAATATTAAACAGTAATAAGTTCTGATCATACTATTTTAATCTTGATTTGTGTTTTGTAATTGACAACGTTAGTGTCAAAATATTTCTAAATTAAAACTTTTGCTTAAAAATTTGACTGGAGTGTATAATAGATATGTAGTGTATCCATTTGCTATGCATTTATTGTCGCTGCATTCAGGTTATGTTTTTTGCACAATTGAGTTCGTTTGCTTAAAAAAAAAAAAAAAAAAAGACCATTCTTCTTGTGTTTGTCAATACCAGAGGTTCATGTACGATAATAAAGAGTTTTTACAGAAATACTGACACTATTTACTCGCGTAATGGCATATCCATATTGAGATTCTTAAGAAATCGTTTAATTCTCCTTCAATTTCAACCCTTTACACCGTCATGCAATATTAGAGATCAAAACCCCATCTGAAAGAAAAAAAATCCGCAATGCTTTCCACCATAATAATTATATCATACGCTACAGTTTTGAGATATGAATCTTCATGTTTTATTAAACATGAACCCGAATATAAAACATGCTATACCGTAGAATAAGAGATCAGTAAGCTGGAGTTTCTCATTGGCAACATATTTGTTGGAATTCCTGAGGTTGTCAGTATTTATATTTGCATTTATATATGAGTAGGTGTTTTACACTTGTAAAAACTAGAAGATCAATTGCTCATATAAATTTAATGATGATGTTTTCAAATGGATCTACCCTCAACATCAAGAAATTAGAGAAACAACAGGCAAGGCTATAGCTACATCTGCCTCATTTTGACTTATCCAGCAGCACCTGCATACGGAGTATATATCTCCCAATTGATACGATATTTCAGGGGATTGTTTTCCTATCATGATGTCTTTGATAGAGGGCTGCTGCTCATAGGAAGCTTTTACACCAAGAGTTCCAAATTATGAAGTTGAAATCATCCCTTCGTAAATTTTACGGACGTCATCACGTGTTGGCTGACCGTTACGGAATTTGATATCGGACATGTTCCTTATATTGTAACTACGATCCCGTTCCCCTTTCACGAATATATACTACCGAATTAGACTATTTACCGGGTTTGTAATAATATGAGCAACAAGACGGGTGCCACATGTGGAGCAGGATCTCCTTACACCTCTGGAGAAACTGATATCACCCCTAGTTTAGGATAGGCTTCGCGTTGCTTAGTCTTAAGTTTCTATGTTGTGTCTTGTGTACTTTTATTTGTCTGTCTGTCTGTTTTTTTTTTTTTTTTTTTTTTTTTTTTTTTTTTAGCCATGACATTGCCATGGCAGTTTGTTTCCAATCTACAAGTTTGACTGTCCCTCTCTTCTATCAAGCAATATAAATGAAAAATACTGTACAAATGTAATTATCGTGAAGATGATTCCGATTTAGCATATGTAACGATTGGTCGTGCAGTAACAACAGGTCATGCTTATTTGCTTAGATCGTTCCTTTTTTTTTATTTTACAATGCATATATGAAAATAAACTTCACGGAAACTGCATTTCCCCATCTTTCCCATACCAGCTTATGAAAATTAAAAAGATAAATGCAAGATATAAGAAGATGATGTCCCTAATGCTTTTTTAATAATATACGATGATTTTTTGTGTCTATGAATAAAATGAGATGTAATAAACGTCAACGAGAAAAAGAATTAGACAACAGAAAGAAAAAGTAACAAAAAAGAGTGACAGACAATCTTTAATATATCCACGTGATTATGCAAATCTCTATATTATTTAAAAATGAATTGTGCTACATTTCACAAAACTGATAATATTGGGAAATAAAAGTAAATTGATTTGATCATATGTATTGCACTTGATAAAAATCCGATCTGCACTAAAAAAAAAAACCAACGTGTACAGATTTAATAACTCCAAAAACAAAAATTTATCTTACCTTGAATCCCGGGTTCGTCTTCTGGCACTGTATCAGTATCTAAATCCGGATTTGTATTTCGATCTGTAAAGGGAGAAATACTCAAGATAATATTTATTCCTTTATCATATATTTTAACTAGACAATGAAGATGTTGAAATATTATCAAGTTTTGACCATTTTGTTTTCTTTCACATTAATATGTTACCCGGATTTGAGTTTTGTGTTATACAGCATTTTTGTCAAAATGTTTCTAAATCATAACTTGTGCATAAATTGCATTTATTAATATTTAAATAAAGGCAACAGTAGTATACCGCTGTTCGAAACTCATAAATGATTAATCGATACAAAAAACCAATGCGGGTTACAAACTAAATCTGAGGGAAACGCATTAAATACAATGTATGAGAGAACAACGACACAACACCAAAATGTAACACACACTGAAACGAACCAAGCATTAAACAAAATCCGATGAAAATAACAAATATAACATCAAAACTAAATACACGAATTTGGGATAGAAACGTACCGTGACACGTCTTATAGTAATGTGAATTCACACTCATATATAAGAGGAAACAAACGACACAACAGAAACACAACGTTAAAATGTAACACACACAGAAACGAACTATAATATAACGTATCTATTAAATATACAATTAATTTAGTCTTAGATGCATGATTTTTTATTAGTTGTTAGTGGCTTTGAACTAGCTGTCAGTAACTTCGAGTATTCTCAAATATGAACTTAGTGTCTTTTTGTTGTTGGCATATACAAGTTCCCGGCCACGTCCACTCTGTGTAGTTTTTGTATCCATCTGATGAGTTAGGCCTTTTTCAACTGATTTTTATAGTTCGTTATTATGTTGTACTGTTATACAACTGTTCCATGTTAGGGGAGGGTTGTGATCCCGATTACATGTTTAACCCCGCCACATTCTGTATGTGTGTGCCTGTCCCAAGCCAGGAGCCTTCAATTAGTGATTGTTATTTGTTAATGTATTACATATTTGTTTTTAATCATTTTTTGTACATGAATTGGGCCATTAGTTTTCTCATTTAAAATGCTTTACATTGTCATTTCGGGGCCTTGTACAGCTTACCATGCGGTATGGGCTTTGCTTATTGTTGAAGGCCGTAAAGTTGCATGTAGTTGTTGATTTCTGTGTCAGTTGGTCTCTTGCGGAGAATTGTCTCATTAGCAATCAAACCACATCATCTTCTTTTTTTATATAATTATTGAGCTTGCACTCGGGTATTTTTGTTTATACTGTTGAGTAATTTATTTACAAATTCATTTATTTATTTTGCAAACAAATGGTTGATTAAAATTTAAGGTGAGTTACAATAGATAATATATATAAAAATAAGACGATTTCATAAGCTAATTTAATTTCCAAAGTATAAGACAATTAATGGTATTGTTCCCTTATGGAGTAATACCACCATTGTTTCCCTATTTAGTCTTTGTAACATTTAATTGACATTGTTCGAAACATTGTTCAGAATTTATCTCTGTTTCAACTAATACTGACTTGGAATGAGTAAAGTATCCTGTCCATTACTACAGTGAACATTTCACTTAATGATTTATTGCAAATATATAATGTATAAACATCACCGGAAGTACATTTTGTAATCTACCAAATAAAACTTGATGTTTTATAACAAGCTTCAGCAAAAATCACTGTGAAGTGAACCAAAAGTAAACTCGATCTGCAACTCATCTTAGTAGACTCACATACTAAAAATAAGCTTGTAATATGAAGGTGTTTAGAAAAAAGTATAATTGACTAGGTTTTTTTTTTCACAAATAGACTAACATACTAAAAATCAGCTCAGTATGTGAAGATTTTAGAAAAAGAAGATCCGTACAATTGTTCATTTCGGAATGACGGAATGACAGAATGATGGAATGACGGAATGACAGAATGATGGAATGACCAATAATAGATAGACTGATAAGGGTAACACTATATTGTCTGACGTCGTTGGGACCATACAATATTTGAACATTGAAACACCCAAGATATATGTTTATGACTCAGAATATTTTCTGCAATGAAATACAGGGTTAGTTTCCTACAGCTGTCATATTGAAAGGAACGTTTTTTCGACCATTTTTCGTATGAAACTGGATCGCCTCACTTTATTTTGAAAGTATACAAATAAAAAAGACAGTTTCGTTGAAAAAACTGCATGTGATTATTTTTCTCTGAAATGTTGATTATCTCAAGCATTACTGCCAAGTTTTGTCATGATCAGATCAACAGGTTTAGAAAAAATAAGTATAATGAAACACGACTTATAAAGCGATTTATGTAGAATATCTTTAAAAAAATCCAAAACATGATGCAATATATCAAATATTCATCTCATGTGCATAAAATAATTAAAAAATGATGACTCTAGGATAATAAACACAACTAATATACCTCTTTGTCTTCATAATAAGGTCCCTTTCGGTTCATTTATACCTCTTATTCCCTCAAAATTTCAACTGTTTAGGCAAATACATCAACATTTTTGGTGTAACTATCATACATTTATGTTCAAGCTGAATGAGCTATCAATATCTAAAAAATCATGGAGGTTTCAATAAGTCCTTACGCAAAAACACTGAGAATGACTTGCTCTGCCTATCAATGTATTTATTCAAACATGTTTTGGAGACTCAATTCACTCAGAATATTCATTTTTGCAACATTTCTGTGAAAATCATGAAATTTTATGCAAGAAGCTATAAAGAGGTTTGCCGCTCACCTATGTCGATGTGCATTGTAAACATTGAACTCTCTCCAATATTGAAGACAATAATAGTATTCATGACAAAAAAAAATCTGTTTTGTTGAGATCGTGAATAGCTGCTGATTTTGTCAGTTTAGTTTTTCTCTATCTTCTTTAATTGTTGCTTTAAACACAAAAGAGTTACAAAAACTATCATTCAAGCCTTAAAGGCATTCACTCATATGATATGAAGAGTAGCAATCTACTAACAATTTTAACAAAATTTGGCTTGTTTGTGGATCTTGCATTGCTGATAATATTTGCGGTAAAAGTTTCTATTTATCTACCATTATTTCTATCTTATAAGACGAAACCCAAAACAATATTTAAGAATTGTCATAAAAGGGCATAAAGTCCGAGAAAATTCTAATTCCATATTGTCTGAAATGAAGATCTTGTCTTGTTGTTCATTGTGGCTTATCCATGTTTCTATCTATCTTCAATGATTATAAGATTTATGGCAAAAACGCAAAAATTGGTAAAAATCGTCATCAAAGAACAATAACTATAATTAGGAGTCGACTTACAATTTCGATCATGATACTTATTTGTTAATGTTGTCTTGCTGATCAAAATTACAATTTATAGTTTCTCTCTATCTATTATAGTTTTAAAAATAACAGGCAAAAATGAAAACAAAAATCACAAAAGGCAATTACTCCTATTAGAAGCTACCATACAGTTTTGACCAATTTGATGAACAATTGGTAAAGCTTCTGAACATGTTTACCCTTGTCATATTTTTTTCTATATATAACTATTTTCAAAATAAGAGACACAAACTTGCAATTGTCAAGTGGTGAGGAAACTTACTTGGCCTTTTCGGGTGAGGAATTACGCCAAAGAAAGGGGAAATTATGGTAATGACATGGTTGCAACATTTTCATTATGAAAAAGATGGCCTTCTATACTAGCATACAATACCTATTTATCAATCTATTTAAAAAAATTGAAATTGCCAGACAAAATGGCATTTTGTGATGCAGTTTTTTTTTTACTTTTAGAGAAAACTGTTGTTGTATTAAATAATTAAAACTACCATGTAATGAAACAATTACCACCATCATTAGAACAGGTGAGCATGTTAATTATCACATGCAAAGTATTTAGTTTGTAATGACCTTGTTTCTTTTTAGATACTGTAGAATTCGTGAGATTATCAGATTGTTCATAAATTGATCCTGCATTACTTTCACTGGTAGTTTCCTCACCTTAAAACAACATACAACATGTACAAATTTACAATTTGTGTTATGATTAAAAAAAATTATAGAACTAATTTTGCTGTCGTTAATTTAACAAATTAAATTAAAACCCTGTAGTTAAAAAAACTTTCAGTCATGCAATTGTATTTTAATCTAGGTATATAAGGTTTCAACGACATAAAATTTTAAAGAACGTCTTTCGCGTTCAGCATAGTAATTCTTACTTGTATAATCTTATTTCTTGTTTCTTGATAAATATAAAAAGAAGATGTAGTATAATTGCAAATGAGACAACTCTCCACAAGCGACAAAATGAGACAGAAATTAAAAATTATGGGTCACCTTACGGCCTTCAACAATGAGCAAAGCCCATACCGTATAGTCAGCTATAAAAGGGTCCTAAATAACAAATGTAAAACAATTCAAACGGCCAAATTTATGTATAAAAAATAAACGAAAAACAAATACGTAACACATCAAAAAAAAGAGAGCCACTGAATTACAGGCTCCTGACTTGGGACAGGCACATACATACAGAATGTGGCGGGATTAAACATGTTAACGGGATCCCATCTAACCCCTTACCTGGGACAGTGGTGTAACATTACAACATAAGAACTAACTATAAAAATCAGTTGAAAAAGGCTTAACTCATCAGATGGATATAAATAGAAATACAACACAAGATACTAGTATCGACCGATTGAAGATCCATGACTGTGGATTTGTATATGCCAATGATATTTAGTTTGCTTTTAATTCACTGATAACAAAATTCAATAATAATACCAATATAAAACAATATTCAATGATATAATTACAGTGTTCAATTGGTAATCTTTTGGAATAAGTTTATTTAAAGGATAGATAAGTTTACCAGGATTGTTTCTAAATTTTTTTGCACGGTAAACAACAGTTCCGTAAAAATGAGGATGTGCTATCCTGTATAAATAAGTTTTCTACAGGTACAACTAAACTTCAATACCAAATCTTTATATTTATGGAAGAATTTAGGTTTAACCATTCTGAAAACTTCTTTAGTAACAAAAAACAAAAATCGTTAAATTTTTGCTGTATTAAAAAAAAATGAAAAATTATTTCATATTTGGTTTTTTAGACAATCCATTCAAAAAACATCAATGAAAATAGATAACTAATGATATATTATTAAATCTCAGTTATTATGCATCATCTTTAAAGAATGCTATCAAAATTATTACACCATATTTACGCGATGGATAGAAGTAGTAAGCAGTAATGTGAAGTCAAAAGAAAAACACAAATAACAATTTAAAATTTAAAAGACATTCCATAAAATATTACCATTGTCAGTTTTTTTTTTATATTATCGACAGTTTCTGTGGTGATTTTTTTCAATTGGTGTTTCTACCAAGGTTATATTTTATTTTATCTTTGAAATAGACAGAGAAGTATACATCTAATTTTTCGTAACAAAACGATATGAATATGAAGGAGGAGCAGTGAAAAGAAAAACCAACAGTCTACACATTTAATGAAAAAAGTACTTGTGCACAAAAGGAACTCCGCCACAAATCGAGAGTGATATATAGTGCTTCTTAAAGGACAGCAGATCCAGCTTTTCTAGGACACATGAAGTGTTACTTACACATCAAACCAGTATAAGTCTGAAATGGCGTATACCTATACTCGACTGTACTAATTTGTTACCCAACCAGTCTGAATTGGTCTGAAATTTACTTGATAATACTCAACTGTAGTCTGAACCATACTTTACAGTCTGAACTTTACTTGACCAGTACTTAACCTTTTTAGATGCGTCTGAACAATGCTCGACCTAGTCTGAACCATACTCGACCAATTCTTAGCCAACCTAGACCTATTTTTTGTATCTATCTATTGTATTTCATCAATTTAGAAACTGTTTTTAACAACAGTTTTTTCCACTGGCTAGAAATTTGAACAAGAATTTGAAATTAAAAATGTACTCTACTCACTATAGTATTGAAACCACAATTTCACAATGAACATGCTAACTTCAACACCATATTCATCAACACTATATTTGTTGCGTACAGAGGCAGATATTTCAATAGTTCTCATTTTGACATAAGTAACGGCCTGGATTTTCTTGATGACACCCATACAATTATTTGTAAGCGTGATGCGAATGAAACCATCCTGGACTGACAATCGTCCTCTTACAAACGTGAAGCAGTCCTCGATTTCATCTAGGAGAAGGAATGGTAGCCAAAAAATTGCGAAAGCCATTTACCAGTGTCACTTTATTTGTATTTATACTCTGCACTTAGCCCAAAAGAGTGGATTTTCCTTACCATTTCTGAGCAAGATGAAAACAGCAACACTCTATTTGCAGGGGACAACAGTTATATACATGTTGTAATTGACAATTCATAACACATGAACAACTGGCTAACGGAAAAAAGTTATATTGATAAAATATAAATCAATTGCTTTGAAAAGCAATTGTAAACGGTCTTTCCTCCTTTGAAACATGATTGATTGATTGATGTGTGTGTGTAAGTTTGTTTGTTTGTTTGTTTGTTTGTTTGTTTGTTTGTTTGTTTGTTTGTTTGTTTGTTTGATTCTTTCTTTCTTTCTTTCTTTCTTTCTTTCTGTAAAGAGTCCATATTATTGTGTTACACGGTAAAGTTT
The DNA here is from genome assembly GCF_965363235.1 of Mytilus galloprovincialis. Lineage (NCBI taxonomy): Eukaryota > Metazoa > Mollusca > Bivalvia > Mytilida > Mytilidae > Mytilus > Mytilus galloprovincialis. Next base: position 45,183,060 of record NC_134845.1, read on the forward strand.
CATATTTAGTTTGGAAAGTTTTTATTTTATTTCAGGTCCCGCGCGCGACTCTCGCGCCAGATTGAGAAGACACCACGTGACGCGGGTTTATAATAGCGAAAACTTAGTATTTTTCTTTCTTTTTAGGTGGGGACGTTGAAGAGGCAACATGTATAACGACGTAATACACACAATGTATTTCTTTTGTCATTGTAGGAAATCGACGTTTCGATCACAGTTCACGAGCAGTGCATGCTTTGGATTTAATTGATCCGGTGTATCTTTAAAACACGTTTATCGATTATTTTCATACAATGTACATTTTACAGCAGCAGCTAGTAACATAGAAACATAGATTTGTATTTTTATTTAGGAACAGACATGTTATTGTAGGATTTCACTGAGATTTACGGACTTAGCAAGCGATTTTCACGGCATTGAAATTTCTTTTCTCTACCAAAATTCTTGGGAGTTAGCTGCACAACGTTGTAATAATAAGATGAAATACATGTATACCCTGGTGGCTGCAAAGTTTTGGATTGATTGAACATGTATTTTTATTACAGTAGTGGACACAAGAATATTGTCAATTTTTTTCCAGAAGAATTGTTATAACAATATTAAAAACAAATTGTTCAGAGAACTATTGATGGTCTTTCCACCAGTAAAGATTTTTTTTTATATGAAAATATTAAATTTTGTTTTAAAATGTCAATTTTAGCGTCAAATGACAGCTTTTTAAACGCTGATTCCAAAAATATATGGTTTCTATACAAAAAGGTATATATAAGGGAGATAATTATTACTTCCGGTTTAAAAGATGTTACTCCCGGTAATTTTTGATAGTTTAATTGACATTGATTCCAAAAATATATGGTTTTATATACTTTTACATTAATTTAGTTAAAACAAATAGCTACTTCCGGTTAACAAAAGGTCACTTCCGGTTGGCTTTTTCAAGGTCACATTACTTGCAACCTATTGCAAAAAGTCGCATGTCTTTATTATGTATACATTTGAGGTAAAAGCAAAGGTCAAAATCTAGAACATTAATTTTACCTATGACCTTGAGCTCAATTTCAAGGTCAACAACCAAGGACCTCAAATCAAAAGACCATAGGCCTCTACTTTATATTGTTAATGAATAATGTTACCATACAACTAATATAAGATATAAAAGGGGGGAAACTCGCATGAAATGTTTACATACCCTTTTAACTAAAATTTACGTTTTACGACATGTCACAACTCACAATTGTTTGAAAATATTTTGTCGATATCTTATATGATTTCTGAAAAATAAGGTATAACAAGCCAAAATCTAACTTTTGAACATGAACTTGACCTTTGACATTGACCTCACTTTCATTTTTTTGGACCAAGGACCTCAAATCAAAAGACCCTAGGCCTCTTTCACTTATGGTTTTCCAGTTACAAATTTATTTCACTTATTTCAATACAAAAGGGCAAATAACTCTCATATGTGGTCTTCGTAAAGCTTTGGTCAAAATAAAACCTAACATCCTGAGGATATAACGAGCAATTTGGAAAAATAAATTTGTCGCCTTCTTTTACGGTTGCGGAGGAGATCTGATAACAAGAAAAACAGTGTTTAGGGAGGTAAGTCTTACAAGGAAAGTTGTTCGGTTAAACAGGGTCAGTTTCAAAAGCGTATAGACTGTATGATATCATATACAAAAAAACTAAGCGACATCTTTTGAAACATTTTTACACTGTAAGAAAAAAAATAGGCGGAAGAAAAAAAGAAAAAATTAAAAACCAATTGTTCAGAGAACAATTGAAGGTCTTTCCATCAAAACAATGTATTTTGATATGAAAGTTGTGAAACTAAGTTTAAAATGTCATTTCAATCGTCAAATGATAGCTTCTAGTACGCTGATTCCAAAAATATTTGGTTTCCATACATTTTTTTTTAAATAAGGGAGATAATTTGTTACTTCCGGTTTGAAAAATGTTACTTACGATTATATTTGAATATTTACTTGACACTGATTCCAAAATTATCTGGTTCTATATACTTTTATATTAATAAAGTACAAAAAATAGCTACTTCCGGTTTACAAAAGGTCACTTCCGGTTGTTTCTTTCAAGGTTAAATGGTTTGATACCTTTTTCCAAAAGTTTCATAGCTTTATCATGTATACATATAAAATAAAAGCAAAGGTCAAAATCTAGAACGTCAAATTAAGATATGACCTTGAGATCAATTTCAAGGTCATGAATTAAGGACCTCAAATCAAAAGACCATAGGTCTTAATTATATTTGGTTAATGACTTATATCACCAAACGCGTATTTTTAAATACAAGAGGGGAGAAAACTCCCTTTTACGTTCAACGTGCCCTTGCAATAAAAATTTATGTGTTACGACATGTCGCAACTAACAATTTAGTAAAAATAATTTGTTGATATCTTATACGGTCTTTGGATATAAGTGAAAATAAGCTAAATTCAAATATTAGAATATGACCTTGACCTTTGACCTAATTTTCATTTTTTTGGACCAAGGACCTCAAATCAAAAGATCCTAGGTCTCTATCACTTATGGTGTTCCAGTTTAAAATACATTTTAAAATTTCAAATACAAAAAGGGAAATAACTCTCATATGGAGTGTTCATATTGCTTCGGTCGAATTGAACAAATCATGCGAAGGATATAACGAGCAATTTTATAAAATAAATTTGTCGTAATCTTTTACGGTTGCGAAGGAGTTGTGAGCACAAGGAAAACAGTGTTTGGGGAGATAACTCCTACAAAGAAAAGTATTCGGTTACGCAGGGTAAATTTCAAAAGCGCATAAACTGTTCAAATCATATACCAAATATCTAAGCGACATATTGCGAAACAAATGTTTATCGCAAGAAAAAAATTTGGCGGAAGAAAAAAACAAATAATCAGAAGAAAAACAATAGGTCTTTCCACAGAAAAGTGTAAAGACCTAAAAATAATCAGAAGAAATTCAATAGGTCTTTCCACACGGAAGTATATAACTATGCGTAAGCCTTATTTTAGTATTAGTATTGTCATTCGATAATAAGATGTACAGTTTTCTCTGCTTTCAAAATCTTTCTGTTTGAACCTGTCGATCTGGAACAATTATTGGTAATATTAATTGTTGGGAAAACAAAAGGGCCTGAAACGGAGTATTTATTAATCGACAGCATTGTCCTATATGAGTTAAAAATAAAGTTGAATTCTTTGATTCTCTGTTTTACGTCATTCCGGCTAACAAATTGAAAACTATACCTATTTTAATTCCAGATTGTTAGTATTCGTATTGTCATCCTAGACAGTCATACTGATTAAATTAAAAACCAATTGTTCAGAAAACAATTGAAGGTCTTTCCACATCAAAGAAACTTTGATAAGATAGTTTCTTCATACTGATGCAATAAATAATGGTTTAATTGTATTTTTGAGTGATATAAGGGAGATAATATGCTACTTCCGGTGAAATGAATGTCACTTCAGGTCTCATATGATAGCTTCTTTCACACTGACTAGAACACACCCGCAAAATCGCGGGGAAATAGAGCGTATGAAAACTGTAAAAAAAAATTATAACTGGAGAATTCCAGGAGAGCTATCAAAAGTCAAAGGTACTTGGGGACTGGGCACATTTGTTTTTGCCCTCCCCCTTTTTTCCAAATACCGATTTTTGTTCTTTCTGTTTTTCTGTATACTTTAAACATACATATATATATATACTATAGTTACTATATAAAACGGTCACTGATATATTAAGTCACCCCAGTAAACTATTGGAATTTATAGTAAATTATAGCAAATTTATACAATTTATTCATAATATATATGTATAAGTGGCGGATCCAGAAATTGTCATAAGTGGAGGCCCACTGACTGCCTAAGAGGGGGGCCGCTCCAGTCACGCTTCAGTGATTGCCTATATAAGCAACCAAGTATTTTTCTCAAAAAGGGGGCGGGACCCCTGCTCCCCCTAGCCCCCCCCCCATATATCCGCCTCTGTGTATGTAGGATACAGAAATATTTCAGTGACCGCTGTATCTATAGTATATGTATGATCATAATATACAGAAAAACGCAAAAAATAATTGTTCTGTCTCAAGTACTAATTCAAAATTATGTTTAATTTCAAAACAGGCCTAAGGGCAGCGGAAGTCTTTTATATTTCTCAAAAAGTCAGTCCGATGATGGAAACAATATATGGTCGTATTTATTTTCGTTTTCCTCCCAATATAAACCCAAACTGAAATACTTTAAGCAAGGATGATAAATGCTAGAACACACCCGCGAAATCGCGGGCATCAAAGGTTGGTTGAAAGTATGTAAAGTGTTGTAGGAAGAATTTTTGTAAAAAAAAATAATGACTGGAGAATATTTCAGGAAAGCTGATAAAAAGTTATAGGTACTTGGGGACAGGACAATTGTTTTTCAACCCCTTCCTCCTTTTTCCCAAATTCCCATTTTTTTTGGTTTTCTATTTATTTCAATATGAACATACGTTTAGTATGTTATGAACATGCATACATTACTATAAATAAAGTGTGTTTGCTTTTAACTATCAATTTTCAGTTAACTGGTCATTGATATATTATATAGACCCTCTCTATTTAATATACTTATAGTGACCCGATGAATTTTTGTAAGAGATTTTATGACTGAAGAATTTCAGAAAGGTATCAAATGATTTAGGTACTCTGGGACATGACAATTGTTTTTCTAGCCCGGCTCCTATTTTTTTCCTCAGAAACTCCTATAATTACTTTTCTATTGATTTCAATAATGTAAGCGTTTATCTGTATATTATGAACATACCTTACTATAAATAAAGTATTATTTGCTTTTTACTATCAACTCTCAATTTACTAATCGATCCACGGCGGCCATTGACATATTATATAGAACCTCTCTATTTAATAAACTCAGTGACCGCCTTGGATAGTTAACTTGAAAATGATAGCAGATAGCAAATACACGTTATTCATAGTCTTTGGTATGTACAAAGTACAGAAAAACGCAAACCGGATGTCTAGTCTGACTTAAAATTTCGTCCAATGACGGAAAAATATCCGGACGCAGTTTTTTTCGTTTTTCTCCCAAAATAACCCAAACTGAATAGTCAAAAGAATGGATGACAAATGCGACAATATATTGTACCTAAAGGACACAAAGACATGATGATTAATTTATTTTGGAAGGAAGAGAAGCGACACCAAAAATGAGGTCTTCTCGTTTAATAGTATAGATTCCAAAAATATATAGTTTCTATATACTTTTGTATGTAGAATTGGAGATAATTGGCCACTTCCGGTTTGTTGGAAGGCATTTTTAGTCTTCAGTAGTCAGTTTATGTATCTATATGAAAAAAAATATGGATTCCGAGTATTTTTTCATGAAAAATGTGCAAAAATGGCTACTTCCGGTTTTTCCAAGGTCACTTCCGGTTGACATTTTTTAAGGTCATATGTCACTTAACATTTTGGTAAAGGTCATATGGCTATATAATGAACCAAATTGAAGTGAATATCAATAAACATGATAATTACACATTTCATTGGCACTAACTCCTATAAAATGTATAAGATGCCATAAGATTGTTTCAGACCAAATGTAACAAATCTACATTACAATTAAGCAAACATTTTGCACTTGTTCTTTTATACATATCTGTAAAGGTGTTGGAGAAAATGCCGAAAAAAGGAAAAATCAACATTAAGAACTTGACCTTGACCTTTGACCTTGACCTAATTTTTTAAGTTAGGTCCCAGGGGACTCAAATAAAAACATTCCAGGGTTATATGGTTAACGGTTTATGAGTTAAAAAACATACCGACAAATTTATTTTGTAAAGGTAGATAACTCCTATAAAATTTCATCCAATAACTTTGATCCAAATTAGCCAAAAATTCATGAGAATGTAACGAACAATTTGTAAAAAGAATTTTGATATCTGTTTTTGTTGCGAAGGAGATGCACTCTGATGGTAAACAGTGAATGGGGAGATAACTCTTACAAAGAAAATGGTTTGCCTTAGCAAGGGTGAAATGTAAAAGCGCCTTAATTATACGATACCATATGAGAAATATCTAAGGGACATATTGCGAAACAAACATTTATCGCAAGAACAAAATTTGGCGCAAGAACAAAATTTGGCGGAAGAAAAAAAAATAATAATAATTAAAAACCAATTGTTCAGAGAACAATTGAAGGTCTTTCCATCAAAACAATGTATTTTGATATGAAAGTTGTGAAACTAAGTTTAAAATGTCATTTCAATCGTCAAATGATAGCTTCTAGTACGCTGATTCCAAAATTTTTTGGTTTCCATACATTTTTTTTAAATAAGGGATATAATTTGTTACTTCCGATTTGAAAAATGTTACTTACGATTATATTTGATTATTTACTTGACACTGATTCCAAAAATATCTGGTTCTATATACTTTTATATTAATAAAGTACAAAAAATAGCTACTTCCGGTTTACAAAAGGTCACTTCCGGTTGTTTCTTTCAAGGTTAAATGGTTTGATACCTTTTTCCAAAAGTTTCATAGCTTTATCATGTATACATATAAAATAAAAGCAAAGGTCAAAATCTAGAACGTCAAATTAAGCTATGACCTTGAGATCAATTTCAAGGTCATGAACTAAGGACCTCAAATCAAAAGACCATAGGTCTTAATTATATTTGGTTAATGACTTATATCACCAAACACGTATTTTTAAATACAAGAGGGGAGAAAACTCCCTTTTACGTTCAACGTGCCCTTGCAATAAAAATTTATGTGTTACGACATGTCGCAACTAACAATTTAGTAAAAATAATTTGTTGATATCTTATACGGTTTTTGGATATAAGTGAAAATAAGCCAAATTCAAATATTAGAATATGACCTTGACCTAATTTTCATTTTTTTGGACCAAGGACCTCAAATCAAAAGATCCTAGGTCTCTATCACTTATGGTTTATAAGATAGAAATGCATATCACTTATATCAGATGCATAAGGGGAAATATCTCTCATATGGAGCGGTCATATTGCTTCGGTCAAAATAGGACAAATCATGCAAAGGATATAACGAGCAATTTTGTAAAATAAATTTGTCGTTATCTTTTACGGTTGCAAAGGAGTTGTGAGCACAAGGAAAACAGTGTTTGGGGAGATAACTCCTACAAAGAAAAGTATTCAGTTACGCAGGGTAAATTTCAAAAGCGCATATACTATTCGATATCATATACCAAATACCAAAGCGACATATTGCGAAACAAATGTTTATCGCAAGAACAAAATTAGGCGGAAGAAAAAAAAAATAATCAGAAGAAAAACAATAGGTCTTTCCAAAGAAAAGTGGAAAGACCTAATAATCAGAACAAATACAATAGGTCTTTCCACAGAAAAGTGGAAAGACCTAAATATTACAAAAAGGAACAATGTGACAATGATTGATTTGTCGTTTTTACCCCATAACGGTTGCCAATTGGACCTCGTTATTTTAGTATTATAGATATATATATATATATATCCCAAATTATAATAAAAGATATATTTCTAATATAAGGTTAAACAATTTTAGTGATTTCGTTGGCTGTTGTTACCTTATTAAACAGATAATTATATAACTATTGTATGTAACCATGAAACCTATGTAGTTTTTATTTAGGAATTTAGGAAAAGAAAAACACATGAAAAACACGAACGCACCTTAATTAGGTTTAATTACCCTCAGTATAGGTGTGGTTTTTAGGTAAAAGAAAACCTATATTTCAACAAAACTCTAAAACTTTAAAATCAATTTATTTAATTTATTATATAAGGTAATTGGATTTAAATATCTCTGTTTGATAAATCTGAGAATCATGTGAGGATGTAAAAATCTATTTTTATGTATATCTTTATTTTAATGGAGCTGTTGTCATGTCAGTAAAGCTAGGTTCACACTGCGGATCAGATCAACTCGATCAAGCCCGATGAAGAGAAATTAAGTGTTCGGGATACTGGTCTGACTCAATGGACAAGAATGTTCGGGATAGTCTACCTTGCTCGTCATCGATCTGACTTTCTACCCGAGAGACATGTCAAAAACATTCGAGTAAGGATCGAGAAGCAAGTAACTCGAGAAGAGATCGAGAATTCGTCGAGTAGCGGTCGAATTGATCGGAAAAGGATCGTGTAGAGATCGAGTTTTGTCGGAATACAAAAATTTTACCAATCAGTACTCGATCATTTCGACCATTGCTCGACTAATGTCCGATCATTTTCAAATAAACTCGACCAATGCCCGATCGCTTCCAGATCACTGCGACTTGTATATTTATATTATCCCAGACCAACTCGACCAATACCCGATACCTTCGCCCACTCTACGATCTCTACTCGGCCATACACGAGAACACATTACTGCTACACGATTCTCTAAAAGTGTGTGCAGATCTGTGAACTCTCATAACTCTGCTTACGCAAAAATATATTGGCAACATTGTTTTTAAATGTACAAAAATTCCTCCATGTATAGTACTGTCTTTACTTTTGCAAGGAGAGGTAACATTTTAAAAGAGAGACAAAAGACACCAAATGAACAATCAAAGTCAGAGGTCGAAAACAAACCGACACAGCCATTGCGAAAAACGGTAACCGGTGAGAAGACAAACAGCAGTCCACATAACATAGAAAACTTAAAACTTAGCAACACGTAACCCAACAAAACTTAGGATGATCTCAGATGTTCCGGAAGGGAAGAAAATTCTGCAATTTTGACACTGGCGGATTTTTCAAATATTAAAGTAACTAGAACACACCCGCGAAATCGCGGGCATTCAGAGCGTAGTTTAAAGTATCAGTATGTAAAGTGTTGTTGGAAGAATTTTGTTAAATACAGAATGACTGGAGAATTTCAGCAAAAGTATCATAAGTCATAGGTTATTGGGGACAGGAAAATATTTTTTTTTACCCTCCACCTTTATTTCCAAAGTTCCCAATTTTTGGTTTTCTATCAATTTCAATATGAACATACATTTAGTATGTTATGAACATTTATTTAAGTAAGGAGCCTGTAATTCAGTGGTTGTCGTTTGTTTATGTGTTACATATTTGTTTTTCGTTCATTTTTTGTACATAAATAAGGCCGCTAGTTTTCTCGTTTGCATTGTTTTACATTGTCATTTCGGGGCCTTTTGAAGCTGAGTATGCGGTATGGGCTTTGCTCTTTGTTGAAGGCCGTACGGTAACCTATAATTGTTAATTTCTGTGTCATTTTGGTCTCTTGTGGAGAGTTGTCTCAACATGGCAATCATACCACATCTTCTTTTTTTTTTTTTTGTAATCAATGAATTTTGTAAAAGATTTAAAGACTGGAGAATTTCAGAAAAAGTATCAAAAATTCACATGAATAATTTTAGCGCTTATCTGTATATTATGAACCGATTCATTACTATATAAATAAAGCGTATTTACTTTCAATTCTAAGTTTACTAATCGATCCATGGTGATCATTGATATAGTATACAGACCCTCTCTATTTAATAAACTCTGTGACTGCCGTGGATAGTAAACTTGAAAATGATAGCAGATAAAATTCTGAAAATACACTTTATTCATAGTATATGTATGTTCAAAGTATACAGAAACACGCAAACCGGAAGTCTAATCTGACTTAAAATTTCGTACAATGACGGGACAATACCCGGATGCCTTTTTTCTCGTTTTTCTCCTAAAATAACTCAATCTGAATAATCATATGAATGGATGACAAATGCGACTATGCACTGTACCTATAGGACACAGAGGCGTGTTGATTAATTTATTGTGGAAAGAAGAGAAGCGACACCAAAAATGAGGTCTTCTCGTTTAATAGTATAGATTGTGCAATAATATTCATTGTTAGACTGCTGATGACTAAGTTATCTTTCAAAGTTGGTTTATTAGAACATCAAGATTATATTGTACCTGTTTTATGGGCTATTTTCTGTTTTGTATGACTGTATTTTCCGTTTGTCCAGAAATGTGTTTAGCATAAAAAAAGAAGATGTGGTACAATTGCCAATGAGACAGCTCTTCACAGAACACCAAATGACACAGACATTATCAATAACAACTATAGGTCACCTTACAGTCAATTTGTTTTTCATTCGAAATTTTTCACACCAAAATGAGACGAAAGACAAATATTTTTTATTTGTTGCGTAATTTTTTCTAACAGTAACGATACAAACTGTTCAGCGAGCACAAGTTTTGATCATTTGTTTCTAACATACTTTTGCAAGTTTGCATAAACTTTGCAAACTATACACTCGCTGCAAATGCGTCTACAGTTTGTCGTTCGTAGTTTGTTAGTTCAAACGATGCATTTCTTTCTAACTTAACATTAAATCATTTATATAATAGTTAGCAAAGGTACCAGGATTATAATTTAGTACGCAAGACGCGCGTTTCATCTACATAAGACTCATCAGTGACGCTCATATCAAAATATTTATAAAGCCAAACAAGTACAAAGTTGAAGAGCATTGAGGATCCAAAATTCCAAATACGGCTAAGGTAATCTATGCCTATAAACGTGTTCTTGCTCAAAACATTGTCTAAAATTACTCAAAATTTCAATTCCCTCTAACCAAACGATGCATTTGTTTCTACTTCTGTTACGTCTAACAAACTATAACAAACGGCACACAACGTTTACCAAACTTTGGTTAGAAAGAAATGCACTCTTGATCTCTCGATAGATAAATGTAAAGTTGTAAACTGTTTTAGAAAAGGTATCACTCCAGGGGATTGAAATTCTACTTTGGGTCAAATTTTAGGGGAATATGTGACATCTTTGCCCTCGGTTTGTTATGTTGTTTGGCAAATACATACAGGTAGTTGCCGTACAGCAAAAAGAATGTAAATATATTTAACCATTCAACTACTGAATATCAAATCTATGAAAAATATTGATTACTAACTTATGCACATATATTTGACAAACAGTACGCTTTTATTTGTAAGAAAGCAATGAAATGGGGATGGTAAAGTTAATGTATATTGCTATCTAACATAAGTACCAATCCAATGACAAATCTATAATTTTGTAATGTCATTTCCAAAAAAAACAATAAAACTACCATAACATATCAGTGTCCACTATGAGGAAGTTTTTAAAAGCATTGGGTTCCTTTTTATTGAGTTATTGCAAGTATCCCAAACTGCCCACACAGTGGTCGTCGTGTCCGCCACTGTCTAACCTAGATTTCACGGCGCCTGTTGATGTCTTCACCATCTTCTTCGTCTCCTTTGCACTCCAAAAGCTCAGTCACAGCTATTAACTTGTCTGAGCTCTTACCACCTTGCCCACAAATCCTGCTTTATTTCTATGTAGATATTTTTAATGTATGATTTTACTCGGACCTTCTACTGAATATAACTAAATAAACGGAAAATGTGTCCATGGGACACCAATAATACCCCAGTTAGCATATATAACATTATAAAGGGTCATGTTGGGACGTAAGTGGATACAGACGGACAAGGGTAACACTTTTTGAAATGCCTACTCCGAACTTGAAGATGCAGGGAATAAAAAAATCGGACGTGTTTATACTAAAAATGTGCATACCCGACCAATTCCCGATTATCCCTGCGACCCATATACGATCAGGTCTGGTCGAGATCAGGTCGATATCGTGAATAGTTGATTTGGTCTAGCTAGTCGAGTAAAGATCGTGTAAAGATCGTGAATTGATCGGATTTATCAAATAAGTATTCATTTTGTTGTCGGGATAGAGTAGTAATGGAGTCATTAAGGAGTCGTGAATGGTCGAGTTAATGTCGTGTACAATCGGACGGCGGTCGGGTAGAAGTCGTAAATAGGCCCGATCAAGAATTTGGTTGAGCTTGGTCGTGGAAATTTGGACAATCGGGATCATCGAGTTGATCTGATCGGCAGTGTGAACCTAGCTTTAAAAAGAAATTTATTTGAACAGTTAAAATTTAAAAAAGGTAGAGGTTATTTGGTCAAGTATGGTTCAGACTGGTCGAGTAATATACAGCCCTTTGGTCGAGAGTGGTTTAAACTGAAAAAAAAATAGGTCGAGTACAGGTCGAGAATGGGTTAAGACTGTTTCAGACTGGTCGAGGAATAGTTCAGACTATTTTCAATAGCAAAGATAAGGGTAAAGTACAAATCGGTGCACTCGAGTATGGTTAAGACTGGGGGTAGAGTAATGTCAAGTTAAATTCAGAACAATTCAGACTGGTCGAGTTAAAAAAAAACTCCCAAACAGCCGCTATAATAACTCCAAAAAATAAATTTAAACCTTTCTACTGTGTTATGGAATCTTGTGATAAGAATTTAATAAACATCCATACACTTCAAATCAAAAATCAGAAAAATAGTTGTTTTGTGTCCCTATTCGATCCCTAATTATTAAACGATAAGAGCCATGACCCTCAAAAATCATTCTAAATTATTCTTTTGAAGTATGGAACCTTGTGGTAAAATTTTATAGAAATTTATAATTTGATACACAAATAAGGGTCATGAAACATGAAAAATGCTTCTTTTTGTCCATTTTTTGTCCCTTATTCCTAAACAGCTACGCCAATAACCCTTCCCTTTTTAATCTTCCTATTGTGGTATGGAACCTTATGCTAAAATTCAATAGAGACCCATACACTTATATACAAGCTATAGTCTGTGAACCAAACAAATAAATGTTTCTCCTAGACCCTTTTTGACCCATAAATTCCATTACAGATATGACAATAACCCCCACCTTTAAATCCTTAGCTTTCTATTGTGATGTGGAACATTGTGCTTAAATTTGACCAAAAAATATCTTTTCTACTCAAGTAATTGTCTGAAAACCAGACAAAAAGATTTTTGAACCCTTTCTGCCACCTAATTACAAAACAGCTGCGTAGACAATAACCCTCGAAATCAATCCCAACACTCCTTCTGTACAATGAAATCTTGCACTCAAATTTCTTACACATCCATACACTTACACTAAAGTTTAGTCTGCGGAACCAATATATTTTTCCATTTGGCCCTTTATTACAAAACCGCAAGTAAAATAGCCCCCAAAACGACCCAAGCCCTCATTTGATAATATGGAACCTTGTGTTAAAATTTCATAAAGATTCATTTAAATAATGCAATAGTTATTGTCTTCAGATGCAGACACAGAAACTTCCATATCATAAAAATACTGCAAATATCAAATATATGTGTGGTCGTATAGAAATGGCATATAAACACTGCAAAGATAAAAGTACATGAAAAAAATAATGGAAAAGAAGCATACAAAAATTACCATTGCGAAATAAGTGCAACAATTCCGAATTGGTATACTTCAAACAGATGTTTTAACAACGGAGTCAGTGATCATACATTGAATATCTAATACAAATAAATGTAGCAGTATGTACATATGCTGTTCGGTGTGAGCCGACTTGCTAAAGGCTCAATAACGAAGGCCGTTCTTTGGCCTATAATTGTAAACCTTTTACACATGATGACTTGGATGGGGATTTGTCTCATTCATACCCATACAACATCTTCTTCTTTATATATAAGATTTTTATTAAATCTTTGTTTTTGTTTAGAAATTTGATGATTTTCAGACAGTTTTTAGAAACGTAGATATTAAACATTTTCAGAGATTTGACATGCTTTTATGCAAAGGTATATCGATTTTGAAAACAATCCTTCAACAATATTTCACCAATTGCAAAAAAATAAAAACATTACTATTGAACATACCAAGGTTGTATGCAAAATCTTTTAAAAATCTGAGACATGATCCCATTAATTGTATTTTAAATTTAATAGAAACATGCTTAAATGACCCATAGAAATGAGGTAAAGGCAATATGATATCTGTCGATCGAAAAATGCTTCTCCCATTAAACCATCAAACCAAATATTGTTGTCCTATCATGCACATTGAGTGAGAAATTGATATCTTATTGTAAGATAAATTTGAAGTTATGACATCGTGACATATATTAGACTGAAATAAAGTTCAAGCAACCTCTGTAGAATAACAAAGAGCAATAAACTGTAACATATACATGTAGTTACTACGGAACATTTTGCAGTCAGGAATTCAACATTGATATTGGAGTGACTCAGTGTGGCATTGTGGGCATGCCTATATTCATGGTCATATGTCAGGGAGTCATATACTCCCCAAATTGTGTAGTGGAGTGACAACTTACAGGTTATTTTCTATTTTAGGAACCACCATAACTGCTGTCTCAATCATTATAAATGTTTAAAAGAATATTCAAACTTCCTTTTTATTGGATTTGTAAATGGTACAGAACATTTCAGTTTTAGGTTAAAGGTAGTTAATTGACTTTTTTTAAGAAAGCAAAATGATTTTTTACTAATGCAAAGAATGGGGATAAAAATTGCACATGAGGCTTTCTTGTCCATGTTAACTTACAAAGTGAGATACAATGTGCTTTGTAATCTATCATTTTACAATAGGGAAAGAAGAAATACATATTTTTTGTTTCAGAAGTCTTACTATTGTTTACTCATTTTAAAGTAAACATCAATTATATAGTTATAATTTCTGGTATGAATTCAGGCAATTTTGTAGTAAACGTCAAAGAGATAGGCAAAGAAAATAAACTAAATAACATTTGGAAGTCAATATTCAGTCTTCAACAGTAGAAAGGTTTTTTTTTTTTTCATATATCAACTTTCATAAAAGACAAACATAAATAAATAGTAAATAGCGACCACTGAAAAGTTAGTTATTACTCAAGTGGTAGAGTTAATACAAGGTTTGATGGTCCTCATAAAACAAATCCTAAAAGTTTGCCAAATGCAGCTAAGGTAATCTATTCCTGAGAAAGAACAGCCTTAGAATTCTAACAATTCAGAGTTTTGTTAACAGATACAGTTAAGTCTGCCTCATATCTTGACCATCTTCTAGAAATTGACAACGAGGGTCGGTTGAAAACAAAACTTTACGACCAAAGAGATTAGTTTAGCTTCCCAGTTGTGATTTGTCCATTTCTATATAGCAACATTCCAGGGCTTGTATTTCCTATCATGATTTTCTTGATAGAGGTTTGCTGCTCACAAGGAAGCAATTAAACCAAGAGTTTCAAATGGTGAAGTTGAAATCATCCATTCGTAAATTTTACGGACGCCATCACGAGTTGGTTGGCCGTTAGGGAATATCCGTTTCACCGATGATATCAGATATATTCCTTATGTCGTAACTACAATTCCGTTTCTGTTTCACGAATTTGACCTCCTGAATTAGACTATTTACCGGGTTTGTAATAACATAAGCAACACGACAGGTGCCACATATGGAACAGAATCTGCTTATCCTTCCGGAGCACTTGAGACCATCCCCAGTTTTGGGCGGGGCTCGTATTGCGTAATCTTTAGTTTTCTATGTTGTGTCTTGTGTACTATAATTTGTCTGTTTGTCTTTTTTCTTTTTTTAACCATGGCGTTGTCAGTTTATTTTCGATCTATGAGTTTGAATGTCCCTCTATACCAAAATACGGATAAACAGGATTTTTTTTACAATCTTGACACTATCTTATGATCATAGATATTTATTCAAAGTGGATTTGGAAACAAGTTATTGCAAATTATATTAATCCCTTTCCACTTTGCAAGTGCGAGTGCTGCCTTGTCGCGGCATTAGCCTACTCTTTTTCGAAATCTACAAGGGTGCATTTTACGTGCAAGAGATATTGCTCTCTCTTAACACGGGTCAGCCATTTGTCGTTCCCTTCCGACGGACTATCATCGTTTCTCAAGACTTTACTCGCAAATGGTGTCAAGGTAGAGCCGAAAATTCAGTCCCTGAGATCATAGACAAGCTTCTTTCTAAGTTTGGGGGAAATCTAGAATATTTTGAGAAAGTTGTTGCAATTTCAAAAACTTACCACAGAGTGTATGTAATGTTAACTGGCAGAAAAACTATGTCCATTTAGTAGTAAAATCAAATTAACAGGTTGTTTCGACAAAATTTACTTTAAGATACAATCTTATGATCATTCAACAGCTTCTGTCTGAATTTGGTAGATATCCATGTTTAAGAAAGTTATTAAAATTTCAGAAACTTTAACCAGAGAGTGAATATGTGTCGACACTGCCGCCGACGACGACGACGGAATGCAGGATTACTATGTCTCGCCTTTGCGACAAAAATCGCACACTCAACAAATGAATATATTCATCTTACATTTTAAATATAACAGTTTTGACTTACCATGTCTTTTGTAGATTACTTCTTCATGAAGAGAGTTTTCTGCTTGGTCTGTCTTTGCTAATTGTGGGGTATTTGTTGTACTTTGTGGGCGAATTTTTTCAATGAGGTCTGCTAATCCCTTCTTAAACGTTTCAAGATCACTTGGGATTGACTGAAGATACTCCAATTCAGCTTGTATTTTTTCTAAAAGTTCCTTTATATACTGAATTTCCTGTACAAATTCATTTTTCTTTAAAAGGGTAAAAAACCATGTTTTGATCCATTCAACATTTGTCGGGACAGACTGAAGACTCTCTAATCCTGATTGTAGCTGTTCTTGTAAATTAATCAGTTGCTATAAAAAAATAAATTGACAAACAAAATAAATGAAAGAACACAAGGTCCACCTAGAATATATAACCTGTAGATTCGTAATGAGTAATTTAAACACTACGCTGATGGTACACCTTAGAAATGATCATTATATAAATTCTTTAATACTTAATATTTCCAAACATTGAAATAATTAAAATTAAAGAGCATGTAAATGAAATTAGTTATATTAATTTGAGAGTCAGACTATGTAAAGAATCCATTTTGAAAAGATGTTTTTATATTGCTTAAATTCTGCAAAGCTTATTACTATGACATAATATATTAAAAATATTATCTCTAGATATATACAAAGTGTTTATGCTAAAAAATTCAAACTCAAACTTTCCAAAAAATATCTAAGATCACATGAAGAAAAATGGTAATTTTAGATACCGCTTATGCTTTCTGTAATCAGATTATTAATGAGGAAAAACATTTTTTTTAATAGGAATTTCAAATATGTCAACATCCCTTATGAGAAATTTCTACAATCTGAGCTGCTGATATACTCATAAATAGATATTTGACAAAAAACGCTTACGTTACGTAGAAAATACTGCAAAGATAAGATAAAAAAAATCAATACAAGCTACTATACTAAATTATTTTGTTGCTTTTATTTAATTGGGTTTGGTGTTAAAGATGCTAAAATGTTGAACAAAATTTGAGGTCAAATGGAAAAGAGGGAGCTCCCACTACATCGTGCCTTGTTTACTGTATAAACAACAACAAAAAAATTAAAATGTGATGTATTGAACATTGTACTGGTTGGCCGAAGTAGGACACCATATAAGAAAAAACTAATTTTCTAACAACTAATTATTGACATATTGTCGAAACAACAATATCCCATCTTGTTTATCTCGATTTTTGAATCAACTAATGAGTCTATATTGAATTACCATTAGCAACATGACGGGTGCAACTCACGGAGAAGGTTTAACTCATCCTTCGGGAGCATCGTTTTTATTGTTGGTAAATGCATGCACTTATACAGTAAACAAAGCACGATATATTGGAAACAACCACGTGGATATGTGTTCTAATTTGTTAAAGAGAAAACTTTAAAATATTTTTTTTTCTTGAATCAATTTTTTATCAATTTATTTGTGTATAGTTTTTTATTTTATTTTTTCAGTTTTTGGCTGAATTTGCATAAAAAATTCCTTAAATAACATTATAATCAATTACAAGTCGAATTATATGAAACATAAAAAGCTGTTTACCTTCAGGCTGATTTTTTTTTTTTTATCTTTTTCCTATTTTATAGAATTGTGCTTCTTTAACCTCATGTTTACTGCTTATAGTCATTTTTTAATAGAATTGCTGAAAAAATATGGTATTTTTGGCAACTGTATGAGTTGTTATGATTGGCTAGTTGAATTAAAATCAAATATTTAGTTTTTTCTAATTTTCACTGAAATTTCGGAAAAAAAGGTGCTGTTTATATAAAAAAAAAAACGCATCCGAAATATTTTAAAGTGCGCTTGATAGGCCACTCTCAGTTCTCTCGTCTAACGTTTTCCTTGTTTCATTATTCAGACGACATAATGTAATGCTGGCTTCTTAAAAAAAATGTATCTTTCCTTAACCTCTGATCTTGAATTTTTGAATGATGTTAAAGAAAAATGTGATATAACTCTCATCAAGAGACCTAATGACACAGATATTAATAACTATTAGTCAACGTACGGCCTTCTACAAAGAGAAAAATCCATACAATAAGCTATAAAAGGCCCTGAAATGACAAAAGCAAAAATATTCAAACAAGAAAACTAAAAGTCTGATTTATGTACAAATAATGAAACATGATATACAGCAAAAAACAGCTGAATGACAGGCTCTTGACTTTGGAAGACACATACTGATTCTGGTGGAGTTTAAACTAGTTTAGGCGCGCGAAAAAGATAAAACCATGTTTAAGGTGAGAGCAATACAATTGAAATGTTATGAATAATGTTACTTCAATATAAATTGATAAATTCAATATATACCTGCTCGCATTCTTGTTGTTGAAGTAATTTTTCTATCACATGTCTATGTAATTCTTCATTCATTGGTTTTCCTTTTAGTTTCTGAAGCCTTTCAATAAACTTCTTTACGGTTTCTTCCTTCTTTGGTCCGTCTAATAATCCATGTTTCAACAACTCAGGTACTCTGTTCTCAATGATTTCCCATTTTTTCTTGAATTCATCTACCGACATTTTACTATTAATACAATGGCCACGAGCTTCATTCCGGACTTTAACTAATGCCTCCACACATTGTTTAGTTAAACAACAGCTGTTTAGAATTATATTAGTCAATGTATCATCTTTAGCTAGTGATGCCTGATTTATATTATTAGCCGAATAAATACATATGCAATCTCCTGGTGAGCCTTTTTTTCCACAAGTAACTGAAACTTGCTTATGGAATAACTTTTCAAATTTGGGTTTTGTCAAATAGGAGCCATCAATGCTTTGTGGACTGACTGACAAACATTCGCAACAACGATTTTTTTTATATAGATGGTATAGTTTATGTTTATTGTCATTAAGCAAATCTTGGATGGGCTTGTTTTGATTTTTGAGGCAACTTTGCCAATAGATCATTTCTGGAAAAATTTTAAGGAACGCATTTAAAAATGTTAAGTCCATTTTTTCTGTTTGTATCCCCTGAATGGCAGTTGAGCAGCAATAACTAAGATTCTCATCTGTATGTGTTGTTGATTTGTTGAACACAATTTGCATTTGATCTTTCGTGAGAATTTTTCTGCGGCTCATCGAACATCTTTTATTGTGACATGTGTCTTTGAAACAATGAAAAATTCTATGCCGATGTTTGTTTAATATTTTCTCCAAAGAATCTGGAATATTGGATTCGATCACTATTCGTACAGCATCCTGCACCTCATCTAAAATGGCAAGTCCTATTTTTGTTAAGTTATCTCTCTCCTCACCTGGTAGCGGCATGATTGGTTTTTGTTTTGATGTCGATTGACAGTCTATAAAAGACAATTATAGAACGACAATTACAAATATCTACTACTTAAATGGATGTGATTGCATACCAAAATACAATAATGGTATTTGAAAATAATTAAAAACCAAGTAATAGCATATCATAAAGTCATGTATACAACGCAATGGCCTCAAATTTGTTATGAGTCTCTTGAAAACGCATTTTGTAAAAACATATTCATCGAAACAGAATTTAGCAAAACCAGTTTACATTGCAACAATTCAAAATTAATTATTCAAGCCCAATGGTTTGCACAATTCTGAAACCTCTGCTATCTTAATGCATAACGTAAAATCACAAAAATACTGAACTCAGGGGAAAATCAATTCGGAAAGTCCATAATCACATGGCAAAATCAAATAACAAAACGTATCAAAAACGAATGGACAAGAACTGTCACATTCCTGACTTGGTACAGGCATCTTCAAATGTAGAAAATGCATGTGATTTTGCTGCTATTTGCAATTTAAGAAAATTACTAAGGATTACTGATACAAATACCACGATAAGAAAAAAGGTTAGGTGCCTCTATAAACGAAGCAGTAAAAGTTTCTTACGCATAGAATCAGTATAACATTTGCCGTCTATGTAAATATACTGAATGAAGAGAGTTTTTAGTATATATCTTTAACGGGGACGACAATCATGATGGCACAAGCATGATTACGTCAGTAAAATTACCAAGGAATTGCGAGGGAAGAACAAACAATTTGCGAAAGCAAATTTACAGATCTAACATTGTTGGGTTGTTGTTTATACGAGTTGTATATACATAATGTACACAGCAATGTATCACCACCATTGCTGGTGATCCGATGGATAAATCTGTTGTAGAGTTGTCACTGGCTCAGACGTACTTTTTAATATAACTATTTTCTGTGACTGTATCTTGCATTAATTTGTAGGATCCTTTACTATAGATAATTGAGCTGATCTGTAACAATAACATCTCTATGCCTTATATATCATGTACTGTATTACGACGCTAGATTAAAACTGACAAGGAAAGGTAACACCCGGCCACCGAAAGCGTTATTATTGTGAAGCCAAGATGGTCGTGTGATCTAGCGGGACGGATACAGTGCAGGCGATTTGGTGTCACGATATCTCAGTAGCATGGGTTCGAATCCCGGCGAGGGAAGAACAAAAAAATTGCGAAAGCAAATTTACAGATTTAACATTGTTGAGTTGATGTTTAGACGAGTTGTATATATTTTTTGTTCTTCCCTCGCCGTGATTCATATATATAACTCGTCTCAACAACAACCCAAAAATGTTAGATCTGTAAATTTGCTTTCGCAAATTTTTTGTTCTTCCCTCGCCGGGATTCGAACCCCTGCTACTGAGATATCGTGACAACAAATCGCCTGCACTGTAGCCGTCCCGCTAGACCACGCGACCACTTGGGCTTCATAAAAATGAAGCTTTCGGTGGCCAGGTGTTACCTTTCCACCTCAGTTTTAATCTAGCGTCGTACAAAATGTACTACAGTTAATGCTGTATAAGGCATGAAGATGTTTTTCTTACAGATCAGCTAAATTATCTATAGTAAAGAATCCTACAAATAAATGTAAGATACAGTCACAGAAAATAATTTATATTTATAAGTACGTCTGAGCCAGTGACAACTCTCTCTCTCTCTCTCTCTCTATATATATATATATATATATATATATATATATATATAAACAACTCGTCTAAACATCAACCCAACAATATTAGATCTGTTAATTTGCTTTCGCAAATTTTTGGTTCTTCCCTCGCCGGGATTCGAACCCATGCTACTGTGATATCGTGACACCAAATCGCCTGCACTGCAGCCGTCCCGCTAGACCACACGACCACCTGGGCTCTCAAAAAAAGAGCTTTCGCTGGCCGTGTGTTACCTTTCCTCGTCAGTTTTAATCTAGCGGCGTACTACAGTACATGATATATAAGGCATGAAGATGTTATTGTTACAGATATATATATATATATATTAGAAACCGTTATTACCTTTTGATAATTTTCTAATATGTTACCACCATACGGACTTTACTTAACTTGTTTTATATATATTAGTATAGATAAGATAACAGATAAATGACAGAGGTGACAGATAAACTAGAGGCTCTAAAGAGCCTGTGTCGCTCACCTTGGTCTATGTGCATATTAAACAAAGGACTCATGACAAAATTGTGTTTTGGTGTTGGTGATGTGTTTGTAGATCCTACTGCTTACAATTATCTCTATTTATGTCTGTGTTCAAACTTTGTAGCTAGAACACTGTATAATGCAGTTGGCTCGAACGTGACAGTGGAAAATATTTACAAAAATTTACAAAATTGATGAAAATTGTTACAAATTGACAATAAAGGACAATAACGCCTTAAGGGGTCAATTGACCACTTTTGTTCAAGTTGACATATTTGGAGTTTGCTCTACATCATTGCTATTTAAAGTTTATCTCTATCTATAATAATATTCAAGATAATAACCAAAAGCTGCAAAATTTTCTTAAAATTACCAATTCAGGGGTAGCAGCCCAACAACAAATTGCCCGATTGGTCTGAAAATTTCCGGGCAGATACATCTTGATCTAATGAATTTTATTCCCAGCAGATTTTCTCTAAATGCTTTGGTTTCAGAGATTTAAGCTTAAAACTGCATTTGACCCTATGTACTATTTTTAGCCATGTCGGCCATCTTGGTTCACGGGTGGAGTAGTCGGACACATTTTTAAACTAGATACCCTTATGATGATTATGATGATTTTGGACAAGTTTGGTTAAATTTGTCTTAGTAGCTTCAGAGGAAAAGATTTTTGTAAAAGATTAGTTAGCAAAGGTACCAGGATTATAATTTAGTACGCCAGACGCGCGTTTCGTCTACACAAGACTCATCAGTGACGCTCACATCAAAATATTTATAAAGCCAAACAAGTACGAAGTTGAAGAGCATTGAGGATCCAAAACTCCAAAAAGTAGTGCCAAATACGGCTAAGGTAATCTATGGCTGGGATAAGGAAATCCTTAGTATTTGGAAAAATTCAGTTTTGTAAAACAAGTAATTTATAAAAATGACCACATTAATGATACTCATGTCAACACCGAAATGTTGACTCCTGGGCTGGTGATACCCTCGAGGACGTAACGTCCACCAGCAGTGGCATCGACCCAGTGGTGTAAATAGTTATCAAAGGTACCAGAATTATAATTTAGTACGCCAGACCTGCATTTTGTCTACACTAGACTCATCAGTGACGCTCATATCAAAATATGCATTAAGCCAAACAAGTACGCAGTTGAAGAGCATTGAGGATCCAAAATGCCAAAAAGTTGAGACAAATACGGCAAAGGTAATCTATGCCTGGAATAAGAAAATCCTTAGTTTTTGGAAAAATTCAGTTTTGTAAAACAGGAAATTTATTTAGAAATGACCACATTATTGGTATTTATGTCAACACCGAAATGTTGACTACTAGGCTGGTGATACCCTCGGGGACGAAATGTCCACCAGCAGTGGCATCGATTCAGTGGTGTAAATAGTTATCAAAGGTACCAGGATTATAATTTAGTACGCCAGACGCGCGTTTCGTCTACACAAGACTCATCAGTGACGCTCACATCTAAATATTTATAAAGCCAAACAAGTACGAAGTTGAGAGCATTGAGGATCCAAAATTCCAAAAAGTTGTGCCAAATACGGCTAAGGTAATCTATGCCTGGGATAAGAAAATCTTAGTTTTTTGGAAAAATTCAGTTTTGTAAAACAAGTAATTTATAAAAATGACCACATTAATGATACTCATGTCAACACCGAAATGTTGACTCCTGGGATGGTGATACCCTCAGGGACGAAACGTCCACCAGCAGTGGCATCGACCCAGTGGTGTAAATAGTTATCAAAGGTACCAGGATTATAATTTAGTACGCCAGACCTGCGTTTCGTCTACACTAGACTCATCAGTGACGCTGAAATCAAAATATTCATTAAGCCAAACAAGTACGAAGTTGAAGAGCATTGAGGATCCAAAATTCCAAAAAGTTGTGCCAAATACGGCTAAGGTAATCTATGGCTTGGATAAGAAAGTCCTTAGTTTTTGGAAAAATTCAGTTTTGTAAAACAGGAAATTTATAAAAATGACCACATTATTGATATTCATGTCAACACTAAATTATTGATATTCATGTCAACACTAAATTATTGATATTCATGTCAACACCGAAATAATGACTACTGGGCTGGTGATACCCTCGGGGATGAAACGTCCCTCAGCAGTGGCATCGACCCAGTGGTGTAAATAGTACGCGCGTTTTGTCTACACAAGACTCATCAGTGACGCTCATATCAAAATATTTATAAAGCCAAACAAGTAAGTCGAAAAGTTTCAAATCATATTTAACATCTTCAAAAATTTTCTTTAATTAAGCGTTGACTATTGTTAGAAAATGTACCAATAAACGATGCATGACATGACAAGATTTAATAGAAGAAAGTTCAGTTTATTTTAAAAATGCAAAAATTGTAAAGTTCAATTGTCATTTATTCACTCACATGTTCAAATTGTGAGGAATTCTATATTGGAGAGACAAAAAAATGAACTGCGGACTAGAATGACTTTACATAGACAGCAAACAAACCATGAAGTTCTAACAATCATCAGGGCTAAAGACCATTTCCATTGTTCTTTTAATGGACGATTCAAAATACTTCCATTGAATATCATGTATATGGTCAATCGTTAAAATGGTTTTCTCTTGAAGAAAAAAGAATTATTCAAAAACCGTCTCAACCCCGGATTAAATGATAAATAATATTTTTATTTTAAAATGGCATTATAGTAGTCTCTCTTATATTGGTTAACGTCATACTATTACTAACGTCAATCAATAGTTTTATATATAACTGATATATATATGTTCCGGACCATATCAGCATTCGGACCATACGCGTATTGTCATGACCATATGGGTATATAAAATAAGAACTTCATCAAAAAATACCTCGACCCAAAACCTAAGCCTGAAGCGGGACAGACGGGCGAACAGACGAACGAACGAACAAACGGACGAACGAGCTTAACGAACAGACGGACGCACAGACCAGAAAACATAATGCCCATAAATGGGGCATAAAAAGATAATCTAAACAGAACTAGAAGTTTCACTTACTCACTATTTGTAAGTTCAGTAAAAAGATGTCAAAATCAAATGCACATATTGCAAAAGGAGGCGTTTTTACTTTTAATGCGTATACCAGTGGTTGACAGGGCGTCTATTTATTTTATATACCACTTTTATTGTGAAATGTAGATCACATCACCTGCACGGACCTTAGTTTATATAGATTGTCCTGTGAATTTGTGTACTGCAATAATGTTACGATATTGGAGATCTATAATTTCTTAAAAACACTGTAGACACATCGGAATAGCCCGATACCTCAGTATCACTGTACGTAGCTGCAAAGAAGGTTAACATTTAAAGGTGTAACTGAAAAGGATCGTGCAAAACCAAGACGTGTAAATTCAGAAAAGCTAGGATACCGTGTGGAAATAAATGTCACCCTAAGCATACATGCAAGAATACAATTACCGATGAAAACGATGATCAAATGCTGTGGCATATATATTTAATGTTTATGAAGCCTTTAAATTTTAAATAATACGTTCTATGTACTAAGTATACGTAAATATTATTGTATTATTGAAACGTTTCAAATGCATATTTGAAAAAATACCTATATGGTCCAAATACTCATATGGTCCGGTCCTTCAATAACCAAACGATTATATACTCGTATGGTCCGACAATATGAGTATATGCATATGGTCATGACCATATGCAAATGGTCCAAATACTTGTATGGTCCGGAACATATACAAGTCACATTACCTGAAGATCTGTGAAAACAGTTAGTATTTTTTATATTAATTTTCTTATGCTAGTATATATTTATTATACCTCAGTTATCAATTTCTATATAAAACAAGATCACAATAGTTTGACTATTTTCAAATTGCAAGAGTTGAACTATTGGACCGGTCAATAGTTTCCAACTATTGGACCTCGATGAAACTATTTGAAAGCATGAGTCGTTATGTTTCGTGAAATTTCTAATATGGCTACGGGATTTGGATGATTTAGGAAATAATGCGGGAGTTACGACGACGCGTTTTACCTAATGTATCAAGGTTGCAGGACGTAGCCTTAGCATTACTTTATGGAGTAAACGTTTAACTGGATGGTTTGCTTTCTGCTTTTTATATAACAATAGCTGATTTATCACCGCCATTTAATGTATGTTGTCTGTTTCGATATGATAAAACACTTACTGACTGGGTATTCGTTGAATAGTAAGTTGATTTTCCCTCGGATACAATTCTTGCCCTCGACTAGTACTCATGGCAATAGTGGCACCTTGGGAACAATAAACTCACTTTTCAACTCGATACCCAGTCAATAAGTATACAATATAAAATATCTCAATAATAGTCAACGATCTTTCTTACGAGGGCACTAGATTCTTACGGGTAACGATAAATGTACACAATAAATAAATTACATGAACGCCTAAAAGTGAACAAAACAACACAAAAACCAACCAGATGTTCCACAGGGTGCAGCTATAAACACGAATCCTGAACAGTTGTGGCAAGTATGCCCACAACAAATAAACTTGATTCAGCTCTGAATTTGGAATTTGATTAAATAGTAAACACAAAATGAATGTAGTCTAATGAACTTAAAATAATTAGATTTACCTATTATGCTTCAATATCCAAAATCTAAAAACATGGCCATGGATTGATTCAGCAAATAAGAAAAGCCTAAGAATTCAAGTTTAATTTAAGACCCTTTTGATCTGTGGACCAACTTGAAAACTGAGCCCGTAATCAAAAATAGATAAAAATGTTACTTTGGTTAGATTCAGCATATCAGAGAACCCCGAGAATTCAATTTTTGGTTAAAATCAAACTAAGTTTAATTTTAGACCCTTTGGACCTCATGTGGACCAATTTAAAAACGGGGACTAAATTCCAAGAACTTTAAACATTGTTAGATTCAGCATATTTAAGAACACCAAGATTTCAAGAGTTGAAACCCATTGAAATTGGTCAAGGAAAAAGCAATTTATACAAAGTATTAGGAAGGTATTGTTTTGCACCCTTTTTGGCCCCTAATTCCTAAACAGTTTGAACCATAACCCCCAAAATCGATCCCTACCTTCCTTTTTTGGAATGGAACCTTGTTGTTCAATTTAAAAAAAAAATCCATACACTCACACACAAGTAATTGTCTGGAAACTAGTAAAATACCTATTTTGACCCCCTGTGGGCCCCTTGTTCCTAAACTGTTGGAACCATAACCCCCAAAATCAATCCCAACCTTCCTTTTGTGGTTTCAACCCTTGTCTTTAAATTTCATAGATATCTATTCACTTAACTGAAGTAATTGTCCGGAAACTAAGTGTCTTTGAACGACGCTGACGACGACGACTACAGACGACGACAACGTAATACCATTATACGAAAGCAAAATTTGTTTGCGGTCGTATAGAAATAGCTTCGTTAAAGTTTTTGAGATATGTGAAGAACCTGAACAGATTAATGACAATGTTTATGAAATAAAACATTTTATACTGTGAAGGAAAGTATACCAGTGTATATCATGTATAAAATGTATGTTACAGTGAATTTGTATTATCAGCGATTATGTAGAATCCCTGAAATTGTCAGGGATTATGTAGAATCACTGGCCACTTGGATACTATATAATCACTAAAATGTTCAGGTATTATGTATAATCACTAGAAAAAACGTCAGGAATTATACATAATAACTGAAATGATGAAATAGTTTTATTAATAAA
Organism: Mytilus galloprovincialis; assembly: GCF_965363235.1. Classification (NCBI taxonomy): domain Eukaryota; kingdom Metazoa; phylum Mollusca; class Bivalvia; order Mytilida; family Mytilidae; genus Mytilus; species Mytilus galloprovincialis. The sequence continues at coordinate 45,210,479 of NC_134845.1, forward strand.
GAAAATGAATAAAAGTTAAAAACCTTATGCGATCAAATCATATTAAAACAGCATTACACTGTAAACATAAATTGTAAAATGTTAAGCACAAAATATCAAACTGATAACCCTATTCAATTAAATGTTAGGCACAATATATTAAAATGTTAACACAATATATTGAAATAATATGCTTCACATCTGTTTTTACCTAAATATCCACATTTTAGAAAACATTTTCCTTCACATATCAAATCACATTGTATGACCCGCCTAAGAGAAATAAAGTGTTCAATTAAAAAACATCTGTAGGTACCCCCCTTCCCCCAGAAAAGGGAATTAGCATCCTCGAACTGGTTCGAGCAAGATATCCTCTTTTTAGGCTAGGCGATATCCTTTTTCAGACTTTTGATGAACAACAACCATTAAGTTTTTGTGGATTCACTTTCATATTTTACTCTGTGGAATTGCTATGAGAATATTATACCAAATGCCAGCTTCCTTTAATATTTTGTTTCTAATTGTCAATCCTTAGTTTTTCTATACATTTTGATGCGTTAGATCTCTCTCTTTGAATTTCTTGTACATTTGAACAAAAAGAAAAAAAAAGAAAAAAAAATTGGTTGTTCCATAATCTTCTTCACCATTTGATTTACATGTACCCCAAATAACATGCCCTGTAGATTTACAAAGACGGGACATGACTATTCATTTGACGCTGACTTTTTAGAATTAACAAACAATACATGTAAAGTTATCGCTATAATGGGAATCTTGATATTATTAATTTTGAAGTCTTCAACTTTATCTGAAACCCTCTGTTAGTTATATCTTTAAGATCATCCCCTGTGTTTAAGAGCAAAATAATTTCATCTGTCAAGGAATATAAAAGTAAAATGATAATTTTTCTATATATTTTTTTTTATCAAACAAAGGATTCTTAAATTATTCATAATCCCTGAATTTATATTATAGAATTTGTAGACTTATTATTAAAATGTAAAGTGATAATGTACAACTGGTAATTTTCAGGGATTATATATAATTACTAATGATCTTAGTGATTCTACATGTTCCCTGAAAAATCAGGGATTCTACATAATCCCTTATTATACAAATTCACTGTAACATGTATACGTTGAATTATTCACACCCTATACCCATTTACATACCGGCGTGAATTCTGATGCAAGAATTGCACATTCAACTAACCAATCGAATTTAAAGTTTAAATCAAATTAACCTTATAATTTTCAAATTTTACTTGTAAATACATGTTCATATTGAAATCTTACTTGACTTTTTCTTACACCTAAGTACGTTATGATTAGTTGATTTTATGTTAAAAAGCTGAAATGACTATCCTAAAAACTAATAATACTATTGCCTTTATTCATTTATCTGTACATAAGTTTGTATGTTCAAATATGTTTCACGGTGCATAATATAGCTGATACAATATTATACCCTACATGTAAGGCTCTACAATTAATGGCGGAGCTTACAAGAAATTGAACTGAACTGAATCCCAGAAGTTGTGCAATAAATACACTTACCTTAGAAAAGTTAGTAAACTACTTACATACAGGAGTATTCTTTTTTCTAAATCTAAAATCTTCTCAAACAGAATTTGGGTGTTTTTAGTTAAAACCTTTTAAAGATATGTGAACACGCCTGACAGTCTTATACCCCCAGGTGAACGGATAAACCGGAAATGTCAGATCAAATATATAACAAAAAATCTAAAAATAGTTGTGATATAGTGTGGTAATTTAAAATTTGCCTAACTCCAGTTTAGCCGAACTTAATTTACTGGTGTAACACTAAACTATACACAGGAGTTTTTTTTATTAGGAAATTGCAGTATAATGAAATGAATTTCTATTATCATGTTTTTCTGTTTATCTATCAAATATTTCTTTACAAATGTTTGTATGAATTGATTATGTGTTTATAAACTAGTCAATTCTAAACAGTTTTACGGTGATCTGTGCTTTTAATAAAACAAAATGTAATCGTTTGTAGAGGCAATAGTTTCAAATAGTTGACTAATTATTAAAAAGTAATATATATGTTTATTTTCAACAAGAACCTAATGGATAAATTGAAAATATATAATTTTTTCAAATATTTTTTCTCCAAATGTCACATTTTGACCCATTTTCTTAGTGTCAATAGTCTCTTATATAGCATATAATCATAACCATTATTTCATAAATAGGACAACAATCAACTGTCAGGAAAATGATTATAGATGAAAATAATGCATGTCTTTACAAACTGCGATAAAAAAAAAGGGGGGGGGGCAGTTTTAACGTACCGGCAAAATCCTTTTAAACAATTAAAACTCTTTCTAAAATTCTGTTAAACTGACAAGAAATGTTTATTTATAAACATCAAAATGGTATTAAAACAAAACATCCACCAGATATGAATTAGACGAATTAGACGGATTTGACGTAACTTGATTCGACCACAGAGGTCGAAACTTGAACATTTTGATTGTGATTGAATATTTGACACAGCATAGGTTTATGACACAAAATGAATTTTGTTAAAGAACCGATAAAGGAGTAGGTCCAGTAAGACCCCTTTTCGGCCCCAAAATCAGTTGAAGCTGTTTTACAAAATTTTTAAAGTGTAAACCTTTAGCTATTTTTTGGAAAATGGCATACTGTTTAAGAAAGTGTCCTAAATCTTTCATCAGATGACCCTGAAATATGAGGCCAAAATTGACCCTTACCGGACCTACACTTTTGAAATTAGACATTTACCTATTATATGGTCCAATTTCTAAAGTCTATTAGTATATGGTTAGATTCAGCATATCAAAGAACCCCAAGAATTAAATTGTTATTGTAATTAAACAAAGTTTAATTTTGGAACCCTAGTATAGACAAACTTGAATACTGGACCCAAAATCAAATATTTAAATACCTGTCTATTAGTTTTTAATATACTTTGCTCATCGAAAAAAAAAGATACAGTATTTGGAAAATAAATAGGAGATGTGTCCATGGAACAAAGATTTTGCCCCAGCCTGCACACTAAGTTATCAAGAGACATAACTCAAGAACCGTTACAAGACGCCATCAAAATTCAAACTCTTAAAAAGGCACTATAGTAGTCTCTCTTGTATTGGTTAACGTCATACTATTACTAACGCCAATCAGTAGTTTTATATTACACTGATATACACTGATAAGTCACATTACCTGAAGATCTGTGAAATCAGTGAAAGCGCTAGTAAAAGTGAAAACGTTATTATCTTTTATTAATTTTCTTATACTAGTATATATTTATTATACCTCAGTTTTCAATTTCTATATAAAACAAGTTCACAATAGTTTGACTATTTTTCAAATGGCAAGAGTTGAACTATTGGACCTTTCAATAGTTTCCAACTATAAGACCTCGATGAAACTATTTTACCGCAAGCGTCGTTATATTTCGCGGAATTTCAAATACAGCTACGGGATTGGATGATTTAGGTTATAGTATGGGAGTTAGTTACGACGTCGCGTTTTACCTAATGTATTAAAGTTTGCAGGACGTAGCCTTAGCACTACTTTATGAAGTAAACGTTTAACTGGATGGTTTGGTTTCTGTATTTTATATAACGGTAGCTGATTTATCCCCGGAATTTATTGTATGTTGTCGGTTTCGATATGATAAAACACTTAATGACTGGATATTCGTTGAAAAGTAAATTTTCCCTCGGATTCAACTATTGCCCTCGGCTACGACCCATGGCAATACTTGCACCTTGGGAACAATAAACTTACTTTCTAACTCATACCCAGTCATAAAGTATACAATATAAAACGTCTCAATAATAGTCAACGATCTTTCCCACGAGGGGACTGGTTCCTTACGGGTAACGATAAATGTACACAATTAATAAATAACATAAACGCCTAAAAGTGTACAAAACAACACCACAAACAACCAGATTCTCCGCAGGGCACAGTTTTAATATACGACCACAGAGGTAGAACCCTGAACAGATGGAGCAAGTATGGACACAACATTCAAGCTTGATACAGCTCTGAATTTGGATTGTGATTAAATAGTTGACACAGAATGAATGTAGTCTAATGAACTTAGAATATTAAAATTTACCTATTATGTTCCAATATCCAAAATCTAAAATCTGGCCAAGGTTTGATTCAGCATATGAAAAAAAGCCTAAGAATTCAAGTTTAATTTTGGACCCTTTTGACCTTTGGACCAACTTGAAAACTGGGCCCATAATCAAAAATCTAAATACATGTTTAGATTCAGCATATCAGGGAACCCCGAGAATTCAATCTTTAATTAAAATCGAACTAAGTTAATTTTAGACCCTTTGGACCTCATGTGGACCAATTGAAAAATGGGGACTAAATTCCAAAGGCTTTATACGTGGTTAGATTCAGCAAATTTAAGAACCTCAAGATTTCAATAGTAAAACTATTGATTTCAATAGTAAAACTATATTGAAATTGGTCAAGAAATAAGCAATTAAAAGTATTGTGTTGGCCCCTTTTTGGCCCCTTATTCCTAAACAGTTTGGACCATAACACCCAAAATCGATCCCAACCTTCCTTGTTTGGAATGGAACCTTGTAATTCAATTTCAGACAGATACATACACTTACACACAAGTTATTGTCTGGAAACAAAATCCTTATTTTGACCCCTTATTGGCCCCTTGTTCCTAAACTGTTGGAACCAGAACCCCCAAAATCGATCCCAACCTTCTTTTTGTGTGTGGTTTCAAACATTGTGTCTAAATTTCATAGAGATCGATTCACTTAACTGAAGTAATTGTCCGGAAACCGAGTCTCTTCGGACGACGCTGACGACGACGACGACGACTACGCCTTCAGACGACCAAATTCGATACCAATATACGAATGCAAATTTTGTTTGCGATCGTATAAGAATAGCTTTATCAAAACTTTTGAGATATATGAATAACCTGAACAGAATAATGACAATGTTTATGAAAGAAAACATTTTAGACTGTGAAGGAGAGTATATCTGGGACTATAATACTACAGTTGTATATTATAATAATAGTCCCAATGTATATCATGTATATACACCCAAGATATACCCTCACGACACTTACCAAAGAGGAAATCCTGGATAATCATAGGTCTGTTCTGTGTTTTTTTGGAATTTCAACCGAAGATGATGAACTGGATCTTTCATCACTGTATTGGATACCTAAACTACATACGTGTCCTTACAAACAACGGTATATTGCTAGGTCTTCCAAGCGCTCCACGAAACCTCTTTCTAAATTATTAACATCTATTTTATCAGCAATCAAAGACGGGCTTCAAAGTTATTGTGAAACTGCATATTCTAGAGGTGGCGTGAATCAGATGTGGATATTTAAAAATTCAAAAGATCTTTTAGAGTAAATACAATATTACTCTCTTTCATAGTATTAACACATTTGACTTTTCTTCACTTTACACAAGTATTCCACATTCCAAACTAAAAGAAAAATTGAAAGAGTTCGTATTGCTTTGTTTCATAAAAAAGAATGGTCAACGTGGCTACAAGTATCTTGTCTTATGGAGGAATAAATCCTACTTTGTAAAGGATCACTTTGATTCAAACAAAAAATTCTCTAAAACTGACATTATCGAGATGCTTGATTTCTTGATTGACAACATGTTTGTTACGTTCGGAGGACGTGTTTTTCAACAGACTGTCGGCATTCCAAGGGGAACGAATTGTGCCCCTCTACTTGCCGACTTGTTAATTTATTATTATGAGGCTGACTTCATACAGGAACTTCTTAGAAAGAAAGATAAGAGGTTAGCGATATCCTTTAACTCTACTTTCTGCTATAAAGATAATGTTCTTTCACTAATTAATTCAAAATTTGGTGACTATGTGGAACGTATCTATCACATCGAACTAGAGATAAAGGATATTACAGATACAGTTAAGTCGGCCTCATATCTTGATTTAAATCTAGAAATTGACAATGAGGGTCGGTTGAAAACAAAACTTTACCACAAAAGGGATGATTTCAGTTTTCCGATTGTTTACTTTCTATTTCTAAGTAGCAACATTCAAGCAGCACCTACATACGGGGTATATATCTCCAAATTGATACAATATTCCCGTACTTGCATTTCCTATCATGATCTTCTTGATACAGGGTTGCTCTTCACAATGAAGCTATTAAACCAAGAGTTCCAAATGGTCAAGTTAAAATCATCCCTTCGTAAATTTTACTGACGCCATCACGAGTTGGTTGACCTTTATGGAATAACCGTTTTACAAATGATATCGAATATGTTCTTTACGTCGTAACTACAATCCCCTTCCCTTTCATGAATGTGACTCCCCCCCCTTGAAATTACCGGATTTGTTATCACATCAGCAACACGACGGGTGCCACATGTGGAGCAGGATCTGCTTACCCTTCTGGAGCACCTGAGATCACCCCTAGTTTTTGTTGGGATTCATGTTGCTTATTCTTTAGTTTTCTATGTTGTGTCATGTGTAATATTGTTTGTCTGTTTGTATTTTACATTTTTAGCCATGGCGTTGTCAGTTTATTTTCGATTTATGAGTTTGATTGTCCCTTCGGTATCTTTCGTCCCTCTTTTACGGTGATCTGTGCATTTAATAGAAATCAAATATAATCGTTTGTAGAGGCAATAGTTTCCAATAGTTGACTAATTATCAAAATATAATATATATGTTTATTTTTTACAAGACCCTAATGGATAAATTAAAAAATAAACACAATTTTGTAATTTGTAATTCAATAATTTTTTTCTCCAAATGTCAAATTTTGACCCATTGTCTTAGGGTCAAAAGTCTCTTATATAGCATATAAACATAACCATTATTTTATAAATAGGACAACAATCAACTGTCAGGAATATGATCATAGATGAAAATAATGCATGTCTTTACAAACTGCGAAAAAACACCAGTTTTAAAGTACCGGCAAAATCCTTTTAAATAAAGGCAACAGTAGTATACCGCTGTTCAAAACTCATAAATCCATGGACAAAAAACAAAATCGGGGTAACAAATTAAAACTGAGGAAAACGCATTAAATATAAGAGGAGAACAACGACACAACACTAAAATGTAACACACACAGAAACGGACCAAGCATCAGACAAAATCCCACGAGAATAACAAATATAACATCAAAACCAAATACATGAATTTGGGATAGACAAGTACCGTGACACGTCTTATCGCAATGTGAAAATACACTCAAAAATAAGAGAAAACAAACAACGCAACGTTAAAATGTAACACACACAGAAACGAACAATAATATAACAATGGCCATATTCCTGACTTGGTACAGGACATTTTTAAAGGAAAAAATGGTGGGTTGAACCTGGTTTTGTGGCATGCCAAACCTCGCACTTTAATGGCAATGTAAAATATAACATTGAAATGACAACATAATATTACAGGACTACAATACAAATAAATAGGAGAACGTATTAGACAAAGAAACACATGATTAATGAATAACAAAAAGCATCAGGTTTAAGATTCAATACGTCAAAAACGCGCCTCGTCCACACAAGACTCACCAGTGACGCCCAGATATAAAAGATCGAAAGCGAAAAAAAGTACAAAGTTGTACAGCACTGAAGATCAAAATGTGAAAAAGGCTGTCTCAAATACGGCTATGTTTTTATGCTTTGGCTAAGAACATTCTTATTATTTAGAACAATTAATGCTATTGCAAACAGTAAATTTTATCAAATGAATATAACAGATATACATAATGAAACTGAAGTATTAACTCATTACAGAAAACAAACACGAATACATAATGCAAAGACCAACACAGAATAGACACACCCGACTCAGTCCAGGCCTCAACGCAGTAAATTGTGAAAATGACGTCACATACGATGGTGAAAAGGCATTAAAAATTACGTCACATTTGAATTTATGAAATTTCTGAAACAGCAGAAGAATGACGTCACATATGAAAAACTATATCTCAAAAGTAAGATAGAATTAGGATTGATTAAAGATTATAATAGAACTAAATACTGATATTTAAACCAATTAAAACTCTTTCAAAAATTATGTTATACTGACAAGAAATTTTTAAACATCAGAATGGTATTAAAACAAAACATCCACCAGATATGAATAAGACGAATTAGACAAATTGGACGTAACGTGATTCGACTACAGAGGTCGAAACTTGCACATTTTGATTGTGATTGAATATTTGACACAGCATAGGTTTAAGACACAAAGTGAATACTGTTTAAGAACCGATAAAGGAGTAGGTCCACTAAGACCCCTTTTCGGCCCCAAAATCAGTTGAAGCTGTTTTACAAAATTGTTAAAGTGTAAACCTTTAGCTATTTATTGGAAAGTGGCATACTTCTGCTACATAAATATGTGATGTTTTGACAATACAATGAACATATTTCAGGTACATGCATCACTATGTCGTGCTAAATTACTAAATCTTCACAATTTCAGTATTTTTGGCAAAAACCATCTGGAAAGTGACATATGGCATTTATGATAGATTTTTCATATTTAAGCTTGAATTTGAGCGTCTATAATAACTAAATCAGTTCAAACATTTCACATAAACTGTATGAATCGACTGAAGTAGACACAAAAGTGTTTATAAAAGTGTCCAAAATCTTTCATCAGATGACCCTGAAATGTGAGGCCAAAATTGGCCCTTACCGGACCTACTCTTTTGAAATTAGACCTATTATATCAAAGAACACCAAGTTTTAAATTGTTATTGTAATTAAACAAAGTTTAATTTTGGACCCTGAAATATACCAACTTGGCCCCTAAACAAATATGTATACTAGTTCAGTGATAATGGACGTCATACTAAACTCCGATTTATACACAAGAAACTAAAATTAAAAAACATACAAGACTAACAAAGGCCACAATCTCCTGAATTGGGACAGGCGCAAAAATGTGGCGGGTTAAACATGTTTTTGATATCTCAACATTCTCCCTATACCTCTAGCCAATGTAGAAAAACAACCGCACAACAATACGCATAGTAAAACTCAGTTTAAGAGAAGTCCAAGTCCGATTTCAGAATATGAAATAAAAGAAAATAAACAAAATGACAATAACACATAACTAACAACAGACTTCTAGTAGTTAGGTCAATAGCTTTACTTGTTTTTACATAGTGCTGGCGGTAATGGTAATTATTTTTACTGTAGCTCAGTCCATATTGTAAACTTGGATTTGTATGATAGCTTGTTTCGAATCTGTGACATTTTCACATATGTGGTTACATTTTTGGGCTACGAAGTGAGAATACCTTTTTCGCAAATTAGAATACCCCGAACATCCTTTCGTGATGCGGCTCCTTGTGGTAAAACAATTCCCTTTTAAACACAATAAGTTCTTTGAAAATTGAATACTTTGAACACATTTAATGGTTACATAATTTTTACACATTTATTCTATGTTCCTGTACTTTCCCAATCACCACAAACGGTTAAGCCCAGTCATTTGTAAAAAATAGAAACATGCCAAATATCACTACACAGAGAGATTTTTTGTTTACACGTGACTTTTCAGTTCCTCATTTCGAGGCGCATTAGGCGTTTAGTATTACTGGTATACCAATATAAGATATATGAAAAGAACATAACCCGTGTCATGCCAACAACTGGTTTTAAAATACATGTGTTTATTTTCGAAGACCAATCAATATGAAAGCCAAAATATGCAATATTTAATGACCTGAAAACCGTATCGTAACTACATCCCTTCTTAAAAGTCTGTTTAAAGTATTTTTTGCTTTTGAGGTGACATGTTTGTGTTTTATAAAGAATATTACTATAAAAGATTTGATGTGAAATACCTGAAGGTATAAGATCTCTGCATATGTTTTCTTTCATTGGTCACAAACTAAAATCTGAAACTTATCTATCAACGTCAACAACTTTTTATTCACAATGTATTGTAATAAAATATATCCTTTAATACAAACAGACTATTCTTTAAAAATGACATATTTCTTTATTAAACAACTGTATTAAAAAACTTCATTTAACTATACATCAACTAAACAGATTGACAAAAGTCTATTTCAATTTCAAAGAGTATTTTCTACTATTAGAAAATATTCCAACATAGTAAAAGTCTTTAAAAAGAACACAATGCATACACAATAATCTCCACAATTGATAATTGAATCAGCAAATCTATTTTAAACAATGACTCAATTAAAAACTCCAGTTTACAATAAATCTATAAATGTAGAGCTTAATTGATTATTAATACCCAAAGCCTCCTATCGTAGAGTGGTTGTATCGGACACAAATTAAAAACACCTCCTATTGTTGTATGGAACCTTGTGCTTAAATTTGTTATAAATCCATATACTTTTACTAAAGTTATTGTCTGTGAACCAATTTATTTTCGATGAACCAGTAATGTATACCACAAAAATAGTTCTCTAAAATGAGATATGATTAATTGTGCAACAACATCTCTAAATTTCGATTCTAAGCAAATATCAAGAAATATGTAATAATAACATAGTTTCTGACACAGAATGAATGTGGTACAAGTTCTTGGATATTTTTTTTAATTTTACAAAACGAATTTTCGTTTTGGACCCTTTGGACTTTAATGTGGACTGACCACGCCTATCACAATCAAAAATCTAAAAACACGCTTAGATTCAGTGAATCAAAAACACCCAAGAATAAATTTTTATAAAAGAAAAGTTGTATTTAAAATCCTTTGGTACTCAATGTGGCCCAATTTGAAGACAGGCCTCAAAATTGCAAAATCTAAAAATACACTATTGTTGCTTATTCTTAAGTTTTTGGTCTGTTTCAAGCGCTATTGTCTGTCGGTTTTTCTATTGGTCTTGTTTTTCTGTTTTAGCAATGCTGTAATCAGTTAATTTTTTAGTTATGGGTTTGAATTTCCCTCTGGTATATTTTGCCTCTTTTTTTTTTACCTCCTCGAAGGTTTAAGGTAGATTCATGGTAAACCGCCATCTTGGATTGTACAATTACAGTACAAAATTGGTCTACTTATTTGGCCAAATCTTCAAATTTGAAAAACAGATTTGCAATTTAATAGTTAGACTGTTTATTTATATAAAGAAAAGTTGGTCATTTATTGTATTATTCAGAATATTTAAACAAATATATTTTTTTTTTTTGGTTTTTAGAATCATTTTTTCAAATGAACAATTTAAGGGGAGACAATTCTTTTAGTAAAATATTTATACTGGTCTAATAGGGATTTTTTTTATTTTTTCTTGTAGAAAGAAAACAAGTTCGGTTACACCATTTTTTCTTTTTATTTTCTTAAAACATAAAATAAAACCTATCTTCTCACAATTTATTTCAAAATTCTATCTCATAGAATTTTTTTTCTGCACACATATGTGTTTTTTCATGAACAATCTAACCAAATTTAGTCAATTTTCAACGACTCATAGCTTGAAAAATAGCACGGTGACCCATACTTTTTATTATATTTTTGAAAAAAGTATAGTAAAATCTTCATTTTGGCAAATTACAAGAAAATTCTGTCTCAAAAAGTATATACTTATGATCTACCTTAAACAACAAATATGTTAAAATTTCAAGTAATTATCACGAATCATAATTAACTGATTTAAAAACAAATTGTTTAGAGAATAAGTGAAGGCGTTTCCATTTAAGATGTTGACTATTAAGGTTTAAATCAACTTTTTTACGAATTTTTAAAAAAGTAACATTTGCAAACAAAAGCGGTGTCCAAAGATAACTAATCTTAAACAGATTCCGATAGCTTTATTTTTCACTTATTCCAAAAATAAATGGATTTTATTTATTTCCTTTTGAAATGATAGAGATAATTGGCTACTTCTGGTGTACAAAAATATCACTATTTAACGATAAGATAACTTTTATTTCCCTGATTCAAAACATTCTTAAGTTTTGTTATTTTCGCTACAACTTCTATATTTGTATTTCTTTTTTTATCCTGATTCGGAAAATGTATGGGTTCCTTATACTTTTCCTTGCAAGAAGGGAGATGAGCTGGTTTGCAACATGACACTTCGTTTATATAACAGATTTATTCACATAGATTCTGATTCTAGATATTTTAACATGAAATAAGTTCAAAAATGTTAATTCGGATCGTCCAGAATAATACAGTAAATCCATTAGTCTTTAACATGTTTGCATTTTTATGTCACAGTAGAGATAAATATATAAAGCGTCAATACAATACAATGCACATATATCGGGTACTAGCACCATTAAGTCATGCTAAATAACTGAAATCTTCACAATTCTGGTATTTTAGTTAAATTTTAGACGGTTTTTGTGTAATACAAAAGTGGCCGCATTCGTGTTCATCCTTAATATTGAAATGCAAGTTGTATTTTATGATAATACATAACACATATGAAGGTTTAGGTTGAACACGGAGGCGGCCACTTTCAATTTTGACAAAAACCATCTAAAAAAGTGACATTTGTCGGCATATTTTGTAAATTTTTCATATTTGAGCTAGAATCGGATCGTTTTTAATGACTAAATCAGTTAAATCTTTCACATAAACTAATTGATTTAAATGAAATAGACACTTAAGTGTTTAAAAAGTGGTCAAAATCTTTCGACAGATGAACCTGAAATATGAGGCCAAAATCGGTCCTTACCGGACCTACTCCTTTTACTTTGACCTAGACAATACTTTCAAGGTCAACAGTCATGGATCTCGTATCAAAAGATCAGAGGTTTAAAATATGGATTTTCAAAGATGTTAGTCTTCCAAACAGCTTATTTGAAGTATAAAAATCATATAAATACTAGTTTACAAAATTCTGAGAAATTGCAATAATAAGCACTGCAGAGAATATAAAATTTTAATCGAGATGTTGACCCTTGATCTCGATCATAATTTTATGTATAAGGGCTAATGACCTGTTTGTCTCTATCACTGATGGTTTATGAGTTACCCAATAAACAACTCTTGCTAACAACTCACAACGTAAACAAAAAATGGAAATATCACTTATACCGCCTCGTACCAAAAATCGATCATCGTGAAGAAGAAACAAACAATTTAGAGAAAATTCTAAGTAATAACTTTTTTCGCTTTCTGAGGAGAAGCGATGATAAAACAAACACTTTACGGGGCAATAACTTGTAGAATAACTTACAAATGGAAAAGTGCTCGGCGAAAAGGAGTAAGTTTCACTAGTGCACTAACAGTTCGATATCATACACAAAATATATTTATAGCATGTTGTGAAATAAATGCGACATTTCAGATAAAAAGAAGCAGACGAAAAAATTATAGTCATAAAGATATTCAAAAGTCTTTCCTCGAACAGTGGAAATACATAAAACTTTACAGAAATCCGACTTATCAGAAAAGATCGTTGTTTGAAAGCACAAATATTAATCACGGGAACATTAATACATAATAGTGCGGTTTGAATTATTTTCATTTATTACTCCGATGACTTGTTAGATTGATTGAACTTAAATTAAAGTTAAGTGACAGTACTCAAATTGCAACTATTCAATAAAAGTAACTGCAAAAAATTTTCAAGGAATATTTGAGACTTAACAATTTGCATTTTTATATTTGACATTATACACGTCTTTTAACATAGGTCAGTATATGTAAATGTTCACAAGTGAACTAACGAAAGCGCGGGCCAAATTAGCGAGAGAAATGCGGTTTTTTTTTTATATTCGTAAGTTCTTAGCCGTGAAGAGTTGAGAACCGTTAATAAGGTTTTAATTAGATGAAATCTTTCAATCTCTCATGCAGAGTTATCGGTCGTTGGTCTCTCATTGAGAGAGAGAGAGAGAGAGAGAGAGAGAGAGAGAGAGAGAGAGAGAGAGAGAGAGAGAGCAAGAGAGCAAGGACCGTTAACTCTGCATTGGAGATTGGTCTGAGATTGAGAACCGCTAATAAGGTTCTAATTAGATGACATCTTTCAATCTCTCATGCAGAGTTATCGGTCGTTGGTCTCTCATTGAGAGAGAGAGAGAGCAAGGACCGATAACTCTGCATTGGAGATTGGTCTGAGATTGAGAACCGCTAATAAGGTTCTAATTAGATGACATTTTTCAATCTCTCATACAGAGTTATCGGTCGTTGGTCTCTCATTGAAAAAAGAGAGAGAGAGTAAGGACCGATAACTCTTAGCCGTGAAGAGTTGAGAACCGCTAATAAGGTTTTAATTAGATGAAATATTTCAATTTCTCATGCAGAGTTATCGGTCGTTGGTCTCTCAGAGAGAGAGAGAGAGCGAAAGAGAGCAAGGAACGATAACTCTGCATTGGAGATTGGTCGGAAATTGAGAACCGCTAATAAGGTTCTAATTAGATGACATCTTTCAATCTCTCATGCAGAGTTATCGGTCGTTGGTCTCTCACTGAGAGAGAGAGACAGACAGAGAGAGCGAGAGCAAGGACCGATAATTCTGCATTGGAGATTGGTCTGAGATTGAGAACCGCTAATAAGGTTCTAATTAGATGACATTTTTCAATCTCTCATACAGAGTATCGGTCGTTGATCTCTCATTGAAAGAGAGAGAGAGAGTAAGGACCGATAACTCTGCATGGGAGATTGTGCATCTTATCGGTCGTCCATTTGCATTTTTATGTAATTGATTAAAAAAAGACGATTTAATATAAAAGATCGGTCGTCGATCTAAGTCGAACATAAAATATTCATATATATATATATATATATATATACAACTCGTCTAAACATCAACCCAACAATGTTAGATCTGTAAATTTGCTTTCGCAAATTTTAGGTTCTTCCTTCGCCGGGATTCGAACCCATGCTACTGTGATATCGTGACACCAAATCGCCTGCACTGCAGCCGTCCCGCTAGACCACACGACCACCTGGGCTCTCAAAAAAAAGAGCTTTCGCTGGCCGTGTGTTACCTTTCCACGTCAGTTTTAATCTAGCGGCGTACTGCAGTACATGATATATAAGGCATGAAGATGTTATTGTTACAGATCAGCTAAATTATCTATAGTAAAGGATCCTACAAATGAATGTAAGATACAGTCACAGAAAATAATTATATTTATAAGTACGTCTGAGTCAGTGACAACCCTACAACAGATGTATCCATCGGATCGCCATCAATTATGGTGATACATGGCTGTGTACATAATGTATATACAACTCGTCTAAACATCAACCCAACAATGTTAGATCTGTAAATTTGCTTTCGCAAATTTTAGGTTCTTCCCTCGCCGGGATTCGAACCCATGCTACTGTGATATCGTGACACCACATCGCCTGCACTGCAGCCGTCCCGCTAGACCACACGACCACCTGGGCTCTCAAAAAAAAGAGCTTTCGCTGGCCGTGTGTTACCTTTCCACGTCAGTTTTAATCTAGCGGCGTACTGCAGTACATGATATATAAGGCATGAAGATGTTATTGTTAACAAGATCAGCTAAATTATCTATAGTAAAGGATCCTACAAATGAATGTAAGATACAGTCACAGAAAATAATTATATTTATAAGTACGTCTGAGTCAGTGACAACCCTACAACAGATGTATCCATCGGATCGCCATCAATGATGGTGATACATGGCTGTGTACATAATGTATATACAACTCGTCTAAACATCAACCCAACAATGTTAGATCTGTAAATTTGCTTTCGCAAATTTTAGGTTCTTCCCTCGCCGGGATTCGAACCCATATATATATATCAATTTATTTAGAAACAAGAAATATTCTTGAGGTTATTGAAAATAATAATGATAAGTATACTAAGTTCCACATTGCAAAATGTTTTCAATCCTAATACTAAGTTCCACATTGCAAAATGTTTTCAATCGTAAACTTTCACTTGTTGAATAGTTGAAAACTATTAACATGATCATATTTGATATAAAGAAATCAAAGAATAACAAATGAAGACATTTTCTTTTGGTTAATTAATAGTTAACAATAAGTTCATGAACACTGCAAATCTAATTCACTTTGCCGTTAAAGTACAGATGGAATCCCCTTACAATTTATCTAGTATCTAAAATATCTGAGTAGGTATCACACAAGCAGTTCCTTGACCATCCATCAAACAAGACCGTAAATTAGAAGTAAGAAGTAAGAGTAAAATTGGTTTCGACAATGAACTCGATTTTTGAACTTGTATGTCATTCTTTCCTTCTTTACTTTCTATCTGTTCTACATTGGTGTAGTGTTGTAGTAATAGTTTTGACAAACGCTTTACATTTAGGGTCTTTTTATCTTGAAAATAGATAGCTTTTTTGAGGTGTCCAATTTCTCTCAATTCTTTTCTTATCTCTTTTTCTCCAAAGAGAACAGGTATAACAAGATCTCCGTCTTCATAATGGCGGACTAATTGAGTATGCATTCTGTATATGCTCAATCAATCATCATAAAAATGCTGTGTAAGGAACAGTAACAAGGATCGGCTGACGTCCATTAGAACATTAAACGCTGTAAATATATTTGCACCAGCATGCATATCAGTTTCAGTAGATGCCATCTTTACATCAGGTAGCTTCACCTCATCTCTAATTAATTTCCTCATTTCATCAACATACTCTTCGTCATAAGATGAGTGCAATATTAGAAAATCATATTTATATTCACCTGAACAGAAAATGCATAAAATGAACGCACAATATATTAATAAACAAGTTTTTTTAAGTTTTGAATATTTTTTTATCCTATTCTGTCATTTTTTTCGATGTTTTTCCATCTCTTGTATGTAGAGATAAAACTTTACTTTAAAAAATTATGGCAATGATTTAATCTTTATTGCATTTTTCCAGAAATATATCATTATATCTTTATATATTAAATAAACTCATCATAGATACCAGGATTAGATTTTGTATTTACGCCAGACGCGCGTTTCGTCGACAAAAGACTCATCAGTGACGCTCGAATTCAAAAAAAGTTAAAAAGGCCAAGTAAAGTCCGAAGTTGAAGAACATTAAAGACCAAAATTCCTAAAAGTTTTGCCAAACACGGCTAAGGTAATCTATTCCTGGGGTAGAAAAGCCTTAGTATGTCAAAAATTCTAAAGTTTTGTAAACAGTTAATTTATAAATATTACCATATCAATGATAATTCATGTCAGCACAGAAGTGCTGACTACTGGGCTGGTGATACCTTCGGAGAATCAAAACTCCACCAGCAGTGGCATCGGCCCAGTGGTTGTAAATAATTTCATCATAGATACCAGGAATAAATTTTGTATTTACGACAGACGCCCGTTCGTCGACAAAAGACTCATCAGTGACGCTCGAATTCAAAAAAGTTAAACTCGAGTAAGTCTAGGATTAAAGTTTATTGAACAACATTCGGACAGAGCAAATCACTAACAAAAGAAATTAAAATAATGGTCATAATCCGTTTTTTTTTATCTTTCTATTCCCTGTCTTACTTTTGGTTGGGGTTTTTAAGCATGAATGAATATTTCTCATATAAAAAAAAAAATATTTGATGGTTCATCACAGATAATTCTTTATCTTGCATAATTAAATGTGATTTAAATTGCACTTTTATTAATTGAAACAACACTTTATAAAGTTTTCGCAGCTGAAAAAATTTCCAATCTTAACTTTTGCCAAAAATTGCATATTTGCCTATGTAAAAATTGCACATTCGTATAATACCAATCAATCAATCTCTATGCGGAACAACTGACATGTAAACCGACTACACATTTGCAATTAAGTTCAATTACATTTTTGATTGAAGTGTAACGAATAACGATAAATATACAACATTCATGGTAAGTAATTCGTTAAGAAAAATGATAGAATGAAACTTTTTTAATATAGATTTATTGCATCTCCTTTCATAATAATATGGAAGTCTAGCAAAATGGCAACTATTAATACATTAAATTCATCTTTTAGATTAGTTTTAAAACATGGAAAAGGAACACATATGAGAAAAAAATTCTTTGAATAGATCACATACTAGTATTCACATTTGTTTAAATCAAAATTTTTAAGTTGGTTTTAACTTATTATTGTTCCACGTAGCCATGTGCGAAATCGTGTCAACAGATATGATAACAGTTTCAATAGTTATCAAAGGTACCAGGATTATAATTTAGTACGCCAGACGCGCGACAGAATGTTGAATTCAGCACTGATACCAGTTTCAACATATTATATTTAAATCAGAATGGTCTCTTTAATGTAGCGCATAACCACTCGTAATTGTCATAAGATAATGATCCTCTTTATAAAGGATTGTATTATGACCATATATGTATATAGTTTGCTTATAGTTATAACCTTGTTTCTTTTTAATGCAACAATCAAAGTAAAATAATTTACAGATATAAATAAAGTATATGTAAAGTAAAATCTCATACAAAGAGTACTAAGTATCTGTTTACAACACATTCTTTGATAAATGAAGTCGATCAAAATTTCAACATTTTAACATTACTTTCTTACAATTTTACGTGAAGCAATATTTTGATAAAAAAGATAAAAATCTAGGACATACATCCGAAATTAATTATTTGATGTAACTGTAAGTTTAAGACAATTATGTCATTGATGGTTTGTTGTTAGTCACTTCCCTGATGTATTGAAGATTCACAAAGGTGCAGGGTAACATAAGGAAAAAATCCTAATAAACAAACGTTTTAAGTAGAGATAGCTTTTATCTAGCCATGCGAATCTCAAACCAAACATTGAACACTATTCAGCTTGACAAGTCATAAGAATTGAAGTTATGTTCCTTTGTATATATGGGGTCGTCCGCACGATTTTGCGAGATGCATTATTACTCAGCCACGTACGGTTTGAATAAGGACGTTAGATCCGTTAACATTACGAAACTCTTGCAACAACTTTTTGTAGAGTTGGTCTGTTGCCAGAAAAAAAACTCTGATTTCTCACCAACATTGCTTTGTTTCTAGTGGAATCAAATTTCTTACCCTTCATACTGGACGGCATAACTTACAGAACCTTCCTAATGAATGACATGTTATTTTTGTCTTATCCATAAAGTGCCTACCACTGGATTTTAAGTAGGTCACAAACAATGTGTCCCACAATTGAATTTAAATATCGTGCATAAAAGACATAAAATGCATTTCAGTTTTAAAGGTAAAATCTTCAAAAGGCAGTTTTCCCGCATTTTTGTTGGTTTTATGTTTTCAGAAAAAAATATTTCTTTTCATTTTAAGAAATGTATGAATTGAAGCTAAGCTTGTTTTTGTAATGAACCTATCTAAATGTGAATGTGTAGTGATAAATTTATTACAAAATGGTTATGATGACCGTCGGGATTAATTCTTGTTCATATCTTACCTTCATTTAAATTGTTGCTTTCTGAAGTAAAGGGTACCGCATCAGTATCTAAGTCTGAAATCATATTTATTTGAAACATTTTATGATAATTCTATGAACCAGAATGATGTCTTTTTTTTTGCTAATTTGTTGAGCGTTTGCATTCGCTTTGTTACTAATTTATTCCTTGAATGCCAGCATCCTTTGATCTACCGACGATTTACTTGTAAAATTATGTTGGCCTTCGGAGAATAGGTGTAAGAAAAATAACGTGCATGCTTATCAAAACAATTATACTAATTAAACAGATAGGTAAGTTATAGGTAGCAAAATCTAGTTCATATTCAAGTTGTTGAAAATTGAAATCATTTTTGCTGATACTACTTTAACAAATAAAGATTTTGCATCGGAACTAAACACATTTATTTAAAAAAAAAAACAGTTGTTTGCATGACACGGGTTATGTTATTCTCATATATTTTATGGTAGTATGATACTAAACCCCTAACGGGAGGGATTGTGCTCAATATTCATATGAAGAAGACCTAATCTTTCAATCAGTTTAATTGAGGCCTGGAGCTGGCATGTCAGTTAACTGCTAGTAGTCTGTTGTTATTTACGTATTATTGTCATATTATTTATTTTCTTTTGTTACATTTTCTGAAATCGGACTCGGACTTCTCTTGCACTGATTTTTAATGTTCGTATTTTTATGCGTTTACTTTTCTACATTGGCTAGAGGTATAGGGGGAGGGTTGAGATCTCATAAATATGTTTAACCCTGCCACAATTTTGCGCCTGTCCTAAGTCAGGAGCCTCTGGCCTTTGCTAGTCTTGTATGATTTTTAATTTTAGTTTCTTCTGTATGATTCGGAGTTTAGTATGACGTCCATTATCACTGTACTAGTATACATATGTTTTAAGGGGTTAGCTGAAGGACGCCTCAGGGGCGGAAGTTTCTCGCTACATTGAAGACCCATTGGTGGCCTTCGGCTGTTGTCTGCTCTATGGTCGGGTTGTTGTCGCTTTGACACATTCCCCATTTCCTTTCTCAATTTTATTCCCGTAAAATAAAACTTTGAAAAGTGTTGCATCACAGAAAGTCAACATGTGCATAGTGTTAGGAATTGCACAAATTATATTAGAGACTCTTTGGACATTGATGTTCTTTTGTTCAATATTGTTATTGGTGTGTGTGCTGTTATCCTTCCACATTACTTAATGGAATTTCTTGAAACTTTGTGTCTTCTGTTAGATAACTATGTTTTTTTTTTTTTTTTTCAGTTGTTTAAAATATGGTTTTTTTCAAGGAATAGGTTACATATGAAATGTTGGCGTTCAAGGAAGACACCTATATATATATAAACTCGTCATAGATACCAGGACTAAATTTTGTATATACGCCAGACGCGCGTTTTGTCTACAAAAGACTCATCAGTAACGTTCGAATAGAAAAAAGTTAAAAAGGCCAAATAAAGTACGAAGTTTAAGAGCATTGAGGACCAAACTTCCTGAAAGTTTTGCCAAAAACAGCTAAGGTAATCTATGCATGAGGTAGAAAAGCCTTATTACTTAAAAAAAATTCAAATTTTGTAGGCAAGGTGTCTTCCTCGAATGGCAACATTTTATATGTTACCTATTCCTTTTTAAATTTTTTACCTATTAAGAGTGCTCGCGGGTATAAATCTTTTTTTTCTAATATAGGATTTCGCTATATTTTTCTATAAAAGAACTTTAACATATACTTAATAGAAAAACAAAATATGAAACATATCGTAAGGGTCCCGCACAACCCAGTGTCTCGCCTTCTCTTGCTGTTAATCGCAGACTCAACAAAAGTGAGGAAAAATAACAATGCAAATATTCCTTTCGATACCACTTTTGATTGTAAGAAGCTTCTGTCCAATTTTGTTAAAAATCCAGGATAGTTTATGAATCTAATAAATGTTTTAAAACTTTAACTGTATGTAATATTAACTGGAAGAAAAGGTCCGTTTATAAGTAAAATACAGATAAACAGGTACAACATTTAAAAAAAAAATCCTTCTAGATACTAGCTTTTGATCATGATCAAGCTTCTGTCCACTTAAAGTACAAATCCAGAAGAGTATCAGAAAGTTATAAACATTTTAAAACTTCATCCACAGAGTGAATGTAATGTTTCCTGGCAGAAAAAACTAAGTCCATTTATCAGTGAAATACGGAAAAAATGAAATTACTTCTCTATACTATCTTATGATCATAAACAAGCTCCTGTCCAAGTTTAGTACAATCCGGGATAGTTAAGAAAGTTATTCAAATTTCAAAACTTTAACCACAGAGTGATTATTTGTGGACGCCGCCGCCGCTGCCGCCGACGACGGCGAAAAATAGGTCACCGATGAGTTAAAAAAGATGTTTCAATTTCAATGCCAAAAAAGTCATTTTTTCACAAAAGGGAGATAATTTGAAGCTTTTTCAATGATATATATACATTTTAAAAGTCATATATTGAGCAAAAATAATTGAATTTTGTGGTTGATTTTTGTATAGTATGATAAACTAACAATTACTAAAGTGATAAATAAAATTTGTTACGAAAAAAAATGTTTTTGCTTATATTTTTGTACCCTCCAAACTCTAAGTCTGTTTATTTTGTTTACACATCGTTGTTAATATAATGAAATTGTATGTAACTGTCAAAACAGTGAGAGGTTAAGCTAGATATTATACCAGGTTTCTGAATGTCTGTACTTAGTCAGGAACATGACAGTTATCTACTCGTTTGGTGTGCTCGAGCTTAAGATTTTGCCATTTGATTACGGACTTTTTTATTTATGATTTTCATTTTCCTAGGTGTTCGGTATTTTTGTTATTTTACTTTTTACAGAAAAATATCATTTTGAGTACTGCCTTGGCTTCTTTATAAGTATCATTCACCACAAAGCGGATATTTTGCAGTGACTTGTAAACCCTCATTCGAAATGTGGTAGACAACATTTACAGTGTATACGTGTTACAAGAAAATACGGATTTTTTGTGTTATTAAAATTTGCTGTTACAAAATGTTACAAATTATTATAAATTAAGGAATGTATATCCCTCATGCAAAGCTCTGATTCCTTTCACAGATTTGGCTATACTTTTTGGACCTTTTTGAGTATAGCTCTTCACCTTTTGTATAAGCTTTGGATTTCAAATATTTTGGCCACGACCATCACTGAAGAGACATGCGCATCTGGTGCAGGAAAATTGGTACCGTTAATGTTATAACGGCATTTTATACATTTAGACATTTTGTTAAATAACTGAATTTTCAGGCAATTTACTAAATACCTTACCTTGACATGCATTAAACAAAATTACTAAAGATACCGAGTCATTTTGTAATATGACTGAAATTTTGAAACAAAATTCCACAAATTGCCTGTTCTGTTTCAGGCAATTTGTAGAGAAATAATATAATTGAGATGTATGTGACAAAAGTGGAAATTAAAGGCAACAGTAGTATACCGCTGTTCAAAACTCATAAATCCAGGGACAAAAAACAAAATCGGGGTAACAAACTAAAACCGAGGGAAACGCATTAAATATAAGAGGAGAACAACGACATAACACCGACACGTAACACACACAGAAACGGACCAAGCATCAGACAAAACACCACGAGAATAACAAATATAACATGAAAACCAAATACATGAATTTGGGATAGACAAGTACCGTGCCACGTCTGATCTCAATATCTCAAAAATAAGAGAAAAAAAACAAACGACTCAACGTTAAAATGCAACACACACAGAAACGAACAATAATATAACAATGGCCATCTTCCTGACTTGGTACAGGACACTTTTAAAGGGGAATAAAAGTGGTGGGTTGAACCTGGTTTTGTGGCATGCCAAACCTCGCACTTTAATGGCAAAGTTAAATATAACATTGTAATGACAACATAATATTACAGGACTACATTACAAATAAATAGGAGAACATATTAGACAAAGAAAAACATGATTAATATATAACAAAAAGCATCAGGTTTAAAATTCAATACGCCAAAAACGTGCCTTATCCACACAGGACTTACAAGTGACGCCCAGATATCAAAGATATGCCCAGATATCTTGCAAAGAAAAAAACTAATGGTTCGGTAGATTTTTTTCCTTCAAAACCAGATTTGAAGGTTTGTATGGCATATGATGTGCTCTTCTTAGTGAAACTACGTTAAGTGTGTACTCACTATATATCCCAGATAGTAAATTTATGATTATTTTGACGGAGGAACTAATTGTTCTTTCAATAGAACAAACTTTCCAAACGACTTTTTAGAAATTCAAGATTCAAAACAGATAATTTACTGATTGTTTGGTTTCAAAGGCAAATATTTCATGCATTCTTAAGATGCGATTGATTTTGTTATAATTAATATGGGAATTTTCTGCAGTGGATTAATCTGGATAACGGACAGAAATTACGACTGTTGCTTGCCCATCTATAGGCTGAGTTTCGCGATACAAAGTGGTTTATGGTTGTAATGTCAATATATGAGTATCTCCATATCCCTGCCTCATGTTAACTCAAGTTATAGATGTATCACCCGATATGGGCAGATCTGACTCACTGGGTTCAGTTCGTTAAAAGTTTAAGCCAAAAGAAAAATGTAAAACCAATCATGATAATGTACTATGAATCATCTGGAAACATATGAAAAAAAAATTATACATGTGTGCTTATGTTGTTGAATGTTGAAGTGTGTTATTAGAAATGGTTATAGAAGTGCTTAATTAAGGATAATCCAGATTTCTGCGTCAATCAATGTATTTGCAAAAAATTAGGACAAATATTGTGATCAGTTCTGTCATCCAAACATTTCATATGAGAATTTATAAATAATTGTCGAGTTCTGTGCTTATGTTAATTTGGAATAATTAAAAAAATATATTTTCTTGATTATTTAAACTCTTCTTTTTTATTTCCGTTGTTATCATAAATAAAACTGATCTGGTGTTCAACGTTTTCAATTGTAAGCCTTTTTATAGCTGACTATGCGGTAGACATCAGGTTAAAAGAAGGCTCAGCGTTTGGGAAAAAAAAATCACTCCATATGTCACTTACTTTTAATAATTTTTATTTTTTTTCATATTTTGACAAATCGATCGAATTCTAGTATATCACCAATTCAATTCTTTGTTACTTAATAAGCACATTGCTCTTATCAGTTATCTAAAACATTTTCAACAAAATCGGGAAAAAAGATAGTTCATCCAAATAACACGCGTACCCTATTTAAGGAAAACTGGAAGTTTTAATTGTCAGTAATAATCGGCTACGGGGGAAAACTAATTGATTTTTCGTAGCTTAACGTTTAGTTACATATGAAAACAAATAGTATTTTTGATGTAAACAAAGTCGACGAAATTCTAAAGTTGAGAAATTTAAGTTTCAAAAGTGAATACAAAATACATTTGCGAATAAACGCGATGAATTTGTTTGTATTTAAAAGTATATATGAAAATCTGACTAATCTTATACATTTTTGTCGTTAAGTCTGAAGTACCTGTTTCCCGTTAATACGATATATTTGCACCTTTAGTATATATATATAAATTTACAGATCTAACATTGTTGGGTTGATGTTTAGACGAGTTGTATATATATATATATATATATTGTTTTGTTAACATCATATGCATTTATAAGTTAAGATACCACAATAATCAACAAAAAGACATCAGCAAAGAAACATCGTAACAACATCTGATACAAAAATTTAATAATACTTTTAGATATTTGGATGATATATTGGCTCTCAATAATGACGACTTCAGTATGTATACTAAATAAATTTATCCACTGCCCTTTCCTCGATCTTCATATTTATATCATTAACGGAAAGCCTAATACAAAAATGTATGATAAAAGAGACGATTTTTCATTTCATATCGTAAATTATCAATTTTTAGATGATGACGTGCCCTTGTCACCATCTTACGGTGTTTATATATCTCAACTTGTACGATTCTCTCGTTTATGTAGCAATGTTTTAGATTTTAACGAGAGAAATTTATGCATTACTGAAAAATTATTAAACCAGGGTTTTCGACATCACAAACTAGTCAAAACATTTACTAAATTTTATCATCGGTACAATGACATCATTCGTAAACATAACTCAACATGCAGATTTCTTATACGTTCAGGTATTTCACATCCAGTTTTTGAATGGCCATATTTTTTACAAAGCACAAAAATATCAGTAATCACCTCAGAAGCTAACAATACCTTTAAACAGACTTATTAAGAAGGGATATAGTTACGATACTGTTGTCAGGTCATTAAAGATTGCATAGTTTGGCTTTAATAATGATTCACTGATAGTGTCTTTGCATAGGAACTAAACACATTTATTTAAATGCCAGTTGTTGGCATGACACGGGTTATGTTCTTCTCATATATTTTATGATGGTATAATACTTAACCCCTGACAAGAGGGATTGTGCCTGATATTCATATGATGAAGACATAATCTTTCAATCAGTTTAATTGAGGTCTGGAGCTTGCATGTCAGTTACTGCTGGTAGTCTGATGTTATTTATGTATTATTGTCATTTTGTTTTTTTTCTTTTGTTACCTCTTCTGGCATCAGACTCGGACTTCTCTGGAACTGAGTTTAACTGTGCGTATTGTTATACCTTTACTTATCTACACTGGCTAGAGGTATAGGGGGAGGGGTGAAATCTCAAAAAACATGTCTAACCCGCCTCATTTTTGCGCCTGTCCCAAGTCAGGAGTCTCTGGCCTTTGTTAGTCTTGTATGGTTTTTGATTATAGTTTCTTGTGTATAATTTGGAGTTTATTATGACGTTCATTATCACTGACCTAGTATATATCTTTGTTTAGGGGCCAGCTGAAGGACGCCTCCGGGTGCGGGAGTTTCTCGCTGCATTGAAGACCTACTGGTGACCTTCTACTGGTGTCCGTTCTATGGTCGGGTTGTTGTCTCTTTGACACATTCCCAATTTCCATTCTCAATTTTATCATGTAAAGTTGAATGGGCTTTGACTTACCATTTCTTGGATTTATTTCTTTAAAAAAAAGTCTCGTTCGAAGGATCGTCTTCGACTGCTTCATCCTGTTGTTTTGCTTGCGTTGTACATTTTGATTCAAATATCCTTTCAAGTCCCGCCATCTTGTTTCAGTCCTGTACGTTTTCTAGATATTCCTTCACACTCTGTATCAATCAAATGTTATAATTCATAGTTTGCACAATGTTTTCAAAAACTGTAAACGCACTCTCTCGTATCCGAAAACACATAGATGTAAAACTTCCTATAAAGACTTGAAGAATATTCGAAAAAGCCACTAACTGAATATTATCATAGTCCATGCGTGTTTAATGACACGTAATCTTTTGTCATACTAGTATATAAAGTACATGTATGAAATATTAAATGAATTACAAAAATCACAACAACATGCCAATATGCCAACACAAACCTCCAATGTTACTCTTAAAAAAAACAGACAAAAGAAAAAAGTTATCTTTTTACACATGAACAAGATGGTTGATAAAGTAAATCATCACTATTTTACGAAATCATCCTTTGATCTCACTGACTGATAATTTTCTTTCTCAGAACAGTAGAGTGATATGAAATATCATCGCTAGAAACAAAAGGCACATGTGCCCGTTGTCAATGACATTAACAACGGCATCATAGGTAAAACAGCGATACACAGATTATAATTGTTCATCTCAACTCGATTGCTTTTCTCACTTTCGCCGTACCGGCTGAAGCGAATATATTTAATCTTGTTGACACGATCAACGATAATCTATAAATACAGTTGGATTGGTTTTACATGCATTAAACCTATCAAGACCATTTATGTGTATAAAAAATGCAAGCCGTGTCGATCACAAATGCTTTGCTAAGAGACCATATGTTTCACAAGAAATGCCTAATCAAATTTTTGTTTTATAATTTCAAACTCATCGATGTCAGTTGATTTCTTGGTGAGCAGTAACAGCAAAGTTTATTGTCATAAAAATGATTATTGGAAAAATGAAAAGAATATTCCGAAAAATCAAATTAATTAAAATTGATGGAGAACGTTAAATAAGGCCGTTAGTTTTCTCGTTTGAATTGTTTAATATTTGTCATTTCGGGGCCATCTATAGCTGACTATGCGGTATGGGCTTTGCTCATTGTTGAAGGCCGTACTGTGACCTATAGTTGTAAATTTCTGTGGCATTTGGTTTCTTGTGCATCATACTATGTCTTCTTTTTTTTTATTCATATGAAACAGAAAACAAAAGAGATGTCCCTTCTAAAAGCAAGACAGTCAAGCTAGGGGGAACACTACAAACCGTTCTACGAAGCAATGTTTACGGAAATAAAAGTTAAAGAACTATGACAACACGACATTACGAAAGAGGATGGAAAATATCATAAACTTTTGGAAAAAAAAAAAAGACTTGATAACTCCGATAAACACGCAGAAACATCTCCATGTTGAAGACCAAACCTAGAAAAAGCCATTACATAGATTTACTGCTTAAACATCTCTGCCCGGAGATTCCGAGTTATATCCGTGACGATAATGATTTCTTGAATTTTAAACCAAGCAAATTAATGTATCAAATATGGTACAATTAAAACCACCTTTGGCATAACAAGCTTTTACACCTATACTCCACATGATTTTTGCATTAAAGCACTCCAATACTGGATCGAAAAAGAAAATAATAGATTGATTTACGATTTAAGATAGGTTTCATCATCAAAGCTCTGAAAATTGTTTTAGAAGAAAATACATTTAATTTCAATGGAAAAATAAATTGACAAATGAAGGGAACTGCTATGGGTACACAAGTAAGTCTTTTATATGACAATATTGTCATGGGCTATTTAGAAGAAATAATGTACAAGGAAGTATATTAAACTTTTGACCAGGAATACGTAATCGAAAAATTCAAAAGATTTCTATACGACTGCTTTTTTTATGGCCAAAATCTCTGAATGAACTCCTTTAATTCTACCACATTCTGAATTCCCTAAATCCATCATTTCAATTTACAGTGGAACCAAGTGAAAAAGAGTTACCATTCTTAGATATCACAATAAAGATTTTTCGTAATCCAGTTAACAGCGACATATTCTATAAATAAACTCATCAAAATACCAGGATTAAATTTTATATTTACGCCAGACGCGCCTTTCGTCTACAGAAGACTGATCAGTGACGCTCGAATCCAAAAAAGTTAAAAAGGCCAAATAAAGTACGAAGTTGAAGAGCATTGAGGACCAAAATTCCTAAAAAGTTTTGCCGAATACAGCCTAGGTAATCTATTCCTGAGGTAGAAAAGCCTTAGTATTTCAAAAATTCAAAAGTTTTGTCAACAGTTTATTTATAAATATGACCATATCAATGATAATTCATGTCAGCACAGAAGTCTGTAAAAAATCAGATACCCATCACTCTAGCCATCCGACACAAACAAAACGGAATATCCCTTTCTGTTTTGCCAGACGAATCAGTGCATAAGACAATTATCTACGAGAAACTAGGCTAAATGAATTGAAGTCGTACCTAATCATTCAAGTACACGTTAAGCCTGATCGAGGCTGGTGCCAAAAAAGCTTTAAATTCCAGAATAGATCAGTATAGCTCAACTACGAACGCCGAAACAAAAAACTGAAGAAAAAACATAATTCTGTCGTTAACACGCATGATTCTGGCATTACAAATGTATATAACGCCATAAAATCAAACTCTATAATAAATAGTTAGAGACAAAAAAGAAACGGGTGGATCGAAAACTTTAAAAGTGGACTAAATTCATGTGAACGCAGACATGACTTGCAAATCTTGAAATAAGTTGATTGTATTACATTCACAACATGTTAGGGATATTACATTGGTCAAACTGGGAAACTAAGTGAAAGAGTACGTGTCCTCAAACAACAAATCCGCCTGCCGCACCTACGGCAAATTCCACGTAGTTAACCCTTGGAAATATGCACAAACGGAAAATTAAGATATTTTCATTTCTCAAAATGTCGACGCTATTATGAGGAGTACATACAAGTTCTGAAGAAATACTTTTAAAAGACATTCAAAGCAAAGCTAAATGCGGAAAGGAAATACGCAATTTATGCATTACAATAAAGCAGCGCCCTTTAAGATTTGACATATTAACTAATCCTACAAAATAACTGCAAAAGAGGAGAGTAAGATACAAGAGGGACATTCAAATTGATTAATCGAAAAATAAACTGACAACGCCAAGTAACATATATAAAACAAAAGACCAGTGGCCATTTTATATTCAGATCTGTTAATCAAAATCTATCATATGCTTCTATTCAAGGTTTTTGCAATTAGTTTTATACAGTTTCAATATTTTTTTACATCAATTAATTTGGAATAAGGCTATAGCTTTTAAATTCTTTGTTTCTTATATTGAAATAACACACTCAAACGGCGTTTGAGTGAATCTGCTAAATAAGCATCAGTTCCGGAATTTCCATCGTGGCGGCAAAAACCAAAACATGCTCCAAGCAAGAAAAGTTTGGTTACCAAGCATAAACATGTACATAAAAAATTGAACAACTGTTCCCGTGTAGGAATAGATATTGCATACCAAAAATTACGGCTGACTCTAATGAGTTCAATTTGTTATTTGTTTACAATTATGTCTCGAGATGTTCATTTTCACTCTCACCAATTTCATAACCTTACACAATTAAATGTCTAAAATCTAATACAAACGTTGAAGAGTGGTTGGAACCAAAAAAGCCTTTAGTATAGCCAAACCCATACAATGAATCGACCTTAAGGTGAAAGATACATTCTATAATTTAAGATCGTTTTGAAAAATTTATAATAACAAATTAACAACTTGTCAAAACGTTTCTTACTTGACAATAAACAATTACTAACTTACTGAAATATTTCACCCTTTTGATAAAACCAACGAAACATCTATAGATATGATTCATATTATTTAATTTTTTTTAAATCTAAGACGTTTGTGGTATGAGAATATAATATTTGTTTCTTATATACCCAGCTTTGTGTAGTCTTTGTTCAAAATTTCTGCATCAGTGAATATCCATAATATCGGCATGAATTTGTATATACAGTCACTTAATATGGTGGAACCTAATACAATAATGAATTGAGTCATGAAAATAGTTCAATTATCATAATTTTTAAGTTAGCAGAAGACTCTTTTTTGTTGATACATGTTGTTGTGTCTGTTAATGTCTGATGAATTAAGGACATTACAGCAGATAAAAGATATCTAAATTTGTCGATTGGATAAATAAAGGCCGCAATATAGAATATTTATAATGATAGAAGATTGTTATGTTTATAGCATAGCACAACATTTAATGTTTTATGTGCAGAATATTGACATTACGTTTTTTTTACTTTGTTAATAATTAAACTCATCATAGATACCAGGACTAAATTTTGTAAATACGCCAGACGCGCGTTTCATCTACAAAAGACTCACCAGTGACGCTAGAATCCAAAAACGTTAAAAAGGCTAAATAAAGTACGAAGTTGAAGAGCATTGAGGAGCAAATATACAGTTTGATGCACCTCTCTGCGAGTTAATCGTGAATACAAGTGTTTCCTCCAAATTTGTTCATCCTTAAAATATCATTAATACTGAAACGTAATATAGTCTGGAATTTTCTAATATAATATGAAATGCTCTACGGTGCTTTACGAGCAGCATAGTAATTGATTTCCAAAGATAAAAACCCCAAATATACAATATATCCGATGCAAATATTGAAATAAAAAAACAGAAAAACTGCCTACTCTAAAAATAGATCCGGTGAATGCACTTAAAGCAAAAAATTAAATTAACAACCGGTAAGTTCACGATTAATTTTTCAAAAAAGATAAAGATATCTTTAGATCAGATTTTATTATCAGTAATGCAATAAAAAACAGTTTTAAGCTCAGATTTGAAACACTCTTGAGTATTATCTAAACCTTTTCATGAGATTGTTCTAAAGAAATGCCGCAGCTCCGTCAAATTGTTTTTCACCGTAAGTCTTCGTCCGTACTTTTGGAACGCTAAGTAGTTGTGTAGAGTCTGAACGGAGAATCCATGTGTCACGTGTTAATAAATTTTTACCGTAATGTAGGCGGGACAAATGGTATCCAAAGCACAGTACACTTCTGTATTTGACGGGTGACAAATGTAAATCGGCAAGAATCATCGAAACATTATTATGCTTCCTTGTCTTCTTTTAAGATGAGCTGTCGTATTTTGCATTTTTAGTAATCTGTTAATTGAAATCTTATTGATAAATACGGTACAACAGATTGTTATCGTAATCAAGTCTAGATGTTATTAGACAGTTTACTAGTGTCTTGAGTGCGCTGTTATGATAAAGCTGTGAGTGCGTTCAATATTATAGATGTAAAATGACAAGATTTTTAAAACTTTTACAACACATTTTGTAAAATGACTGAAATTTTGAAACAAATCAACAAATTTCCTATTCAGTTTCAGGCGATTTGTAAAAGAAAGATATCAAAAGGTAACACAAACACAATATCGTGCAAAGAAAATAACTAATGGTTCAGTAGAATTAATATATTTTGCAAAGACCCACTCGGAAAGTTTGTATGTCTTTTTAGTGACACTACGTAAAGTATGTACTTACTCTGGATTTCAGGTAATTAATTGATAATTATTTTGTCAAAATGGCATGAGGACAAACTATTCTTTCGAATTTATTTTTTTAGAAAATCAAATTCAAAACAGTGGTGAAACATATGAGGCAGAATAAAAGAGTTTGTTATTACTCGACTGATTGCTGTTGGTTTGCTTTCAGTAGCAAATTTGTTATGCATTTTTTAGACGAGAATAATTTGATTATGATTCATTTGGGTTATTTCTGCAGTGGATTAATCTGGATAAAGTAGAGGAATTTCGACTTTCGATTGCCCCTCTTTAGCATGGGTTACGCGATACAGTTATAGCAGTGTTTGGTTGTGATGATAATATGTGTATCTTCGTGTTCACTGCCACAGTGAAATTCCTGTGTCTTTGTTATCAGTTGAATTAATGTGACAGTAATTAACCGTGGTTAAGATCTCGAAACTTGACCAGGGACAGACAAATAACGTTGCATTAACAAGTTAAGCGTACCCTATTGTAAATCCATTACCCGTCATAGGCAGCTCTGTTATATAAGAAGCCAAAAGAAACAAGTCGATTAAACATAATGATTTATACTTTGAATCTTTTAGGAGAATATTAAAAAGAAGATATTCATGCGTGACGTGTGGGCTCATTGCGAAACCAATTTTTTCGAATGCTAAATGTTTTATTAGAAAAGGTAATAAAAGTGCTAAATAAGTCATGATCTAGATTTCTCTTAATGTTGTCTTAGTACTTAAACCAGATTTGACGCAAAATGATGTATTTGCCAAAAAATTGGGACAAATATTGTGTAACAGTTCAGGCATCCAATCATTTTAAAAACTAACAAATAATTATCGAGTAAGGTGCTTGTATATATTAAGAATATCTCTTAGAATACAGCAATTATGTATGGGATCCTCTCTTGAAGAAGGACATAACAAAGATGGAAATGCTACAAATCAGAGCGACAAAATTTGAACAACAAACTACAATTACTAACCTGGTTCAAATAAATAAAACATTTCTTCACTCTGTAAATTAACCTATCTATACTTAAAACAAGAAGAACAGTATTAAACCGAGTTATCCTATTTCAGAAGATACTATACTACGAAAAAGTTAAAAAAAAATCTACAGTTCTATATTGTTAACAACAGAAAAGAGAGTCACCCAATATCATACAACCACAGTACAACACATCTGAATATGAAACAGCGTGTAGCCACAGACAATGATCGTAGATTGGAACCAACTTCGAGAAAACTTTATATCGAACATCGACTCTGGCAACTTCAGGGAAAACTTCTGGTCGCAGTGCTGTCATGAGGCTGGAGACACGTTGATACAGAAACAATCCATTTTTTAATCCTACATCAACCCCATATTTATTTTTACATATAATTTATCTATTTTCCTTGATCAAAGTACATTGTTTAGCATATATAAAATACTAGATGACAAAGCATCAGTGGGATAGAATTTCTGTTAAACAAAAGAATAAATCAAAAGCAGCAGAATATTCCATTTATGACTTATTAATCTGTAATGACTCAAGCAAGAAAATATTTTTTTTATCATTGAACCATTATAAACCTCAAGACCACATGACATTTTGCGGGTTGATAATGACTATAAAGTTTTATCTTAAATACATAACTATGAGACCTCATGACAGTCTAACTATTCTTCTTTTATCAAAGGAAATTAGCCTTTTTAGTTAAAGTGAACTGATATAATAATTTTTTTTTTCTTCTATGTTTATAAGATATAGCAGCCCATATCTTTGTTGCATGCGCCACTCAGGTACCAATAATAACACTTTACCTGCACAGCAAAATCAGTGAAACTGAATTGCAAAGTTTGTTGTTTTGTTTACTATTGTTTGTCTTTCTGTAGTTTTTTTTTTCTGCCATGGTATAGTCAATTAGTGTTCGACTTACTAGTTCGAATATCACTTTGAAATTCACCTCTTTTATCATCACAGAGAAAAAGCGGATTATGGTCTGTGCAAGTTCGATAATCGGTATTTGTATCATGTTGAAGTAATGTTTATACTTTAAGGTCATCAAGTTCAATCTCTCCTCCATTATCTAAAATATGTAACTTATAAAATGTATGAGTGTTAAAGAAATATACAGACACGTGTGTGTGCACAAATTTATTTTCAATTTTTTTTTAAAAGTAGTATAAATATAGCTCACCTTATTTCGGAAGTTGCATACCGGAAATGCCTTTCTTACGTGACTTCCTAGTAGACCTGATTTAAATTTTGGCCTTTTAGTGTTATAAGGTAGCATAAAGATAAATAATTAATATATTACAGGATAGTTCTTTTGAAATAATAGCAATGTAGAGCACTGATCTTAACACTTCTTTTATCGATTTTTTTTACTTTTATTTCATAAAGATTAATGTGGTATATATATTTTTTTCTTGATTTTAAGAAAAATAATTCATTTTTTAGTTACTAAATTAAACTATTCATAATGACCACCGAAAACAACACTTTTGAATTCCATGTGACTGGATCACCTTTCTTACCTTAATCAACAAGGCTCAAACCTAATCATAATTCATATGGGCTATTTCTGCAGTGATTTTAATCTGGATAAAGGAGAGGAATTTCGCCTGTCGATTGCCCTTCCATTGCATGGGTTACGTGAACTAAACATTTGAAAGCAAGAAATATATAAAAACTTAATAGCTATTTAACCAAAGGTTCATAAAAAGAAATGCCAAATTTTCTAAATCATGTCAGTACAACATTACTGACAACTGAGCTATTAATACATCGAAACTTATGGTCCACCAGACTTGCAAGCCAAAAATATACTAGTTTTCTTGACGGCATTTACCAAAATTAAATGTTAATAGCGAAATATTATTGCTATATTCCGGTTTGTAAATGTATGAAACAAAAATTAATCATATTCTACTTTCATATCATTATTACACTACTATAACAAAATCTGGATATGCACATTGGACTCGTAATCTTTTGTAAAACAATACAGAATGTGTATATTTAAGTGTGACTGCGCTAAATACCCTCTTTACATGTTACAAGAGCACGACATGAGAATAAATTAAAAATAATTTGATGAGAGCTTGCATAATGAGATTGTGCCCCAAAACAACCATAAAAAAGGCAGAGTACACAAAAATCTAAGATTACTCGATTACTGATTTCTTTTTCAAAGCAAAAGACAATTGATGAATAGATCATGTTTTCCTAGACTATTGCGAAGAAGCAAGAAAAATATCTAACAACATACACATGTATATAAAGGCCCCCAAAGGACGAGGCAAAATTGATATTTTCATTTTTCATAAGAAGTACTACGAGAATAATTGTCAAAATCGAAGTTATAGTAAAACTTGCAGATCATATAACACACTAGTAATAGTTATTAAAGGTACCAGGATTATAATTTAGTGCGCCAGACGCGCGTTTCGTCTGCATAAGACTAATCAGTGACGCTCATATCAAAATATTTAAAAAGCTAAACATATACAGTTGAAGAGCATTGAGGATAAGAAAATCATTAGTTTTTCGAAAAATTCAAAGTTTTGTAAACAGAAAGTTTATAAAAATAACCACATTATTGATATTCACCAACACTACTGGGCTGGTGATACCCTCGGGACGAATCGTCAACCAGTAGTGGCATCGACCCATATTTAATTAATGATTCTTATTTAAATCAATAACTAGTCTTCAATTAAAACGCAAATGTATCTTTTCATTGATGAATCTATCCAAGTATTAAATGTATCAAACACATATGTGAACAGATTTCACCGGCTTTGATATTTGTGGCTAGTTTTCTCATTTTCATAAGCCGCTGTTTCTTTATATATTATAAACATTTCAACCAGATACAACATAATTCAATTAGAAAAGGTTTAGGCGGATTTTGTGTAAGAAATACAACTGGTGTTGTCCTTACTCGTAAGTCCATCGTACTTTAAAGAGATGGATATTAATGACGTGTTATATTATGGGAACATTTTTGATTATTGATATGAGTGCATAAGTTGTATGCAAATAATATCTTGTAAATGAAAAACACATCTCTGGATTAGAAAATAAAGAGGTGGTTAGTTGCTGTACGATATTAGCAGGTAATGCTGTAAGATATTAGCAGGTATCATCCTTAGTTGCAGTAAAATCATATGCATTGCAGTAAGTAATTAAAATAAATTATAACTGATTTTAGGTATTGGGTTGTTTGGGGGTTTTTTTGTTTGTTTTTTTTTTGTTTTTTTTTTGCTTTTTTGTGGGAGGGAGGGGGGTAATTGTTTAATGGGCGAACCAAATATTCAATCCCATAAGTCGAAAACAAACTGACCATGCCTATACAAATTTAGAAACATATTAAACAAATAAAGGATTCCATGAAGAACCAAAACATTTGGCAGCAGATAAAAATCCACCACAATAGATAAAAAGTTACTGATACTGATTTTTCTGCAACTGATGCACATTTCGACAAATAATGTCTCCGATAAAAAAAAAAAAAAGACCTAGATTATGGCAAAATCAGGACAACGAAATCACATTAGCAAACGACCCTTAAACACTATACGCACATAAACAAAACCAAAACAACATCGACCAGCAAAAAACTGTGAATCTGGCCCACAAATAAATAAAGATATCAGTAGTAAACAGCTGTTCAATAGTCATAATTCTATTAAGCAAAACCAGTTCCGGGTAACAAACTAAACCCAAGGGAAAAACACCAACTATCAAAGGAAATTAACGGAGTAATAAAAACAGAAAGCTACAACAAAAGCCAACGCAAACATACATAGAAATATACTGTTGATAACAACTGCAATGTTTTAATAACTTCATGAATAAGAAGACGCATAGTCACAAAATAACCTACTTAACAATTTGTAACTTTATCGTTTACTGGTATCTATTGGAACTTATTTTTTTATTATTAATATCAGTCATCAAAGACTTCTCAAATATGAGGTATATGATGATTATAGTTGAGTACGTCAAGTGCGCTTTCGTTTATAAACCAGATGTGAAATATGTTGAAACAATATAAAAACTAGGTAGGGATTATACCAGAATTAGACCAAAGAATTGCATCTTTATATGACTATCATACATACATCATAATGGTAATGAGCAGAATGATTGTGGAAAAGGTTTCCAATTTATAGAAATCATATATCATTTTAAATTTTAATATTGTAAAACACGCAAAATATCAACTTTGCTTCTTGTGATATTACATTATATTTCAATTATTACAAGAAAGGATAATAAAGCAATTCAATCATGTAGTTGGAAATCTATATATGGAATTAAAATATCTTAAAACACATGAAAGCTATAATCAAAAGTATAATATTTATAGTTTCAAACAAAAAGGGATAGTGAGAAGGCATCTATGTGTAGGATCTGCTTGTTCAGAACTATAATCATTGTGTTTTAGAAGAAAAAGTAAGTATGTATTGTACAGAAATTCGATGTAAACAATTTATTGGGAATTTATACTATTTAGTAATTTCAGTCTTTATGGGCAACCGCGTGTTTAATAAAGGACTGATCGGTTATTTACTTTTGGGGGAGGTTTTGTTGTTCAAAAATTGTGTTAAATTTTTTAACACATTTATTTTCATTTTGCTTTGAAAAATAATCCTTTCATCCTGTCTTTGGCAAAGTTATTTTAACAATCCAAGCGTCTTGGCCATGCATAGATATTTTTCACTGGACGTTAAGTAACCAACAATCAATCAATTCAACTTTCCATAATCTCGAACTCGAAAATCCACCTCCTTTCTTACCTAAAAACTTTTAAAGTAGGATCTTAAGTATGTTTTGTTTTTCAAAATGATGACCTCATTCTTTTGTCAGCATTTGATAAAAAAAACCAATTAATAAATTTTGTAAAATAAAAAACGTGCATTTTAGATATTTGATAAATATAGGCTATTTAGTATTATGTTTTCGAGAACATTCCAGCGAACATGTTCGTATTCATATTCAAAATGCAATATTGACAGAGTGTTTTACATCATAAAATATATTCTTGTTTACTTGAACAGTTCAAACTGCGTTCGTGACATATCACCTCATCTTAACTACAGAGGGTAATAAGTGGAAGCATTCTTTCCTCTTCTTGTTCTCTCCTACCTGTCTCCTTTCTCCCAGTTCTACTTCCCCACCAAAATAACTTATCTTCTTCGTATGAAAAAATCAAGAATGAAGTTTTGTTCATTTTCAATAAAAGATATATTGCGAGTGTTTTACTTATTTACAACACGCCATCTTCTGGTTCTATCACATGACAAGACAACTGGTTTTTTTTCCTATTGTCTCTTTTAAACAAAAATATTTTAATGTTTCCCTCATTCTCTCCTTGCATCTCCATTCTTTTATTTTTTGTGTTAGTGTAACTCAATGTTTACATGTAGTTTAAATCATGTTTTGTCTACATGCAGTCGATAGTCGATGTAGGCCTTGTGTAGGTTAAGTGTACACAAAACTAGGCATTCAGAACTTTAATTTTCCCATGTATATTTAAAAAAGAAACGATCTCTATATAAAATTGATACTTATAACACTTATTTATAAAGTTCTTTACAGAAATATTTGTCTAAACTTGATATATTTATTTGTTATAAAAAAAACTTTACGTAGCCTTATCCCTTATCAAGATTCATCCATCAGCATTGCCAAACACATAATTCATTTGAAAAGGTTTTCCCGAATCGACTGGACGTACACACTGACAGAAATATTTGCCACTGGTCTTTACTCAAACAACGATTCACTCATAAATGCATTACTGAAAAAGGGTGAGAGTAATTGTTTGTTTATGTAGTATCTCAGATATGTTCAAATATAATAAGAAATAAAAAAAAAACATTACCCCCTCCCTTTGCCCAATACTCCTTGGAGAAAAAATACAATTTCAAACAATCAGAAAATATTGAAATGTAGTGATCCTTTACATCGCAATTATTTATCTTCGTCTGTAAGGACGCTGATGCAGCCTACGTTTTTAATGCGTAATCGAGACACCTTTAAACTACTGCAAATCATCCAAAATGACTTTCTTAAAGGAGCAACCACTTTACTTCAAGAAAAGGGGGGAGGGTTCTGAGTCAGAATTTTTTCTCGGGCGAAAGTTTTTTTTTTCGATGGTACCAATTCCATATTTAACCAGAGACATATATACACAGAGATTGGCAACTCTTTGAAATCCCGTAAAAGATCGCGGCCCGGGATGAGATTCTCGTCGATAAATATTAGAACATGTAATCAAGTCAGGGATGAATCACCTCGATAGATTATCAAGAAAAGCAATGGGAAAATGATATCATAATTTTTTCCAAAAAAAATACTTGAATGTTATATTTATATTTAAGTATTTATTGAGAAAAATATTTTTTTCTGCATTTCATAATTGAAAATTCAAATCTGGTAATAATCAATAGTTATTTAAGAAACTTTTCTGTACCACATTTCTTTGTTACAATAAAAAGGTTTGCTCCTTACAAACAGTGAAATAATGTGTGTCCGGTTTTCCGGTAATTAGTTCCTTAGAGTTGTGACTATGACTGTTGATTTACAGGTGTGCGATTACGCAATTTATTGCCCTCCGATCACCTGAAATTTGCCGGAGGTGAAGTTCTAAATGGATTAACACTAAACAAATGCAAACATATTAATTGTACTCTGATCTGAACTTTATTTAAACAGAAGTACGTATATATTAAATATTAAAACGTGAAAACAAAATTAGTAAATTAACATGTCTAGAAGGGAAAGAAAACTCCTTGTTCTTAAATAAGAAATATGATTCGTGGATTTTTTTTAATGTCCCCATTTTATTTCTTTGAAAATTGATTTCCGTGACTTTTACATTTTAATATCTGTATGGTGTTTCAGACTTTTATAAAGGAGATAAACATGCACAATTAAAGTTACTTTTGAGGGGTTCCGGGATTTGTGACCCCCCTCCTTTTAAACCTTAAATGTTTTTGAATTGGGATACAAGATACATCACTTTTAAAAATGGCTATTTCCGCTGCTGGATTTGGTCTTCAAATCCCATGGAAGATATCTATTTACATTAATTAATGATAATTATTAATTAAATACATCTTTGTTGGACCAAAAAAGACCAAAATGACACAGTATTAACAACTATAGGTCACCGTATGGCCTTCAACAATGAGCAAAGCCCAGACCGCATAGCAAGCTGTAATAGACCCCGATAAGACAATGTAAAACAATTCAAACGAGAAAACTGACGGCCTTATTTATGTAAAAAAATGAACGAAAAACAAATATATAACACATAAACAAACGAAAACCACTGAATTACAGGCTCCTGACTTGGGACAGGCACATACATAAATAATGTGGCGGGTGTTAAACATGTTAGCGGAATCCCAACCCTCCCCCTAACCTGGGACAGTGGTATAACAGTACAACATAAGAGCCAAGTTACCTCAAGAAATAATTTGTTTTTATTATATAGAACATCGAATACATTCTGCCATAGGGACTCATTATAATCCAAAGTAATACTGAAATTCTTTATTACCTCCACTTTGCTTTTTGTCTTCTGGAGATCTGAACATGACTGTTATCCAATATCACACAAATGACAAATCCTTTACCACTAACAGAATGAAAACAACATTGAATTAAAAATGTGCCGACCTAATGGTGTAAAATTACTTGCTGTCAATATTTTCAATAACAACAATTTCTATCTCTTCAAAATAAGGAGATGTTGAAAATGAGAATACTATCCAACTTGAATTTATAAGCAATTATAGATCTCTGTGCATCCTTTAACAATAAGCAAAACCCATTCTTTAGATATACAAAAGATGTGATATGATTGCCAATGAGACAACTCTCCACAATAGACCAAATGACACAGAAATTAACAACTATAGGTAAGCGTGCGGCCTTCAACAATGAGCAAAACCCATATCCCAATTTCAGCTATAAAAGGCCACAAAATGACAAATGTAAAATAATTCAAACGACAAAAGTACTTTGAATTCTATATCTTTTTAGTTGATTTGTTTTGCCCACTCTTCAATTTTCTGTGTAGTGCCTTGATGACTGTTATTCGTCTTTTTATTGATATTTTTTTAATTTCTGTGTCAATTGCTTTCCTGTGAATATTTGTCTAATAACACTGGACACTTTCAATTTGCAAAACACTCATTTGCAAATCCGCCGCCGCCTCAAATAAGAGCTACAGTGTCGTGTATATAACCAAAATGTGCGGAATTACATGGGATTCAATAATTTCATTTGTTTTCTACTGTTACTATTATATTTATTTTGCTATTTGATTTATAAAAACATGGGATTTTCAATATCCCATGGGACAGGGCAAAATCCCATGGGATTTACCATTAAGCGAACGTCGCCTCAAATCACAAAATGAGCTCTTAATTGCAATGCACCACGCAAATAAGTGCTCGCAGCGCCAATGTTGTGATCCCGAGTAAATATTGACACTTACCCAAGAAGCTGATTGGCTCTTTGGTTATTCCTGCAAGGCAGATTGTCTCTTTGGTTATTCTGTACGTATCGTCAATTGTGGTTACCGGAAAGAGAGAGAGAGGCATCATGGGATCGTGCACTTCCGGCAGGGTCTGGCTTAATACCAACGAATACTACAGAATCACTGGTGATAGGGGAGTGTAACCGATGAATTGATCCTGAATCAGATCAGATTTTCCAAGTATTACGGAGAACCTCTTTATTTGATCACACTCGCCTAGAGATTTAATAATAAGGCTACTAAAAAAAAAATATTTTCCCATGTTCGCTGTTTTTCGCTATAATTATTAAGCTGAATAAAGCTATTTGAAAAATACATTAATTTGTGTTTTTTACTG
Organism: Mytilus galloprovincialis; assembly: GCF_965363235.1. Lineage (NCBI taxonomy): Eukaryota > Metazoa > Mollusca > Bivalvia > Mytilida > Mytilidae > Mytilus > Mytilus galloprovincialis. The sequence goes on from NC_134845.1 coordinate 45,252,325, forward strand.
CTACAAGATATTTGAATAAAATGCTAATTACGCACCAGTTGCTGAGCAGAGAATCATTCTAAGCCAGGAACAGTATATACTAACTGTTAACAGTAAGAATAGAAATTCCCTAAAAAAAACCAGTCAAATCTGAACAGAACTGTAACTTAATGATACGTGTATATCAAGTTCCAAAACCTCACCCAGCACCCTTTCCCAACACACTGAGTTATTAAACTGGTGTGTGTCAGTCTTATAATATAAAACTGTGTAGGTTCATATCGTTAGACTTATCGTTTGTTTGGATATTTTTAGGATCGTTGTAAAATTATATATCTTAAACTTTGTTAAAATACTATTTTAAATTGTTCAATCGTTATATTTCATAATTTTGTCAAAGTGTACTTTTTAAAGTTTTAAATTTTAAAAATATAAAAATGAATATATATATATATATTCCATTTTGATTTGAGGAAAATCTGTTTGAACTGTAATGACATGGTCAACTGATTTGTTGCAAAGCTGATTACAGGTAATTATAACATACAGTAATTTTCCATTACGACAGTGTGTGTACTCTCCGGTGTGTATAACGTAAAGTTTTCTAGAGAACATCCTGTCTACGTGTAATACAGATTGATGACATTACACACAATTTCTTTTGTTAAATGTGCTTAGGTATCTGTGTCTATTCCCTATTTAAACACCATAATTTTTTCGAAGAAAAAAAATCAAAAAATCAATTATATGAAATAAAGAAGAAAAGTAGCAAATAACAACTTCAGTAACTAGTAACTGCGCATTGAGTAAACATAATTTCAATATTGCATGAACCAACAAATGGAAGTTTTTAACGAATACAGCCCATACATGGTCGGTAGTGAATCAACCCTTGACAAAACGTATACATGTAGGCCTATGTAGAAGTGTTTAAAAAGACCAATTCCTATTGGTTATATTTCACACTAGGACCTTAGATAACTAGAACCATGGAAGTATTATATCGACAATTGTCAATATAATACTTCCATGCTAGAACTAAGCAGTGGTTGATACAGAAATTTTCATAAGTGGGGACCCATTGACTGCCTAAGCGGGGGTCCCTGCCAGTCATGCTCCAGTGATTCCCTATATAATCTCCCATTTTCCAAGATTAGTGTGTGGGGGGTGGGGGCTGGAAAAAAACCTAAATCCGCCTCTGCAGCAAATAATATTGATAATCCGATGTATATATCAAATATAACTTGTTTGAATGTTTCATTGCAAACATAATCATATTTTTGTTCCGATCTAGACTAAAGAAAAACAGCAAGTGTTTAACAACAATACACATCAATTATAAGTGAATAATAGTAAATGAAATAAAAGACAAACTCAATGATATGATCTGTAGAATTAAAAGTACATACATGCTAAAGGTAATTTTCAAATTGTGACAATCTGTTTGATATACAAGAACAAAATGTAGAGAAAACAACATAAACACAAGCCGTAGCTTTACATACCAATAAATTCCCTTTATCGTCGTTAGTTATGACAAACATGTAGGTATTACACGTCAAGTACATTTTACCTTAATGTAAAAACGTCAATAGTTATCAAAGGTACTAGGATTATAAATTAATACGCAAGACGCGCGTTTCGTCTACATAAGACTCATCAGTGATGTTCAGATCAAAATAGTTATAAAGCCAAACAAGTACAAAGTTGAAGAGCATTGAGGACCCAAATTCCAATAAGTTGTGCCAAATACGGCTAAGGTAATCTTTTTCTTGGATAAGAAAATCATTAGGTTTTTCGAAAAATTCAAAGTTTTGTAACAGGAAATTTAAAAACTAACCATATAATTGATATTCATGTTAACACCTAATTCAACACATTCTTTAGTGCAAACACACAAAAAATATCGACACACATATAAAAGACAGGAATATGTTTGATTTGCTGGTTTGTATATAAAAAAAGTAAAATAGTCAAATTGCAAAATTAAAAGCTCAAAAATATCAAACGAATGAATAACAACTGGCATATGGTTGACGCATGTTGTTGTAAATCATTTTTGTTTTATTTTTGTTGTTATTTACATTAGTTTAAACATATCTATTTAGATTGAATTAGGAAACAAGTTATTGCAAACTTATATTAATCCCTTTCCACTTTGCGGGTGCGAGTGTTGCCTTGGAGCGGCATTAGCCTGTTCTTTTATAAAATCTAAAAAACAATCCCCGGAACGGGGATCGAACTTGGAACCTCTGTGTTATTAGTTCAATGCGCTAACCACTACACCACGGCTCTCTTACGTGTTCAATGTTTTTTTTACATTAATCAGGCCTTTAGATTTCTCGTTTAAATTGTTTCACATTAGTTAGTTTTGGGCCTTTTTTTAGCTTACACTGCTTTATTGGTTTTGCTTATTGTTGAAGACCGTACGACTACCTATTGTTGCAAACTTTACTTGGCAATCATAACACATCTTATGTTGTTATTTGTTATTTTTCTTTTATATAAACAATAGAACCCATCCTCCACATCGTTGGACCGTGACTAAATTAATGTAAATTTGTCTTATATTTATACTCTGCTTTCGAAATCTCTCTGTTTGAACCCGTCCTGGTTTTCGTACTAAAGCATACACTACTTGTAAATATATTTCTTTGGTCATTGATTGAATATATTAGTGTCATTCCCTGTGTAATGATGAAGTTCGTTTGTGATTATGAACCTTGCATATTTATAGCAAATCCCAAATAAGCCGTTTGATAGTGCGCATGGCAGAGGTAAAACGTACAGATAAGGCAACATGTGACATTTACTATTAGTATATCGGATTCGACACAGAACTTGTTAAGTAATGGTTAAGTATTGGTAATATTGATCATGAATGGAATTGTGTAATATTTATCAACACCATTGTCCTCTATTAATTTCTTTGATTCGTCTTATTATGTCATGGCTGGCTAGCAAATTGGGACACGTTATTTTTGTAGTATAGCTGTTTGTAGTCAAATTATATTCATCTTTACATATACAGTGATGGTAGGCAATTTCGTTCTTCCTGGTATTCTGTTTGATGAAAACCCAATTCTGCGCTCTATTTTACTTTCTTTGTTCTCTAAGATTCTTTATGGATTTTGTAATAGTTTTGATAAACGCTTTACCTTCATCGCTATCTTTGTCTTTGTAAAATACAACTTTCTTGAGATGTCGAATTTCATTAAGTTCAGGTCTTATAATTTCCTCTCCAAATACAACAGGGATAATTATTTCTCCTTCTTCAATATGACGAACTAATTGTACACGTGTTCTATGTTTGGCCCAAACATCTTCATAGAAATCTGGAGTGATGAAAAGCAACAAAGAACGACTTTCGCGTAACAGTTTGTTATATTTCAAAAATAAATCTTCCCCGGCAAGGATATCGCCTTCCACAGAGGCAAACGTTAAATCTGGAAAATTCCCGTTTTCTAATACAATATTTATCATGTCTTCAACATGACATTCATCTTCAGGTGTGTGCAGTATAAGTACGTCATATTTATTCCCATCTGAAAAATAGACAAGCAAACAGATTAGACTTTTTATTGTTTAAATTTAAAAGCTAATTTGCATAATGAGGTTCTTTTTAGAAATTATTTACCATCTTTGTACTTTCCTTTATTTAAGCATTAACAGGAAAGTATACCTCGAATAGAAGATGACTGTAATAGATTTGTTTCTATTTCTAACATAAGAACCAGGTTTGTCTTAAATTGATTTATATTAATAAAAAAAACAAGAAAGTAAATATAAGCCTCTGGCCTAATGTTAGTCCTGTAAGATTTTAATTTAAGTTTCTTGTGTATGTTTCGGAGTTTAGTATGACGTCCAATATCATTGAACTAGTATACATTTTTGTTAAGGGGCAAGCCTCCGGTGCTAGAGTTTCTCGCTGCATTGCAGACCAATTGGTTGCCTTCGGCTGTCATCTGCTCTTTGGTCGGCTTGTTGTCTCTTTAGCACATTCCACATTTCTATTCTCAACTTTATAAGTGACAATGAGACAACTCTCCATCCAATTCAAAATTTGTAAAAAGTAACCATAATAGGTCAAAGTAAGGCCTTAGACAAGGCCCACACCAAACAGCAAGCTATCAAGGACCCCAAAATGACTAGTGTAAAAATTCAAACAGGAAAACCAAGGGTCTTGTCGTCCATAAAAACTAGAAACGTGAGCTATCAACCAGAATCCAATTGAGAGGGATGTAATCATAACATTATCAATACAACGTTCAACAATGAGCAAACCTCATTTCATATTGTCAGTCAGTAAAGGCCAAGGTATGAAATATGTAAAACAATTCTGATGAAAAAAATTGTCTAAAACACAATTAACGATAATACTTATGGATCAATAAGGACAACAGCAACCAACGCTTGCCCTTTTTTACATGCTTCTGGCATAGGAAAACACAAATGCGATGGGGGGGGGGGTTAACATATTTGTGAGTGCTCAACCCTCCACTATCCTGGATCGGTTGGAGGTATCAGAACAACACAAGAATACAATTCAAAATCAGTTGTAAATATATTAATTCGTTAGATCGTCAATACAACTAACAAAAAGACAATAGACACCAAGTACTGATCTAACAGTGCCGACAGTTTTTAAAAGATAGGTAAAAGCCAATAACAACTTATATGAAAATTATATTCTGCATTTTTAAAGTCATTATCCTTCAAGACATTTGTCATAGTTTATTATGGTGTGACAGAAGTCAAACTTTTATGTTTTGGTGAAGTGTATTTTATGAAAACAAAAACTTAATTTGCTGTATTACAGATATTAAGTCAACAAATTGTCATTTCTTGGTAATAACTCCTATAATAAACCATTTAATGGTATCTGTCATATTGACCTTTTTATAAATCTGGTTTTGCTGATCATCTTTTATACCTACTGTTTCTACTTGAACACTATCATAGTTGTTGACAGAATGCCCAAGTTTTCGAAAAATAGCCATAACTCGTCTTTGGAAGAGCTATATCATCTGATGGATTTTGACCTATCACTTTATTTTTAAATCTTGTATTGCTTTTATATTTTTCTTTTTACATTCTCCATCAGTGTTTAAGACATGCAAACTTCAAAATTAAAAATTAACAATTTGTCTTAAAATTTTAAATTATATATGTATTTTCGTAGATCTAATATTTCTGATAATTTTTGCTGTTACAGTTTAAATCTAGCTATCGTTTTAAGTTATGTTTTTTTTTAGATAAAAAGCAAAATCCTAAAAAAAATAATAATAAAACCATTATCGTAGGGATATAAATAATTCTATAAGATGTCATCCAATGGATTTGTTCATATTTGCATATTTTGTAGAGCTTGTATATCTGTAAGACTGTTTACAGTTTTTACCTTTCTATAACGGCTGTTGTTTTGTTAATACATCGTGGAATACAATGGAATTTTATGCGACTGTCATTCAAGTGAAAGGTTTAGCTAGCTATAAAACAAGGTTTTATCCACCATTTAACATAAGAAATTACCTTTGTCAAGAATATTTCAGTTGTTATCCATTCATTTGATGTGTTTGAGCTTTGGTTTAGCCATTTGATTAAGGAATTTCCGTTTTGAATTTTCCTGGAGTTTGGTAATTTTGTTATTGTACTTTTTCATGAAGCTCGCAATCAATAGTTTCAATAACATTCGCATTTTTGTAGGTCTTGTTTTTGAGATTATATTATAGTTTTAAAGATGAAAGTAAAAAACGCTATTCTAATTTAAAAATCGTTGTTCGTGTGAAATATCTACTTCAGTAGTCATCTAAATAATTTCGGTCATATTGACATTTTGTAGATCTTATATTGCTTTAACAATTTATGCCTAGCATATATTGTTTCAGAAAAATAAGCAAAAAGTAGATATAGGACGATGTGGTATGAGTGCCAATAAGACAACTCTCCATCCAAATAACAATTTATAAAAGTAAACTATTATAGGTCAAGGTACGGCCTTCAACACGGAGCCTTGACACACACCGAACAGCAAGCTATAAAGGGCTCCAAAAATATTCTAGTGTAAAACCATTCAAACGGGAAAACCAATGGTCTAATCTATATAAAAACGAGAAACGAGAAACACGTATGAACTACATAAACAGACGTACATCAGATTCCTAACTTACGACAGGTGCAAACATTTGCAGTCGGATTAAACGTTTTAATGGTACCAAACCTTCTCCCTTTTCTGAAACAATAGTATAACATCACAACATAGAAAAAAACACACTATAAAATATCAATGAGAAGGCTGAACTCAATCAAAAAACGCAAATTAACACACAATGAACGAATAAATTTGATCTGCGATACCTGAATGCAAATACATAGTTAATAAAAATTATAAGGGATAAATAATTAAGGTCAAAAGTAAATAAACAGGTTTAAACAAAGTTTAAGTATGAAACCATTGTGAAATACTAAACATTTTTTGGAAAATCATCTTTTTTGAAAAAATCTGCGTCATATCCTACACAGGTAAATGAAAATAATTTTGTCGTAAAGTATACTTTTTCGTCTAAAAGCATGAGTTAGCCAAAAATCCTCATTTATAAATATAAACTCCTTTCAATTTTATCCTTATTTATATGATTAAGGAGTTATCTAATTATTTAAAAGTAGGTAGATCTTAAATTTGCACTGTCAAATTTCATAAGCTAATTTAGTTTCCAAAGTATAAGACAATTAATGTTATTATTCCCTTATAGAGTAATACCACCATTGTTTCCCTATTTAGTCTTTGATACATTTAATTGACATTGTTCAAAACATTGTTCAGAATTTATCTCTGTTTCAACTAATACTGACTTGGAATGAGTAAAATATCCTGTCCATTACTACAGTGAACATTTCACTTAATAATTTATTGCAAATATATAATATGTAACCATCACTTGAAGTACATTTTGTAGTCTACCAAATAAAACAAGTTTCAGCAAAAATCACTGTGATGTGAACCAAAAGTAAACTCGATCTGCAACTCATCTAAGTAGACTCACATACTAGAAATCAGCTTATAATATGAAGGTGTTAAGAAAAAAAGTCTAATTTACAAGGGGTTTTTTTTCACGAGTAGACTAACATACTAAAAATCAGCTTAGTATGTGAAGATTTAAGAAAAAAAGAACCGTACAATTGTTCATTATGTTCATGATGGAATGACCAATAATAGATAGACGGATAAGGGTAACACTATATGGTCTGACGTCGTTGGGACCATAAAATATTTGTACATTGAAACACCCAAGATATATGTTTATGACTCAGATTATTTTCTGCAATGAAATACAGGGTAAATTTTCTATATCTATCATATTGAAAGGAACGTTTTTTCGACCATTTTTCGTATGAAACTGGATCGCCTCACTTTATTTTGGAAGTATACAAATAAAAAAGACGGTTTCGGTGAAAAAATACATGTGATTATTTTTCTCTGAAATGTTGATTATCTCAAGCATTACTACCATGTTTTTTCATGATCAGATCAACAGGTTTAGAAAAAATAAGTATAATGAAACACGACATATAAAGCGATTTATGCAGAATATCTTTCAAAAAATCCAAATAATGATGCAATATAGTGACAATTCATCAATAAATGATCAAATGTTCATTTCATATGCATAAAATAATTCAAAAATGATGCAAAATATGACTCTAGGATAATAAACACAACTAATATACCTCTTTGTCTTCATAATAAGGTCCCTTTTGGTTCATTTATATTTCTTATTCCCTCAAAATTTCAACTGTTTAGGCAAATACATCAACATTTTGAGGGTAATTATTATACATTTATATAAGAAATGTGATAATAAAGAACAATTAAAGTGTGGAAGCTGAATGAACTATCAATATTTTAAAATTCGCGGAGGTTTCAATAAGTCCTTACGCAAAAACACTCAGTATGACTTGCTCTGCCTATCAATATATTTATTCAAACATGTTTTGGAGACTCAATCCACTCAGAATATTCATGTTTGCAACATTTCTATGAAAATCATGAAATTTTAAGCAAGAAGCTATAAAGAGTCTTTGCCGCTCACCTATGTCGATGTGCATTGTAAACATTGGACTCTCTCCAATATTGAAGACAATAATAGTATTCCTGACAAAAAAAATCTGTTTTGTTGCGATCTTGAATAGCTGCTGATTTTGTCAGTTTAGTTTTTATCTATCTTCTTTAATTGTTGCTTAAAACACAAAAGAGTAACACAAACCATCATTCAAGCCTTAAAGGCATTCACTCATATGAAGAGTAGCAATCTACTAACAATTTTGATAAAATTTGGCTTGTTTGTGGATCTTGCATTGCTGATAATATTTGCGGTAAAAGTTTCTATTTATCTACCATTATTTCTATCTTATAAGACGAAACCCAAAACAATATTTAAGAATTGTCATAAAAGGGCATAAAGTCCGAGAAAATTCTAATTCCATATTGTCTGAAATGAAGATCTTGTCTTGTTGTTCATTGTGGCTTATCCATGTTTCTATCTATCTTCAATGATTATAAGATTTATGGCAAAAACGCAAAAATTGGTAAAAATCGTCATCAAAGAACAATAACTATAATTAGGAGTCGACTTACAACTTCGACCATGATACTTATTTGTTAATCTTGTCTTGCTGATCAAAATTACAACTTGAAGTTTCTCTCTATCTATTATAGTTTTAAAAATAAAAGTCAAAAATGAAAACAAAATTCACAAAAGGCAATTACTCCTATTAGAAGCTACCTTACAGTTTTGACCAATTTGATGAACAATTGGTAAAGCTTCTGAACATGTTTACCCTTGTCATATTTTTTCTATATATAACTATTTTCAAAATAAATGACACAAACTTGCAATTGTCAAGTGGTGAGGAAACTTACTTGGCCTTTTCGGGTGAGGAATTACGTCAAAGATAGGGGAAATTAATGGTAATGACATGGTTGCAACATTTTCATTATGAAAACGATGGCTTTCTTTACTGGCAAACAATACCTGTTTATCAATCTATTTTAAAAATTTGAAATTGCCAGACAAAATGTCATTTTGTGATGCATTTTTTTTTAAATTTTATAGAAAACTGTTGTTGTATTAAATAATTAAAACTTCCATGTAATGAAACAATTACCACCTTCATTAGAACAGTTGAGCATGTTAATTATCACATGCAATGTAATTAGTTTGTAATTACCTTGTTTTTCTTTTTAGATACTGAAGAATTCGTTAGATTATCAGATTGCTCATCAATTGATCCTGCATTGCTTTCACTGGTAGTTTCCTCACCTTAAAACAACATACAAATTTACAATTTGTGTTATGATTAAAAAAGATATAGAACTAATTTTGCTGTCGTTAATTTAACAAATCAAATTGAAACCCTGTAGTTAAAAAAACATTTAGTAATGCAGTTGTATTTTAATCTAGGTAGATAAAGTTTCAACTACAAAACATTTTAAAGAACGTCTTGCGCATTCAGCATAGTACTTCTGACTTATATAATCTTATTTCGTTTGTTTTGTTATAAATATAAAAAAAAGATGTGGTATAATTGTAAATGAGACAACTCTCCACAAGCGACCAAATGACACAGAAATAACAATTATAGGTAACCGTACGGCCATCAACAATGAGCAAAGCCCATACCGTATAGTCAGCTATAAAAGCGCCCCAAATAACAAATGTAAAACAATTCAAACGGCCTAATTTATGTACAAAAAATGAACGAAAAACAAATACGTAACACATAAAAAAAAGACAGCCACTGAATTACAGGCTCCTGACTTGGGACAGGCACATACATACAGAATGTGGCGGGATTAAACATGTTAGCGGGATCCCAACCCTCCCCTAATCTGGGACAGTGGTGTAACATTACAACATAAGAACGAACTATAAAAATCAGTTGAAAAAGGCTTAACTCGTCGGATAGATATAAATAGAAATACAACACAAGATACAAGTATCGACAGATTGTAGATCAATGACTGTGGATATGTATATGCCAATAATATTTAGTTTGCTTTTAATTCACTGATAACAAAATTCAATATTAATACCAATAAAAACAATATTCAATGATCTAATTACAGTGTTCAATTGGTAACCTTTTGAAATAAGTTTATTTAAAGAATAGATAAATTTACCAGGATTGTTTCTAAATTTCTGTGCACGGTAAACAACATTTCCGTAAAAATGAGGATGTGCTATCCTGTTTGAAATAAGTTAAGGTACAACCAAACTTTAATACCAAATCTTTATTTTTATGGAAGAATTTAGGTTTAACCATTCTGAAAATTTCTTTAGTAACAAAAAAACAAAAGTCGTTAAACTTTTGCTGTATTAAAACAAATGACATATTATTTCATATTTGGTTTTTTTTTAGACAATCCATTCAAAAGACATCAATGAAAATAGATAACGAATGATATATTATTAAATCTCAGTTATTATGCAATATATTTAAAGAATGCTATCAAAATTATTATACCATATTTACGCGATGGATAGAAGTAGTAAGCAGTAATGTGAAGTCAAAAGAAAAACACAAATAACAATTTAAAAGAAATTCCATAAAATATTACCATTATCATTTTGTTATATTATCGACAGTTTCTGTAGTGATTTTTTTCCAATTTGTGTTTCTACCAAGGTAATATTTTAGTTGTATCTTTGAAATAGAAAGAGAAGTATACATCTAATTTTTCGTAACAAAACGATATGATTATAAAGGAGGAGCAGTGAACAGAAAAAACAACAGTCTACACATTTAATGAAAAAAGTACTTGTGCACAAAAAAAACTCCGCCACAAATCGAGAGTGATATATAGTGCTTCTTAAAAGACAGCAGATCCAGCTTCTCTAGGACACATATAGTGTTATTTACACTGTGGAATAAAGCATAATGTGGAAAACTTCGTTTGTTCACTTTTTGAAAATGCAAAATTAGTAATTTAAATTAATGTTTCAACACAGTTTTATTAGAATATGACTTTTTAATGTACAAAAACATGATTAAAGTCCAAAAAAGTGTGATTAAAGCAGCTGATTACTGAATGCGATTAACTTTAGCTATAACTAGACCATTCCCGCGATGTCCCTGACTGAATTAAAGCTTTTTTTGCCTGGAGATTTTGAATTCGTATTGTCATTTGGTAAAGTCACGCTGATAATAAGGTCCACAGTTAGGCCGTGTTCACATTTACCTAAACTCGGTGTTGTGTAAGTGTAACTCACACGTAAACTAAACAAAATTACGTTCCCATTGATAAATCTCTATGTTTACATGTAGTTTAAATCATGTTTTGTCTTCATGCAGTCGATAGTCCATGTAGGCCTTGTGTAGGTTAAGTGTACACAAAACTAGGCATTAAGAACATTAATTTTACCATGTATATTTAAAGAAGAAACGATTTTTGAATAAAATTGATATTTATAACAATTATTGATAATGTTTTTTATGGAATTATTTGTATAAACTTGATATATTTATTTGTTATAAAAAAACACTTAATGTAGCTTTATTAACCCCTTATCAAGACTCAAAGCATCATCATTTCCGAACAAATAATTCATTTGAAAAGGTCTTCCCAAATCGACTGGATGTACACAGAAATATTTGCCACTGGTTTTTATTCATTAATGCATAACTACAAAAAGTGTAAGGTAAATTGTTTTGTATCTCAGATCTGTTAAAATATACTTAGAAATATAAAAAAAAAACACTACTCCCTCCTTTTGCCAAATACTCCTTGGAGAAAAAAGAATATTTTTCAAGGAAAAATACATTCCCCTCCCCCCTCATATGGTCGTTCCCTAACTCAGTAACTGCTAGAAAAGTTGTTCGAAAAATTTGCATTCGGTTCTTTAATAGTTATCCCACAAGGACGTGGTGTGTCAGTGGTAGTACTTCATTTGCCACAGCGGCTTAACCCGGGTTAGCCCGGTCGACGCTTCCGGTATAGGCACAGTCGCTTCATTTGCTGTAAAATCAGCCGCCGGCGCAAATAGGCATACGCCGCCCTCGCCGGTCTTCACTCACAGGCAAGCAATCAGCCGGTCATAAAAGTATGGCGGGAAGCGTAATTTTAGATAAATTGTCGGAAATTGAAAGGTGAAGATTGATTTTTTTTTTAATCAGACTTTATTATATGATACTGCACTGGTCAACTATGACGATAATAAATTGCCATGCTATATTTTATTTTCAAATTTATAAAATTTATGTCGGAGAAACTTTTTTATGATGAATAAGGCCTAAGAAAAAAAGATTGCATTTTAAAAATATATATTTATATTGTTAACAGGTTCATTTTTTATATTCCCTAGCTTAGAAGCAAAACAGTATAAATTTGAAATTCTGTCGCCATCTTTAAATCAGCCAGTTCCACTCGTTTTATTTTCAGCCATATTTAACCCGGTCACGTGATAGGGCGAACCGGGCATATCCCGACCTAAAACAAATGAAGCAGCCCCAGTGTAAGATATCCCGATGGCCGGAGGCCAGAGGGTGATCTAACACTGGCACACCAAGTCCGAGTGGGATAACTATTTTACATCTCAGCTCTTTTATATTAGACGAAAAAACATTTACAATTCATAAAATCTAGTTTAGAACGCCACACAACCATTATAATATACTTAATATATTACTATACGATGTATACCCTTTATGACCCCCGAACACGATGAGTAGATATCAAACAATGTCAACTCGGCCCACTTGCCTATCGGCCCACACTATATCGCCACTTTATAAAAAATCGCCCACTCTTGTTTACCGACTCTCCTCACTTTTGAAAAAGTGTAAAATCAAATTGAACAATCAGTCTGACAACTCACTTATTAACGATTTTTTTTTAAACCCCACTAAATAAATATCTGCCAACTCGCCCCACTTATAAAAAGATCTTGCTTCCTTTAAGTATGTTAAATTACTGTTAATTCGTATCTAGTAGTCCTGGTGTAATGGTATGTGTCTTGGCTTGATATGCTAAAGGTCTTGAGTTCGAATCACAGCATATACACTGGATTTTTTCTACGTGAATTTTGATAGATATTCTTTTCCGTATAATTGATTATAAGTTTTATAGTGGATTTGACATTCCCGCCAAAATGTTACAGAACAAAAGAAAGCATGCATAATAAAGAAACTCAAACTGGGGTGATCTGGTAGAGACGATCCGGCTCAGATCACCCCTTTTCGAACAATGGAGCTGGGATGCAAGGTAAATTATTTACAACAGATTGATCACGTTTTTAGTAGTATTGATACACATCATGTTACTCCTGGAAAAGGTAAACGGTCTAGTTGATGACCTTGGTAATGTACTGCTAGATACGACAGAAGGAGTAATGGGCAAGACAAACAAAGACCAGTTTATCCCGTAAAATAAACCATGGTCTGATAAAAATTGTCAAGACAAACGTTATGAGTTAAGGATAGGAGCGCACTCAGGTGTTTATAAACTGGCATTAAATAGTAAGGCCAATGAATATCGCAAGAAACATCAACTATCACCAGTATATAGAAAAATGTTCGGATGAACTGAGAGCACTATCAAAAAACGTTTCTAAAGGATTTTGAAATACACTGGGGGGGGGGGGTGGGGAGACAATCCCTCTAACAGTATTGAAGCGTTTTTTTAATATTTTAAAAACATGAATGCAAGTGACGAGGAAGATCTTGATTTCATTGACATCAGTGCGTTATTTAGTGACTCAATTTATAATGAAATTTTAAATGGCGTCATTACAGAACAAGAGGTTGTGGATGCCATTAATACCCCAGTCCCACTAGGCCACGATCGCACTACGATCTGTGAAAAAAATGCAAATTTTGATGATCGTGGAACGATCGTGTAGGTCGCAGTAAGGTCGTACCACGGTCGTGGTGAGGTCTTCAAGATCGTGACGAGCGTGGCCAACTTTGAACATGTTCAAAACAATCGTGGTGCGGTCGTGGCGAAATTAGGTCTTAGTAGAAGCGTAGTGAAAGCGCACTAAGATCGTAGTAAGATCGCAAAGGTCGCTGTACAATCGTAGCGAGAGCGTAGCGAAAGCGTGATTCTATTCGGAGAGATTACGCTACGATCTCACAGCGACGTTATCACGACCTTACTACGACCATCACGTTCTCACCGCGACCCAACTACGCTTCTACTACGACTTTACCACGCTGTTCACGACCATAGTACGATTCTAGCACGCCCTTACCGTCCTCATCACGCTCTTCTCACGACCTTACTACGTTCACACTACGACCATCATTTTTATTGTCATTTTCACATAAAATATATAAAAAAACTCTCTAGATTTTGTTTGTCTGAATGTATTTATCCATTTGCTCTAACGGCTCAACCATGCTTCTCGTTTTTATATAGATTAGACCGTTGGTTTTTCCTGTTTAAATGGTTGAACATTAGTATTTTTTTGGGTCCTTTATAGCGTGCTGTTCGGTGTGAGATAAGGCTCCGTATTGAAGGCCGTACATTGGCCTATAATGGTGTACTTCAATAAATTTTTACGTTGATGGAGAGTTGTCTCATTTGGCACTCATACCACATCTTCCTATATATATTGACACATTTGTGTCATCTCTGCTATCGTTCACTAAAATATCGTCATTTGAGCTTGATGGACCAGCAATAGGTTGTAATTTAGGTTTAATTGGTCGTTCCGACATCTCTTGATGACAAGTATTATACTACTTATGTGTATAGTATCAGTTTAATTGAAGTCTGGAGCTGGCATGTCAGTTAACTGCTAGTAGTCTGTTGTTATTTATGTATTATTGTCATTTTCTTTATTTTCTTTAGTCACATCTTTTGACATCAGACTCGGACTTCTCTTGAACTGAATTTTAAATGTGCGTATTGTTATGCGTTTACTTTTCTTCATTGGCTAGAGGTAAAGGGGGAGGGTTGAGATCTCACAAACATGTTTAACCCCACTATTTTTGCGCCTGTCCCAAGTCAGGAGCCTCTGGCCTTTGTTAGTGTTGTACTATTTTTAATTTTAGTTTCTTGTGTACTATTTTGAGTTTAGTATGGCGTTCATACTTTGCTCCCTCTGCCTCTACATCAACCCCTACCACCACGCCCACGTGTTCTAGTAGATTTTGGTGGCATGACTGTATAGTTTTAATCAGAAATAGAAGGAATGGAACTATATTGATATGAAACACGATATTGACGGTATTGCTGAGAACGTAGTAAGATCGCGGTATGAACGTAGTATAATCGTGGTAAGAACGTGCTATAATCGCAGTAAGATCGTGTTGCAATCGGATAACTCGTGGTATGGTCGTAGTGAGAACATGAAGAGCGTAGAAAGATCTTTATAAGCGTAGTGAGGTCGCAGAATAAGCGCGGTGAGAACGTGGTTTAATCGTAGCGGGATCGTTGTAGAAGCGTAATTAGGACGTAGTAACATCGTGAAAGCAACGAAAATTAACATTTCATGCCGCTCATACAACGACCTCACCACGATCTAAATTTATTTTAGATCGCGGTGAGCGTGATGCGATCGTGGTCTAGTGGGACTGGGGCTTAAGATCTTGAAACATGGTAAATCCTCTGATACTGACAGGATACTTAATGAGTTTTTGAAAAACTCTCCCCCATTTTTAATATGTATTTACACTAAACTATTTAATGTGATATTGGATACAGGTATTATTCCTGAAACTTGGACAGCAGGAATAATTATATCAGTCTTTAAAAATAAAGGTTGTCCAAGGGAACCAGATCCAGATAATTTAGAGCTATAACATTGATTACTAGTAGTTGTATAGGGAAATTATTTACTTCCATAATCAATACTCGATTGATTTTTTTTGCAAATGAAATGTCACTTATACATGAAAATCAGGCTTGTTTTAGAAAGGGGTATTCAACAGTAGACAACATTTTTGTACTCCATTTCTCATTTGGCAAAAACTTTTGTGTACTTTTGTAGACATTCGGAAAGTATTCGATACGGTATCAAGATCTGGTTTATGGGGAAAACTTCAATTGAGTAATATCAAAGGTAGGTGCTTCAAAGATATTTTTAATATTTACCAAGGAATCAAATCATGTGTAAAATATAATGGATGTCAGTCAGATTTTACCCTGTTTAGCAGGTGTAAGACAGGGGGAGAATTTATCGCTTTTTAGTTTTCAATTTTTCTTAATGACTTAAAAGACTACTTTCAGAGTCTAGATGAGATTTTACAAGAAACTGTAAAAAAGAAAGTTTCAAAGTGAATTGCAAATATTTTTTGAAATATTTGTTATATTATATGCAGATGATACTGTAAATTTATCTGAAACAGAAGAAGATATATGCAGCGATCACTAAACATTTTCAGATATATTGTGAAAAGTGGAAATGAGAAGTAAATTTAAATAAAACAAAGGTTATGATTTTTAGAAAGAGGAAAAGTAAAAAGAACTTGAGACTGTGTAAAACAATCTTATTTAGATGTTATCTTTAAATATAACGGTACTTTTTAGTTACCAAAAAAGAAGCTAAAATCGATGCATTTTATTTATAGAATTGTTAGAAACGAAAACATTGACTGTCCCTTTGGTATCTTTCGTCCCTCTTCCAATAGATTTGCAACTGATATTTTTTGATTCCATGATAGAAACAATTATTTTATATGATTCTGAGGTTTGGGGTTTTCAGAATCTAAAAATTATTGAACAGATACATTTGAAATTTTGCAAAGGAATTTTAAAAGTTCGAAATACTACACCCAACTTTATGGTGTATGGAGAATTGGGAAGATTTCCTCTGCAAGTTCGAGTTAAGTGTAAAATGATTTCGTATAGGTGTAAAGTTGTAAACAATAGCAGTAAGATCAGTAGTCCTTTGTACAGGCTGATGTTATCATTGAAGAATTATGGTCATTATGTTTTAAAATGGATCAATTCTGTAGAATCAATATTTAACAACACTGGTCTAGGATACATTTTCATGAATCAAATTGGCTTCTGTGATAAAAATTCACTCGATCGAATATTGAGTGACCAGTTTATTGCCACATGATTTGGCGATATAGAAAATTCATCTCGGGGACAATTTTATGGGACATTTAAGAAAGACTTTGGATTAGAAAAATATCTGATCAGACTATCTGGACAGACTAGAGGTTGGGTAACTAAATTAAGGACATCGAACTTACGTATTCCAAACGATACAGGCCGTTGTCAAGATATACATAGTCCAGAAAGAATATGTACTTTATGTCATAAATTTGTTGGTGATGAAGTCCATGTTTTATTTGTATGTCAACACGATTCTATTTTCACTATTGTTAATTATAGAAACCAATACTTATCTAGATATTATACTATTAATCCGCAATACATTAAAATGGAAAGATTATTGTTCATATGTAATATGGAAGTCTACAAACAACTACTTTTTTTTTTTTTTAGAAAATTGCTTGTTTATTCTAAAATATTAACAAATATATTTCTTTGTGTTTCAATAGTACTGCATGCTCATTTCGTCATTCACTTGTTTATGTATTATGATTTGACCTCATGTTACACGTGTATGTGTCTGAGGGATATCAATAAATCTTGATAATCTTAACATTGAATTCGATTTGTGAACGTAAATGTCATTCTTTCCTTCTTTACTTTCTATCTGTTCTACATTGTTGTAGTGTTGTAGTAATAGTTTTGACAAACGCCTTACATTTAGGGTCTGTTTTATCTTGAAAAAATATAGCTTTTTTGAGAGGTCTTATTTCCCTCAACTGTTTTCTTATTTCATCCTCTCCAAACAGAACAGGAATAATGCAGTCTCCTTTTTCAAAATGACAGACTAATTGAGTGTGCATTCTATATCTGCTCAAACAATCATCATAAAAATGTTGAGTGATGAACAATAACAAGGATCGGCTGACGTCCATTAGATCATTGAATGCTGTAAATATATTTGCTCCAGCAGGTATATCGTCTTCAGTCGATGCCATCTATACATCAGGTAACTTCACCTCATCTCTTATTATTTTCTTCATTTCATCAACACACCCTTCGTCATAAGGTGAGTGCAATACTAGAATATCATATTTATATCCACCTGAAAAGAATGCATACAATGATTGCACTTTTTTAGGAACAATTTTAAAGTTTAAACTATTTTTTATCATATTCTGACATGTTTATCAGACATATATAACAATCATGGTAAGTAATTCGTCAAGAAAAATGGGTAGAATGAAAACTTTTTTTAACATGAAAAAAGTAAAAACACAAAAATACTGAACTCCGAGGAAAATTCAAAAAGGAAAGTCCAAAATCAAAAGGCAAAATCAAAAGTCCAAACACATCAAACGAATGGATAACAACTGTCATATTCCTGACTTGGTACAGGCATATTCTAATGTAGAAAATGGTGGATTGAACCTGGTTTTATAGTTAGCTAAACCTCTCACTTGAATGTATTGCATTTTCTTTCATTATAATATGGGCGTCTAGCAGAATGGCAACTATTAATTATACAACAAATACGTAAAAAGCGGTTATCTTTTAGATTAGTTTTACAACACTGAAAAGGAAAATATATGAGAAAATATTTAAATTCCCTGATTATATCACATGCTAGTATTCATTTTTGTTTAAATCAAATTTCAAGTTGGTTTTGACTTATTAATGTTCCACGAAGCCATGTGCGAAATCGTGTCAACATATATGATATCAGTTTGAAAAGACAGATACGTTGACTTAAGCACTGATACCAGTATATTATATTTAAATCACAATCACTGTGTATCATCGCCAACGAAAATTGAGTACTAACGAAGCGGAGAGAAAGGAAAAAATTAATAAACAAGTCTAGAATTCCTTTTATATAGATATTTCTAGCGGTTTGATGAGGGTATCGCTTCTGAAACGATTTACTGATATATAAAGCTTTGTTTATTTTATACCAGCAAGTAGCAAACAACTACAAGATTTTATGTTATACTCCAAAACGGTGCACTTAGTACCATAAATATCGAGGTCAATCGCCCTTTGATGCCACGTTTGCATGATACTCAACTGATATTCTTTCTTTTTCAGGGCAGATCTTTTGATTATGATAGTATGACTTCATATTTACTGAAATTCGATCTAAAAAAGAGGTTTTCTAACGAATATTAGTAAAAATGAATCCAGCTTAGGGCACAGCAACTTGCTACTGTTCACATATTTACAGTACGTCAACCTGTTTTCAAACTGTATGGCAACTTGCTAGTTTTATTTAATGTGTTTGTCGTCCTTTTCAAGACTTATTAAATTATTTATTGAACAGGACATATACATATAAAATATAACTAGCAAGTTTAGATAATTCGTTGTAAATCAAATATAAATATAATTCGCCTAACGGCATTGTGGATCATGGTACATGTAACATATACAATATTTTGCAACGCGGTCCTATTAAATCATTAGCATCATGAAAAATATTTGTCTGCATATTTTTCTAGCTGCTCTTTGGTCGGGTTTTTGTCTCTTTGACAAATGCCCAATTTCCATTCTCAATTTTAATGTTATGTCAATATTTTACCTGTTCAACATAAAAAAATCCCTATATATAAAAAAGAAGATGTGATATGTGATGTGATATGAGACAACTATCCACAAAAGACCAAAATGACACAGACATTAACAACTATAGGTCACCGTACGGCCTTCAACAATGAGCAAAGCTCATACCGCATAGTCAGCTATAAAAGGCCCCGATAAGACAATGTAAAACAATTCAAACGAGAAAACTAACGGCCTTATTTATGTAAAAAAATGAACGAAAAACAAATATGTAACACATAAACAAACGACAACCACTGAATTACAGGCTCCTGACTTGGGACAGGCACATACATGAATAATGTGGCGGGGTTAAACATGTTAGCCTATGTCTATAAATAAACCCCTTTTAATTGTTACTAACTATCTTTTTGATTTCTAGATTACATAGTCAATTGTCCTTAATAGCCGACTATATGGTATGTTTTTTATTGTTGAAGACCGTACGGTTGCCTATAATTCTTTACAGCCACTTCATTTGAACTTTAGTGGATAATATTCTCAACGGAAATCATACCACATCTCCTACTTTTTAACTGGATAATCAGGACGATTTTATCCGGGTTGAATATTAATTTTCCTCCTTTGCTACTCATTATTTTTTCACGCAGTTTTTTTTTTTCATTTTTGTAGACAATTGCTTTTTGCATTTTGTGATGCAGAATTTTTATTTTCAACTCTTCCCAGGCCAATTTATTTATTTTAATCCCTCACAAACACGAAAAGGAATTTGTAGTCCCCTTTCTTTTAAAATCTCATGAAGGCAAGACCTATCCCTGTCATGTCTGTTTCAAAAGATTCAACAATATTACTTTTCAATATCGTAGAAAAAAAAGAAACTGGGAAGGAGATAATGTACGTGTACGGCAAATAATTCGTAAAGACTTTGTAAGATATAACACCAACTCGAACCCGGTAAAACAATTTTTAAACAAAATGTTAATGGAACCAGTACGCTCTGATATGTTAACTAAGGTTTATTGACCCAAACCCCAATATTTGCTATATTGAAAAATTTAACAAAGAAAACAATGGGGCCAAGGATATGTGGTGTGCGTCTTCTTAAAATTTTAGTACAAAACTGGCGTCTACGTGAATATATTATAGCACAAATACAGGAAGTTACCTCAAGTTCCAGAAATTTTAAAATCAAAACAATGTATTTAAGGGGGGAAACATAAAAGATCATTGGTAGGTGTTGTACACGATACAAGTTGCAGTACAATAAACAAACAATATTTTGGTCATATTCTTTTGAACTCATCTTTTTGATAGCGAATTTCAGTAAATATGAAGTCATATTATCATAATCTAATTATGTATAAAAAAAAATTGGTGAAACAGTTGAGTATCATGCAAACGGGGCGACGAAGGCCTATTGACCTCGAAATTTTCTGGTACTAAGTGCACCGATTTGGAGTATAACACAAAATATTGTAGTTGTTTGCTACTTGTTGGTCACGATGATGATAAAAAAAATTAAAGCTTTATATATCAGTCAATCGTTTCAGAAGCGATACCCTCATCAACCCGCTAGAAATGGTATAATTTAAAGGAATTCTAGACTTGTTTATTTATTTTTTCCTTTCTCGCCGCTTTGTTAGTGCCCAATTTCCGGTGGCGATCATACACAATGACAATGGTCACTTTAATGTAGCGCACGACTACTCTTTCTGAAGGATTTTATTGTAACCTTATATGTATATAGTTTGCTTAAAGTTATAACCTTGTTTCTTTTCAGATGATGTGGCACCAGCCAGATTATCAGATTGCTCATTAATTTCTACTGATTCTGTATTGCTTCCATTGGCAGTTACTTCACCTTGTAATAAATGCAAATT
The DNA here is from genome assembly GCF_965363235.1 of Mytilus galloprovincialis. NCBI lineage: Eukaryota > Metazoa > Mollusca > Bivalvia > Mytilida > Mytilidae > Mytilus > Mytilus galloprovincialis. Next base: position 45,273,751 of record NC_134845.1, read on the forward strand.
TAAAATTCGATTAATTGAAGTTTAATGCAACAATCAAAGTAAAATAATTTACAGATATAAATAAAGTATATTTATCACATATTTGTTATGAATACATTAGGTTTTGCATATGCAATAACCTCAAAATTGCCCGGGGCAAAAAAGACATATCCATATTGTGCCCTGTTCCTAATAATGTGACGTCATTGCATCCTTAACAACACGTTTGTGATAATTTTGCTTAAGATTTTACCTTTTATGTATCATAAAATTGATATAATTTACGTTTTTTTTCTCTTTTCTGCAGCACTTAAATATGTGATAAAAAGATTATAACATGTCTTTTCCATATTGGCCCGGGTATCATCCCTCGACCCATATCGGCCCTCGGCTAAAGCCTCGAGGCCGATATGGGAGTCTCGGGATGATAACAGGGCCAATATGGAAAAGGGCATGTTATAATCTATACGTAAAGTAAAATCTCATACAAAGAGTACTAAGTATCTGTTTACAACACATTCTTTGATAAATGAAGTCGATCAAAATTTCAACATTTTAACATTACTTTCTTACAATTTTACGTGAAGCAATATTTTGATAAAAAAGATAAAAATCTAGGACATACATCCGAAATTAATTATTTGATGTAACTGTAAGTTTATGACAATCATATCATTGATGTTTTGTTGTTAGTCATTTCCCTGATGCATTGAAGATTTACAAAGATGCAGGGGAATACAAGGAAAAATCTCCCATATTAACACACATTTTAGAGATAGCCTTTATCTAGCCATGTGAATCTAAAATCAAACATTGCACTCTATTCAGCTTGACAAATTATAATAATTGGAGTTATGTTCCTTTGTATATTGGGGTCGTCCGCACGATTTTGCGAGGTGCATTATTACTCAGCGACGAACGGTCTGAATTAGGACGTTAGATCCATTAACATTACGAAACTCTTGCAACAACTCTATGTAGAGTTGGTCTGTTGCCAGAAAAACAAATCTGATTTCTCACCAACATTGCTTCGTTTCTTGTGGAGTCAAATTTCTTACCCTTCATACTAGACGATATAACTTACAGAACCTTCCTAGTGAATGACATGTCACTTTTTGTCTAATCCATGCAATGCCTACCACTGGATTTTAAGTAGGTCAAAAACTATGTGTCCCACAATTGAATTTAAATGTCGTGCATAAAAGAGAAAAAATGCATTTCTGTTTTAAACGTAAAATCTTCAAATGGCAGTTTTCCCGCATTTTTTGTCGGTTTTATGTTATCATAAAGAATATTTATTTTCATTTTAAGAAATGTATGTATTGAAGTTAAGCTTGTTTTTGTAATGAACCTATCTGAATGTGAATGTGTAGTGATTAATTTATTGCAAAATGGTTATGATTACCGTCGGGATTAATCCTTGTTCTTATCTTACCTTCACTTAAATTGTCGATATCTGAAGTAAATGGTTCTGCATCAATATCTAAATCTGAAATCATATTTATTTGAAATATTTAATTCTTATTCTATGAAACAGAATGATGTCTTTTTCTTTCCTAATTTGTTAAGCGTTTGCATTCGCTTCGTGTTTTATTGTGCAATATTGTTACTGATTTATTCCTTAAATGCCAGCATCCTTTGGTCCACCGACGATTTACTTGTAAAATTATGTTGGCGTTCGAGGAATAGGTGCTATAAAAATAACGTGCATGCTTATCAAAACAATCATACTTATTGAACAGATAGGTAAATTACAGGTAGTTCATGTTCAAGTTGTTGAAATTGAAAATCATTTTCGCTGTTAATATTTGAACAAATATAGATTCCCGTAAAATTTAATTTTGAAAAGTCAACATGTGCATAGTGTCAGGAATTGCACAAATTCTATTTGAGAGACTCTTTGGAGTTTGATGTTTCTTCTGTTCAATATTTTTATTGGTGTGTGTGCTATTATCCTCCCACATTACTTGCTGGAATTTCTTGAAATTTTGTGTCTTCTGTTAGATTAACATGTTTTATTTTTTTCAGTAGTTCAAAATATGTTTTTTGATTATAGTATTTCACACTTGTTATCGTAAGTGATTCATAATATATTGTTAAAGTGATTGTTATGTTCACAACACATCGGAATTCTAGTTTCCATATATCATGGATTTTCTTAAAATTTGGTAGAATTGTGGAAGATTTTCAGACTTATTTATACCATAAAAAGAAGTTTCTTTAACATGTGTAATATTTCTTATGTTTATAAACATTTTCATTCTTAAAATAACTTTTTTTAGATTAAGAAAATGAAAATGTTTTAACTTTCTTTATTTCTTTATTTATATCAACTTTTACCCCCAAATCTCATATTTTTTTCCATAGCCTAATCAAAAAGTGATACAACGCTGCAATGCTTATAAAAAAACAACATTTTGATAGTTATAAAACACCTCTTGTTATTATATCCATTGAAATATTGTGTTTTTTCAAGGAATAGGTAACATATAAAATATTGGCGTTCAAGGAAGACACCTATATATAAAAGGTGTCTTCCTCGAATGCCATTATTTTATATGTGACCCATTCCTTTTTCATTTTTTAACCAATTAAGAATGTTCGCGGGTATAAATCTTTTTTTTCTTTCTAATATATGAGTTCGCTGTATTTTTCTATACATAAAGGCAACAGTAGTATACCGATGTTAAAAATCATAAATCGATAGAAAAAAAAACAAATCCGGGTCATAAACCAAAACCGAGGGAAACGCATTAAATACAAGAAAATGGCAACACAACATTAAAATGTAACACACACAGAAACGAACTAAGCATTAGACAAAATCCGATGCGAAAAACAAATATAACATCAAAACTAAATATATGAATTTGGGATAGAAAAGTACCGTTACATTCTTATAATAATGGGAATTCACACTCAAATATAAGAGGAAACAAACGACACAAAGGAAACACAACGTTAAAATGTAACACACATAGAAACAAACTATATTATAACAATGACCATATTCCTGACTTGATACAGGACATTTTTTAGAGAAAACAATTGTGGGTTGAACCTGGTTTGTGTCATGCCAAACCTCCCTCTTTTATGGCCATGTGAAATATAGCATTAGAATGAAAACACAACATTACATGACTACAAGACAAATAAATAGGAAAACACAATTGACAAAGAAACACAAAAGGCAACAGATTTAAAATTAATACGCCAGAAGTGCATTTTTTTTTATCCGCACAAGTCTTACTAGTGACGCCCAGTTACAAAAGTTTGAAAGCCGAAACAAGTACAAAGTTGAACAGCATCGAGGATCAAAAGTTCAAAAAAGTTGTGCCAAAAACGTCCAGGGTTTTCTGTTAGGTACCAGAACATCCCTATTATTTAGAACAATTTATACTTTTGCAAATAGTAAATTTTATTAAATGACTATATAAGAGATATACATGATAAAACTGAAGTGTTAACTAATTACAACTAAACAACCGAAATACATTACATAACCCGACAAAATCCAACACAAAAAGTAGATACATCAGAATTAGCCAAAACTTGAATGACAAGTGACGTCATACTTGAAATTGTAAAATATAACAAAAAAATGACGTCACATTTCAATTTGTAAAACGGACATCAAAAGTGAAAAATGACGTCACATGAATGAATAAAACTATTTGTCAAAAATAAAAAGAATTAGGATTGATTTAATATTATAGTTGTACTAAATACTGATATTACATTTAATAACAATAAAAATTGCAATACTGAGGTATCAATTAGACAAATGTCCGGTTAATTCAGAATCAAACTGCAACATTAATGCATCATATAAATTACGTTGAACCAAATCAAATCTAATAAATGAAGGCAGTGATTGATTTTCTTTGACATAACACATGAATATAAACGAAAAGACGTCAAGACATTTGACAAAATCCGATGAGAATTACAAATATAACATCAAAACTAAATACATAACACGTCTTATAGCAATGCGAATTCACACTCAGCAAAATAGTCACAATCGGGGAAAATCAAGAAAAATATTCCTCTTGATACTAGCTTTTGATTGTAAGAAGTTTCTGTCCAATTTAGTAAAAATACAGGATAGTTTATGAATCTAATAAATGTTTTTAAACTTTAACTGCAGACTGTATGTAATGGTAACTTGAAGAAAAAGTCCGTTTATAAGTAAAATACAGATAAACAGGTACAAAATTTTAACAAAATTTTCTTCTAGATACTAGCTCTTGATCATGAACAAGCTTCTGTCCACGAAATTCAGAATAGTATAAGAAAGTTATTGAAATTTTGAAAACTTCATCCACAAAGTGAATGTCATGTTTCCTGGCAGAAAAAAACTAAGTCCATTTATAAGTGAAATACCGAAAAAATGAAATTTTATTTTTACAAAATTTACTTCTGGATACTATCTTATGATCATAGACAAGCTTCTGTCCAAGTTTAGTTCAATTCGGGATAGTTTAGAAAGCTATTCAAATTTCAAAAACTTTAACCACCGAGTGAATTTTTGTGGGCGCCGCCACCGACGACGTAATATAGGATCGCTATGTCTGGCTTTTTGGACTTAAATCAAAGACTCGACAAAAATGGGGTCACTGTTCATATAAGCTCACACTCTGCCTTCAAAAGAAGCGTACATTTTTGTAAAGGTGTTATTTCTCTTGGACTAAAATGAGAAATAGAAGTAATATCGAAATAAAAAAGAACTAAATTACAGAAATCGTTTAAATTATACAATAGTTTAGTTTAAAAATAGCTTATTTGGTTTTTTTTTACAGTTACATATAATTTCCTTATATTAACAACGAATGTGTGAACAAAATTAACAGACTAAGGAAATTGTATGTAACTGTCAGAAAAGTGTGAGGTTAAGCTAGATATTATACCAGGTTTAATCCCCCATTTTCTTAAAGTCTGTACTAAGTTAGGAACATGACAGTTATCTAATCGTTTGGTGTGCTTGAGCTTTAGATTTTGCCATTTGATTACGGACTTTGTATGCTCCACCTACGATAACAGAGGGGCATTATGTGTTCTGGTATGTGCGTCCGTTTGTCTGTCCGTCTGTTCGTTCGTCCGTCCGTTCGTTCGTCCGTCTGTCCCGCTTCAGGTTAAAGTTTTTGGTCAAGGTAGTTTTTGATGAAGCAGAAGTCCAATCATATTGAAACTTAGTACACGTGTTCCTTATGATATGATCGTTCTAATTTTAAAGCAAAACTAGACTTTTGACCCCAATTTCACGTTCCACTGAACATAGAAAATGAAAGTGTGAGTTTCAGGTTAACGTTTTTGGTCAAGGTAGTTTTTGATGATGTTGAAGTCCAATCAACTTGAAACTTAGTACACATGTTCCCTATGGTATGATCTTCCTAAATTCAATGGCAAATTAATTTTTTACCCAATTTGTCGGCCCATTGAACATGGAAAATTATAGTGCGAGTGGGGCATCCGTGTACTTTGGACACATTCTTGTTTGTTTATGATTTTCATTTTCCTAGGTGTTCGGTATTTTTGTTATTTTACTTGTTACCGAAAAATATAATACTTGGCTTCTGTATATGTATTTTTCACCACAAAGTGGATATTCAGTAGTAGAAATAACTTGCAAACCCTCAAATGTGGTAGACAACATTAACAGTGTATACGTGTTACAGGCATTTGGTTAAATAACTGAATTTTCAGGCAATGTATAAAATGCCTTACCTTGACATGCATTATACAAAATGACTAAAAATACCTAGTCATTTTGTAATATGACTGAAATTTTGAAACCACATTCAACAAATTGCCTGTTCTGTTTCAGGCAATTTGTAGAAAAATAAATAATATCAATGAGATGTATGTGGCAAAAGTGGAAAATATTAATATCTTTCAAAGAAAAAACATAATGGTTCGTTGGATTTGTTTCCCTTCAAAAACCAGCTTTGAAGGTTTGTAAAAAAATGAATTTTGCAAAATTTCATGCATTTTCTAATGGAACACGTATATAGAATACACAACAAAAAAATTGGTAAGGATTGATAAAATAATATTTATTTAATTTATATACCTTTAATTTGAGGGAATTATTTTCATTTCCTTTCAAAAATACACAATACCAGACTGTTGATATATAAAACAAAGGATTTTTTTTCGGAGAAACGCAATACATTTAAATTTATCAATATATACGAAATTTGTACAGTATGTGTAATTGTTACAATCTGTCATAACATAATCAAATAGGGTATTGTAACTAAATTGATAGGTGAACATTAATCAGATAGTATTCAGGTGACCTGGTTGACCGACGATCTTCAGGTTACATATCAATTATATGTACGGATCAGTGATTTTAAATGACATAGTTTGTTTTATGAGGTTGAATATTATTGACTTTATTTATTTGAATCCGGCTGGTATCTGATTTAAAGGAACGGCCAGTTTTATAAGGTTAATTGACCATACAATTGAATAGAAATCGGCCGGATCTTTTGATTTCGCCGATATGGAAGGAGAACTGTATTCAGCGACGTTTCAAGTTATAAGAAACAAACAATGGTGTTGCATTAAAACATTTCAACTAAATGGCTATTTTATTTTTTTTGGCTTTGCACCTAGCTGCAGAAGGTGTCAAAGCAAAAAATAAATAGCCTTCTCAAGAAGTCACAATTAATTGGACTAGGTACACATTAATTGTACTGATAGAAGCCATTAGAATGTAATTAATTTTTTCTACAGAAAATAATGCCCATCAGCTGCAGTATCTTAATGATAAATCATGCAACCCTGCTCTAATGTTTGAAAATAATCTTTTAAAGTGCACAATATTGCATGGTTGGCTATTTAAGTTTGAATATTTTCTTATGGTTGCAAAGCTTTAATATAATAAATTAATATAGACCTTTATCCATCTGTTGAGAGGATGTATAGTTGAGTGAAGTTTTAAAATACAATATTGCAATACATTATGGTATGATACATCTAAATAATAGATATGTTATTTTTAGATAAAAGTCTATTTGTATTAAAGGATATATTTCATTACAATACAATGTGTAGATAAAGTTGTCGACATTGATAGATAAGTTGCAGATTTTAGTTAGTGATCAATGAAAGAATCAATATTTGGAAGTATTTATTATATATACAAAGTTTGATTACACTAGTTAATATAAGTGATTTAAGAAAACACTTATTATAAAAATAAGAGATCATGTGGTAATCACCAATCACACAATTACAATAAGAATGACAAATCTATTTGATAAACTCTATATGGCTATATAAATATAGTTCAAAACTCACTGTTCATTACTTGAAATTTTGAAATTAATTACGGTAAGTTTTATAGATTTTTAAAGACTTTATATTAATAATACATGAAGTATAGTAAGAGTTTTTCTTTTCCTTGGTAAATGTATGGAAATTTTATAAAAAGTTTGTTTCTCATTCTGTATAAACCAATTTTCTGAAGGTTATATATTTTGGGTTAGCCATCTAATAACGAAGTCAAAGGGGACCTTAGGTTTGCACTCTGTCAGTCTGTTGGTCTATCCATTAGTCCGGCAAATCAATTGTCCAATCTTTTATCTTCGTACTTCAAGATATTGATTGATATGTAGTGTATTATTTTTTCATGAGAAATTACTGATCAAGTTCGAATTTTATTTGGGTCTGATTATTTTTTACCGAGTAATGGTCCTTACAAAGTTCATTCAAATAATCAGTTTTGTGCACTGCAATTTTGTCATTTTGGAAGATATTGATTTGATTATTGGTAAAAACTTTTATCAAAGAAAGTTACTGTTCAAATTTTGGCCCGGTCTATATAAAAAAGAAGATGTTGTATGATTGACAATGAGACAACTGTCCACAAGAGACCAACATGACACAGACATTTACAACTATATGTCACCGCACGGCCTTCAACAATTCATTTTGTGCAGAGTTATGGTCTTAGACTTAGAAAATTTACTAGACGGATTTTGCCAGTACGTTAAAACTACTTTTTTGTTTATTGTTGTCCTATTTTATTAAATAATGGTTATGTTTACATATTATATAAGAGACTATTGACCCTAAGAAAATGTGTCAAAATGTGACATTTGGAGGAAAATATATTTGAAAAAATTATATATAATTTATCCAGTAGGTTCTTGTAGAAAATAAACATAATATATATATATATAAATCCGGATCTGGTGTACTAAAATATATTGACACCGTATGTTTGTGGCATAACATCGCGGCCACAAGTTTAAAAAGTTTTTCTGTTTAATATTAAATTTTATTTTAAGATCCATTTTGTTACATCTTGTGATCAATTTAATTTGGCAATCGCCAATGGCAGTCAGCAGGGTTAAAGAACATCAGTTGTTCGACCTGTTAGTCAAATGCGTTTTGTTTAAATATACTTTTTCACTTCTTTGGTCTTTTGGAAAATGTTGTTTGTGCTGTTTTTAGACCCTTCTACAACGAAATTTGTTTAACATGCACACGTATAAAATTGCGGTTTTTATCCAACGCAATCATAGGTCTGAACGTAGTTTTCAATTTAGACTCGTTTATAAATATATATATACTGAGTGCCAATGAAAACGCAACACTTGTTTTTTGAAAAATAAAATTTATATTAGAAATGATAATCTTTCAAAATAAATTGTTCTTGAAAATTAACAATTCTAACAATAGATCGATATCAAACAAAAATGTGTCATTGTCATCTTTCAGACGCTATAGGTAAACGAAACATCGAATGTCAAATCATCAACTCACAGTCCTAACTTAACATGTTACAACCCCGTTGTGCAGCGCAATCTCGACAGCGCCGTGGAATTGATCATCCCGGACGTTTAATGTGATCTCGAGAAATTTTATTTCACTTGTCCCGCAAATCAAACTCAAGCTGACTTTATGATATTGGTGGTTATCATTGTCTAAACCATGTCCAATCTGATGCAAAATTTGCTCGATCGGACCAAAATCGGGCGAAACACATGACTTTTGGCCAAGATGGGTGCTAAATGTCAACTGAACCACCACTGACGGTTTTTGGTACATAATGAATGACTTTTGGTCTACAACATTCGATATTTACACCTGCCGGCCGTTTAGATGTCACTAAGGAAAGACTTTGGTACTCTTTAACTATTTCTGCGCAAATGGTGCTTTACTGAAATTACTCCAAAGGATATACCGTGACCACCATTGAACTCTCGTGACCTTTGTACAGCCATCAGAGTCAAAATCGAATTTGTTTAAGACCAAATGTATCGGTCAGGCTGAACGTTTCTTGCTTTTTGTACCCCGGGATGTGGCTTATCATAAAATGATTCATTTTGGTTGAATTTGTGAATGATTTGGGTTATTGTAGAGGCTACAACTTCAGTCTTCTCGTAATTGTATGCTGTGAAAGGCTTCATTGGATCATGCCCAAAACTGCATGTCGCTGGTTGTCAGAAAGTCTTAGCATTTACTCAGATGTTTATTGCAGTTTCTTAACAATAAAGGCGGGATAATTCATGACATTAGCCAAGCTTTAAATGACAAAATCGTGAAAATGGTGCGTATGTTGAAAAGCGGTGACTCGGTTTATGTCCGATCAAAATAATCCTTACTTCGCATTTATTCCAAAAATCACTCAACCGTAAAGTTGTCGTCAATTGTCTTAAAAGTCATTTTAAACCAACTATACAAAGTTCTAATATAAATAAAATAAAAATTATCAGATTTTTTTGAAAATCAAAAGTGTTGCGTTTTCATTGGCACTCAGTATATATATATATATACAACTCGTCTAAACATCAACCCAACAATGTTAGATCTGTCACGATATCACAGACACCAAATCGCCTGCACTGCAGCCGTCCCGCTAGACCACACGACCACCTGGGCTCTCAAAAAAAAGCTCTGTGATAAAGCTCTTTTTTTTTAGAGCCCAGGTGGTCGTGTGGTCTAGCGGGACGGCTGCAGTGCAGGCGATTTGGTGTCACGATATCACAGTAGCATGGGTTCGAATCCCGGCGAGGGAAGAACCAAAAATTTGCGAAAGCAAATTTACAGATCTAACATTGTTGGGTTGATGTTTAGACGAGTTGTATATACATTATGTACACAGCCATGTATCATCATCATTGATGGCGATCCGATGGATACATCTGTTGTAGGGTTGTCACTGACTCAGACGTACTTATGGATATAATTATTTTCTGTGACTGTATCTTACATTAATTTGTAGGATCCTTTACTATAGATAATTTAGCTGATCTGTAACAATAACATCTTCATGCCTTATATATCATGTACTGTAGTACGCCGCTAGATTAAAACTGACGTGGAAAGGTAACACACGGCCAGCGAAAGCTCTTTTTTTGAGAGCCCAGGTGGTCGTGTGGTCTAGCGGGACGGCTGCAGTGCAGGCGATTTGGTGTCACGATATCACAGTAGCATGGGTTCGAATCCCGGCGAGGGAAGAACCAAAAATTTGCGAAAGCAAATTTACAGATCTAACATTGTTGGGTTGATGTTTAGACGAGTTGTATATATATATATATATATATATATATATATATAGATTATCATTGATTATCTCAACGAGATTGATTTTCTCGCTTGAGCTGGTACAGCGAAAGTGAGAAAAGCAATCGAGTTGAGATGATCAATGATAATCTGTTTATCGCTATTTTACCTATGACGACGTTGTCAATTTCAATGTCTATTTCGTTAGCAACGCCACGTGGCCTCCTTAGTTTCTAGCGATAATTTTTTCCATCTCAAGCGAGAAGCATGATATGAAACATATCACAAAATAGCGATAAATATATATAAATACAACTTATTGATAATTTGTCAACTATTGAAAACAATTGCCTCTACAAACGATTACATTATTTTTTATTAAATACACAGATCACTGCAAAACTGTCTTTAAAGTAGCAGAAATATAAATAAGAGAATGTTTGGGATTGACTAGTTTATAAACACATAATCAATTCATAAACGTATTAACATGATAATTGTTTCATTATACTGCAATTTCCTAATAAAAAAAACCCTGTTTATAGTTCAGTGTTACACCGGTAAATTTAGTTCGGCTAAACTAGAGATAGGCAAATTTTAATTACCTTACTATATCACAACTATTTTTAGATTTTTTGTAATATTTGACATGTCATTTCCGGTTTACCCGTTCACCTTGGGTAGTGGAAGATGGCAGACGTACACTTTTAGCTCACAGATTTTACAACGTTTTTAGTGTCTTAATTCACCACAACATATCACCTGTAGATACTGTATAGTACTGAAGCACCATTTTATCGTTTTACATCCATATTGACTATTTTATTAACTTTTATTCACCAATTTATCACCTGACAAAGGCCACAAACAAGAGACGCCATCTTGAAAATAAATTGAAAATTAACATTTTCGTGACCCTGGCTGTGCAAAAGAGACTTTTAACATAGCTCACACACTAGATAATCCACACCCACATTGAGCTCACGTTCGGAAGAACTTTTATGGAACTTTTAATGCATTTTTAAAACATTATTCCACGAGCATCATTGTCCAAGTCTTCATAAAATACTGAGTGGCCCAGTAACCTGTATATATAAACATTTTTATTTATCATTTGTGTTTTTATTGACTATATAAAATATCCGCATAATTTTTAATAAATGTTTTAACCGTCATTGACCTCTGGAGATCACATAATCCTCAGTCACTCATATTGAACATGGCAAAGGAAATAAAAGCAAGAAATAGTGGTTGTAATGAATTAAGTTGTGAACGAACAATTAGCACAAGGTATACAACACGAAATAGAAACAGCTTATCAACAAATGATCAAAGTGTACAATCCAAACAATCAGGAACAATACAAAAACCTGTGCCATACACAACCAACCTTTTAAAAGCTGCATCACGCAAAATCGATGCATCAAATAGAGCATTAGATGTAGAAACGGAGGTTAAGTTTAACAACATTATTCTAACATTTACTGCAGGGGCTTATGAACAATTTAAATCTGCTCTGAATGACAGCCTCCTTGTTGCAAAACTGAACACAACAACAACCACCAAACAAGACCGACAAGGTCTCATCGTTGAAGAGTCAATCTCAATTCGACCCCACAGAAAACAAGCATACAGAATAAACTGTTATCACACTACCTCACGTGTTATGATAAATGGGCAACAAACTGAACTATTTGTGACTGATTTAGCACCTGAAATCACCAAAATCATGAGTAAGAATAAAGAACTTAAATCTCTGAATGACAAAATTAGGGTGGCCTGTGAACAATTCATGAACTTGAAGGAAAATCGGAATGATTCTAATGAGAGCAAAAGTGTCAATGTAGATAAACAAGTTGTACACCTAGATAAATGTATATCAAAAAACAATAACAAACAAACAGAAGGCTATGCTATATGCCCGATCTGCTTTACGTATTGTGACGAAAGAGCTGTTGAATGTGCAAGCTGTCTAAACTGGTATCACTATGTCTGCCTAAAATTAACAGACTCTGAAATTATACAATTTGAAACTAGTTCGACTGAACTTTTTACATGCAATAGCTGCGCACAATTACAAGATTTTGTGGACCTTGAACCAGGTAGAGGTGGAGATAATATCATCTCTGATGATGATGAAGTCACGAAATTGAAAACCTTGTATGTAAGTCCAGGAAAGCATAACACTTCCAATATGTTTCAAGATATCCAAACCACAAATCATTCTGAAAAGCAAGCCTGCCAAATTGGTAATCAAATCAGTGATAAAGTAAGCCAGAACACAGCATTGACTTCCGAAAATCGTCAAAATGTAGAAAAAAGGGGCACTATACATGTATCACATAAACATATAGACCAGCCTATGAATACTTCACACACAGGTATATCTTCTTACTTGGAAAAACAAACACCTCAGCCTAGAAGGAACACTCTAGATAACTTAGGACAGCTAACATTATTAACACAGAACCATCAAGAGACACAAACTTGTCCTTCTCTTCTTCCACATTTGGGCCATGAACATTGTAAAAGAGATATTGATAAGAAAACGAAAGAAACTCGAGAACATGCTACAAAATTAAGAAAAGTGGAAACTGAACTAGCACAATATAAAAGTCAGCTATCTACCACAAAATCGTACATTGCTAGTTTAGAATTAAAATTAAAAGAAATGGAAGACTCTAATAGAAACCTCAAAACAAAGATACTTTTGATGCAGGATAACAATCCAAAAATAACCTCGGATCAACAAACATCTCAACATATAGATAGCTCAAATGACATTAAATTACTGCTCCATGAACAGCGTATAAGACAACTTGAGCATGAAAACTTAAAAGTCAGTATTCGTATGGAGAAACTAGAAACATTGAGTTCAATGAACCAGTCACATACAAAGAAACGTAACAATAAGAAGGCTAAATCTCACAATATAAAGAAGTCAAAAGAACCCGCTTCACACACTGCTTCTCCGAGTTGTCAAGCCACTAACTGTCTATCCGATACAGTAATAGATCAAAACTGTAACTTGAATGCATCGTTAACTCAAACTCCAATCATGCAATCATCATAAATTCATCCAACGCAAAGTACATTCAGCTCGGCAACTTACGCCCAAGCCACTAATATACCGCAGTGCTCAAATCAGTCAACCATTGCATACCCAAACAATAATCATCATTTTTTAGTGACAGGAATGACTCAAATGAAACCACCTTGGATACCACCAACAACCATTCAGAGAGTTCCCATATCGATGCCAATAATGCACCAACCGACCCTGCAAATGAGATCATATGCGACACAAATGCCGATTGTACGCTCAGCATTATATCATACAACATTGAATGCTTCCGCAGCAGTAAACCGTATTTAGATAAACTGTCAAATATGGGGGACATCATAATACTTCAGGAACATTGGCTCTACAATTTTGAAAAATTTGAAATACAGGATTTTCTACCAGGTTACAGCTGTTTTGTTAAGTGTGTTGATGATGCAGATCCTCTGCCTCCATCGCAACGTCCTAGAGGGAAAGGGGGTACAGCTATTTGCTATAAGAACAATATTGCTCATGCTATAGAGGAACAACAAGATGGTAGCAGTCGAGTCACAGTAGTTAAACTAAACTGTAGGACTAAACCTCTCATAATTATTGGTGTATATATGCCGTGTAGCGGTCCGAAAAATGCAGATGATGAGTTCAAAGCTGTTTTAGAGGAAATAGGGGAAATAATATATAAATTCAAGCCTACCTGTGATATAATAATAGCTGGTGATGTAAATGCCTCAATAATGAAGGAAAATTTGAGTCGGAGAGACAAGTTGTTTTTAGATTTTATCCATGAATTTGAACTTCATATACCAGAAAGTAATGAATGTGACACGTATTTTCACCATAGTGGGAAATGCTCGTCAAGAATTGACTATATATTACAAAGTAACCACCATATCATTCATCAGTTTGTGAACCTGGAAAGAGACTATATGAACACTTCACAACACGATCCTGTCATGGCTCTTGTCAAAGTTAGTATTACGGCAAAACAGATCGAAGAAAACAACCATATTAATTCTAAAAAGATTAACTGGGAAAAAGTAAATCGAACAAAGTATCAATCAATGTTATATGAAAAACTCCAATTAATCGACATCGACAATCTTGATATTAATATTAGCAATGTAAATATCTTCACAGAAATGCTATGTAACATTATAGATGCTTCAGCTAAGGAATGTGCAAAACCAAATAAGCAAAAATCTCGCCCTCGAAAGAGATACTGGCCTGATGAAATCAAAAAGGCATGTTGTGAAAATAAACACCATTTTTGGAAGTGGAAGATGGCTGGTCGTCCAAGAGACCAGGAGAACATTTATTTTAGAAACATGAAGAATGGAAAACGCAAACTTAGGTCAACCCAGAGGCAACTAGAAGCGGTAGCCAGAAAACAAAAGTTTGAAAATATAATGACAGCTAGGGAAGGTGACCAAAAACTATTCTTTAAGTTAGTAAATGATCAACGAAGAACTGGTATGGAAAAAACAACACAACTGAAATTTAAGAATGGTATCTATGACAACCCTGACTCAATAAGGAAAGGGTGGGCTGAGTACTTTGAGGAACTAGCAAGACCTTCAAGCTCTACCTACGAAGATGCTCAATATAACAACCAAGTAGAGTTAGACTGTCTCTTGTCTGAAGATACATATATGTCAAATCTCGAAAATAGTGAAAAAATTTCTGTAACAGAAGAGGAGGTTGAAAAGGTGATTAACACTTTAAAGAGCGGTAAAGCAGCCGATTGTGCAAATTTGACAAGTGAACATTTAAAGAACGGAGGCCAAATAGTAATATCAGCAGTAACAAAACTAATCAATATGATATTTCATGTATGCTCAATTCCAGATCTACTCAAACTTGGTATAGCAACGCCTGTTTTTAAGCGAAAAGGGAAACCACTAGACGACCCCAACTCTTATAGGAAAATAACTGTAACCAGTATTCTAAACAAAATACTAGAAAAATTATATTTAGAAAAGAAAGATGAAACACTCAAAAATGCACAGAGCCCACTACAACGGGGTTTCACTAAGGGTATATCTGGACTAAACGCAGCTCTGATACTTAATGAACTAATTGCGGAGGCGCAGGACATGCACAGGCCATTATATGTTGCCTTTCTTGACGCCCAGAAGGCTTTCGACTTAGTTTGGCACAGCTCATTACTACGAAAACTACATCAAAGTGGTATTGAAGGTGACTCATGGCTGATGTTCAAAGAATGGTATAAAGATTTAACATCTCAAATCAAATGGGAAGGTGAACTATCAAAGGTATTCTCTGAGCATCAAGGGGTACGTCAAGGTGGTGTTACCTCCCCTGCAGCATATAAACTTTTTATTAACCCAATGTTGGACCATATAGAGACTCAGAATCTAGGAAGTTATATTGGACCAATTTATTGTGGCACACCAACAGTAGCAGATGATGTGTGTCTGGTGTCAAACAACCCGGAGGATCTGCAAGCAATGCTTGACATACAAGGGGATTATGCAAATAAAGAACATTATTGTATAAGTAAAACAAAATCATCTGTGGTTCAATTTAATGACAAACAACCTAGGAAATTCACCATGAACTCAGAAGAGATTCCAACATCACAATCTGCTGTGCATCTGGGTATAGAAAGAGATAATTCATCAAAGTTTGGCACAAAGAATGTTAGCAACGCAAGGATCAGTGCTGCTAGAAAAGCAACATATGCGTTAATGGGAGCCGGCCTCCACGGTCTGAACGGTTTAAACCCCACTGTATCCATCCATATCATTCGTATATTTATAATTCCAAGACTTATACATGGACTTGAAGTAGTTAGATTAATGATTAGTGATATAAAAGCTCTGTCATCTTATTTCAAACAACTATTAAAACGTATTCAGCATCTACCAGAAAGAACAGCTGACTCAGCAACTTATCTTTTGTCTGGCCAGATGCCAATAGAAGCAGAAATTGATAAAAGAACATTAACTCTATTCGGAAATATTATAAGAAATCCAAATACAGTGGAGTTTAAACTAGCACAGAGACAGTTAGCTATCAAGGACAGAAACTCAAAAAGCTGGTTCACTTATGTGCAACAGTTATTGGAGAAATATAATCTTCCCTGTTCGTCAGTACTTCTACAAGAACCACCAGGAAAATTCTCATGGAAAAACTTAGTATATAAGGCTGTAAAAACATATTGGACTAACAAAATACATTCGGATGCCCGTGAAAAATCTTCTCTACAATATATAAATTTTGAACAATTAACCTTTGATAATCCACATCTTGTATGGAAAAGTGCAAAATTTGAATATTTCTCAATCCAGAGGGCAGGTATCAAATGCAGACTTATGTTAGACACTTATTTACTTCAAATCCATAAACAAAAATTTAATAAGTATGAAGTAGACTCAACCTGTTTATTATGTCAAAATGGTGCTGAGGATAGGAAACATTTTCTAATTCAATGTGTTGCTCTGGACAGTATAAGAAGTCCATTTTTGAAAACACTACATGAAAAAACCACTGAGGTAGTAAAAGATGTGAATCTCACTGATGCAATTTTTGAACAGTCAGATGAGTTGTTGTCGTTGATTCTTGACTGTACAGGATATCAAGTAATTCCTCCATCTCGACAAGAAGAATTTGAGGCCGTGAGCAGAGGCCTGTGCTTTGCATTACACATTGCGAGAAGTGATAGGATTAAGTCACTACAATAACTGTGGTCATAGCAGTGGTGCAATATAGTGTCACAGGGTGACAGGAACATTGATTATTAAACTGCATATATATAGTGAAAGCAGAATGCAATTTAGTGTCACAGGGTGACAGGAACATTTATGTTTAATTGTATAGTGAGAGTATACATATGATAACCGTGAGAGTGACGGAGGATTAATGATCTCATTAGAGGAATTAAAATAATAATAATTTTAATTCTAGGATCTATATCTTATTTTAATAATAAGTAGCTCCCCAGACGATTAGGTGGTGTTTCAGTCCAAAATTGAAGAACAGTAGTGGACTTATTACGTTGTATAAACAACGGTTCTCCAAGATAGTGGAGGAATACTACAAAAACAGAACAGGTGGTATAAGACTGTCAGACGTGTTCACAAATTTTTAAAGACTGTACCTAAGAACACCAGAACTAATTTTGAGAAGATTGAAGATTTAAAAAAGAGAATACTCCTGTGTGTAAGTAGTTCACTAATTTTTCTAAGGTCTAGGATAAACAAATCTAAAAATTGATAAGTGTATTAATTGCACAACTTCCGGGATTCAGTTCAGTTCAGTTCAATTTCTTCTTTGTTCCTCCATTAATTGTGGAGCACTACCTGTAGGGTATAATTGTATCAGCAATATAAA
The DNA here is from genome assembly GCF_965363235.1 of Mytilus galloprovincialis. NCBI lineage: Eukaryota > Metazoa > Mollusca > Bivalvia > Mytilida > Mytilidae > Mytilus > Mytilus galloprovincialis. The sequence continues at coordinate 45,291,668 of NC_134845.1, forward strand.
CCTTGAAACATAATGGAACATACAAGCTTATGTACAGATAAGTGAATACATTCAATAGTGATATTAATTTATAGGATAGTCATTTCAGCTTTTAACCATAAAATCAACTAATCATAATGTACTACATACTAAGGTGTAAGAAAAAGTTGAGTAAGATTGGAATATATATGTATTAACAAGTAAAACTTGAAATTTAAAAGGTTAATTTGATTTAAACTTTGAATTCGATTAATTAGTTGAATGTGCTATTCTTGCATCAGAATTTATAATAAACAGATTATTTAAAAAGTGTGTAACGTATGTAAATGGGTAACGGTTTTGAACAATGTATATACAAGTTTTCCTTTACAGTCTAAGATGTCTTATTTCATATATAGACATTGTCATTATTCTGTTCAGATTCTTCATATATCTCAAAAGTTTGATGAAGCTATTTTTATACGACCGCAAAAAGAATTTGCGTTTGTATATTGGTATCACGTCTTCGTCATCTGTAGTCGTGGTCGTCATCAGCGTCGTCCGAAGACATTAAGTTTTCGGACAATAATTTTAGTTTAAGTAAATGGATCTCTATAAAATTTAAACACAAGGTTTGAAACCACAAAAGGAAGGTTGGAATTGATTTTGGGGGTTAAAATTTTTAATTTTTTGAAATACTAAGGCCTTCCTACCTCAGATATAGATTACCTTAGCTGTATTTGGCTTTTTTTAAACTTTTTTGGATTCGAGCGTCACCGATGAGTCTTTTGTAGACGAAACGCGCGTCTGGCGTATATATAATATTTAGTTCTGGTCTCTATGATGAGTTTATTTCTAACACTTTGTATAGATTATTTATTATTTTACCAATTTTAATGTGATTTTATTCTTGAATTTTTAGGGTTCTTAAATATGCTGAATCTAACCATGCATAAAATTTTTGGAATTCGGGCTCCGTTTTTAAATTGTTCCACACGAGGTTCAAAGGGTCCAAAATTAAACTTTCTTTTATTTCTTTAAAATTGAATTATTGAGGTTCTTTGATATGCCGATTCTAACTGTATTTAGATTTTTAATTTTTGGTCTCATTTTCAAATTGGTCTACATTAAGGTCCGTAGGGTCCAAAATACAACAACGTTTGATTTTAACAAAAATGAATTCTTATGATTCATTGCTATATTAAATCTTAACATGTAGTTAGATTTTTGATTATGTCAGTTCTCAAGTTGGTTCATATTGGGGTCCGAAATCGTTTGATTTTAACAACATTAAATTTATGGGGTTATTTGATATGCTGAATCTAACCATGTATTTTGATTTTTGATTGTTGGGCCCTGTTATCAAATTGGTCTACATTGAGATCAAAAGGGTCCAAAATAAAACTTTGTTTGATTTCATCAAAAATCGAATTATTGGGGTTCTTTGATATGCCAAAATTGAATTATTGAAGTTCTTTGATATGCTGAATCTAAACATATATTCAGACTATTGATTATGGCCCAGTTTTCAAATTGGTCCAAATTGGGATCCAAAACTTACTTTGTTTGATTTCAACAAAAAAAAAAAATTCTTGGAGTTCTTTGATTTGTTGAATCAATCCATGGCCATGTATTTTTATTTCGAATATTGAACCATAATAGGTAAGTTCATTAGACCACATTCATTGTGGGTCAGAAACCTATGTTGTGTAAACTATTTAATCAGATTTCAAATTTAGAGCTGTATCAAGCTTGAATGTTGTGTCCATACTTGTCCAAACTGTTCAGGGTTTGACCTTTGCGGTCTTATAAGGCTGCGCCCTGCGAAGCATCTGAGTAAGTCTTAAGTTTCCATAAAAAAGTAAAATGGTAAAATTAAGGAACGATTTTATTTTAGATTATCTCTTACACTGTAAATGGAATCAAGCTTTTGAATATTCCTTTTGTGCACAGTATGTGCATCTGAATTATTCTCGTAGAACATATTTCTAGCCAGAGTTTCCATGTTTTCATAAAAATTTGAAATTACATATGCCTCTTTCTTTGTTGTGAAATTTTGTTTCGCAGACTATAACTTCAGAATAAGTTCATGGATCTCTGCAGTGATCGGGAAGGACGTGCGCCCTGCGCCGATAGCGCATATCGACCAGAAATGGCGCATAGAGTGACTTATGTAAGCGCCCACATGGCGCACGATATTTTTCACTTCGTTTCGAAACGTTTAAATATCATCAAAATGGATTAACGAGCGTATTCCGAGCCGCCATGTGTGTGTACACAACTGTGTAATGTTCCTCCAATGATAGGAGCACCTATATATTTTTGGGACGTCTGGGTGTTTTCTTATGGTAATAATAGAACAAGTAATAGCTTTTCTAAAAAGCTTGCCGTATTTTAGCTGATTATATTGAGATCAGTGGTTTGTGAGTAGTTTATTTTTATTGGAATATTCCACTTCAAGCAATATGAAAACATATCGCTTTTTTTCTACTAATTTGTCATTTTTGTTGTATTATTGGTGGACCCGTGTTATAATGGAAGGAGACTTAATAAAATTGAGAATGGAAATGGGGAATGATATTATAATAAAATGTATTGTGTCTATAATCAACTTGGTAAAAATAGCATATAACCTACACATACTTTTGAGGATTACTACTTGACAAAATGGACAACAACAGAAGGCATTGGCGGATCCAGAGGGGGACGTAAAGTGTGTACGCCCCACCCCCCCTTTTGCTCGTTTTTATTTTTTTAAATGATTAATCATACGCGACTATGTGAACTTTGCCATTTCCTGTGTACTCTATTATTTTATTTTTATCCGACAATTCTTTACTTATAGAGATATTTTTCGCTGGAATTACTGATTGTCAAAGTCATGTGATTTGCTATGGTGGAGTTGACCAGTGCTTCAAAAAACGTCGCTCAGTCATTTTGAAATTCAAATTACAGTAATACATTGCTTAAGCTGAGCAGGGGCGGATGCAGGAATTTTCGAAAGGGGGGGGTGCTAACCCAGGGCACCCAGGGCAAAGGGGGGGTGCAAAACATATGTCCCGATACAAATGCATTGATCGGCAAAAATAAAGGGGGGGTACGCACCCCCGGAACCCCCCCCCCCCTGGATCCGCCACTGCTGAGGATTACAATCATGACACCTTCAAAGCGACATAGGATTGAGCAAGAACGTATTGACTTCTATTTCACTATTCCACCAAACAGGAAGTAATACTCTATAGACTATAACACTCTCATGAAAAAAGTTCCATGGCAATATTATTTACATGTACCTACGAAAACATGTTTAACCCCAAACGCCATTGTCATGATTGATATGGACTATATAAAATTGCTGTTTGGTGTGAACCAAGCTTTGCGTTGAAGACCAAACTACAACCTTTATTAGTTTACTTTTATAAATTGTGACTTGGATAGACAGTTGTCTTTGGTACTTACATGTATATGAGATCCAGTAATATCTATCTACAAGATTGAAAACACATTTTTTTGTAATAAATTTAAAACATATTTAATTCTGTAATATCTGATAATATGTATCAGTTATTTGTGATTTTTCATTTGATGTGTACTCTCTGGTAATGTCAGTATCAGCATGATCAGTTGATTGGTTGTGATAAGAAAAATGGGGCAGTTTGCAATTGTCATGTGCAGGTACACCACATGTGGATCTTCTTTCCCCTCTCATTTATAAAATTGTGCATGATATTTATCACAGAAACGCACCAGTATTTTGGTGAATGAAACACTTGTCATATTAAATTATTAAAGTCAGAGGTGGAGTTAGAGGGTTTTTCGGGGGCCTGGGCCACCCCTTTTTTTAGGAAAAATGTTGTTGTTTTTATAGGGAATCACTGAAGCATGACTGGAGTTGGCCCCTTCTTAGGCAGTCAGTGGGCTCCCGCTTATGAAAATTTCTGGATCCACCACTGAAAGTTTGAGTAAAGTTAGATAAGGATTTATGACAAATTATGTTGAAATTTGCACAGATAATGAATGAAAAATCTAGTAAATTAAACTAGAGGCTCTCAAGAGCCTGTGTCGCTCACCTGTTAATGTGTTTACTGATGTCGGCCATCTTTGTTGGTAGGCGGGGTCATTAGACACTCTAAAATTAGATACCCTAGTATTATGATTGTGGCCAAGTTTGGTTAAATTTGGCGAAGTAGTTTTAGAAAAGATTTTTATACAAGTTACAAAAATGAGGAAAAGTTGTTTAATATTGACTCTAAAGGGCAATAACTCCTTAGGGGGTCCTCTAACAATTTTGATCATGCTGACTTATTTGTAGATCTTACTCTGCTGAACATTATTGCTGTTTACAGTTTATCTCTATCTATAATAGTATTCAAGATAATAACCAAAAACTGCAAAATTTCCTTAAAATAACCATTTCAGGGGCAGCAACCCAACAACAGGTTGTCCGATTCGTCTGAAAATTTCAGGGCAGATAGATCTTCACCTGATAAACAATTTTACCCCGTCAGATTTGCTCTAAATGCTTTGGTTTTTGAGTTATAAGCCAAAAACTGCATTTTACCCCTATGTTCTATTTTTAGCCATGGCGGCCATCTTAGTTGGTTTGACGGGTTACGCCACACATTTTTTAAACTAGATATCCCAAGGATGATTGTGGCCAAGTTTGGTAGAATTTGGCCTAGTAGTTTCAGAGGAGAAGATTTTTGTAAAAGTTTACGGACGACGGACGACGGACGCCAAGTGATGAGAAAAGCTCACTTGACCTTTCAGGTCAGGTGAGCTAAAAATAGGCACTATTATTAAAAGCTTTCCTTGCTTATTCACAAGGACATACATGTATCATATCCTCCATGCTATTCCGATCTGAGTTTTTATTCATACATGTACATACATGTAGTCTGGTGCTGTTCCAAGTAGTCTTCTTTTTTCTGTTTCTTGAGAAGTATTTGTTTTACCTGTTCAGTCACTGTAAAGTGTTACAATTCATATTTAAACGCAACACATAAATAGTGACCAAAAAGGTATGGCTATCCCATGAGAGAAGCTAGAAAAAAGTCAAATGTATACATTTTAAACATTTTTGTGGGACCATGAAAAAAAGAGCCATGGCAAACTTGACAGCATAATTGGTGTTGAACAGGTAAAATGTTTGCAGTGACAATAAATATAGCCTTTGTTAGAGGTTACCCAGGTCGCCTTTCTCTAAATCAGCTATTTTTAACATATTTCTGGGCCGGGTTGAAAAATAAATGAAAATGACTTTAAAAAAAGCTAATAGAAATACACCAAATTAGGGAGACATCTATTTAAATGTTTGAAATAATAAGAAAGTTGACAAGAACTAAGCTTTTTCAGATAATATACAGACTATTGCAGTCAGCCTATAATAGACTCTTTGCCTCCTGAAATGTTTGCTTATACACTGTGCTTTCCTATAATGATTTAAAATCAGTGTGATAGTTTTCATGAAGAACACTGAGCGTACAGGTAATCCATATTATGACAAGATAAATGTTGTGTTACATGTACATGTATCTACCCAAATAAGTAAAATATAAAAATTCTTGACTTCTAAAACCAGTGATTGATCTCCTGATTTATATCTCATCACTCTATGAAGATGTTGTGTGAAAAAAAAAATTGACTTACCAGTATGCTTCTATCCATTGAGTTGATTTATTATTATTTTGCTTTGGACACACCTTATTGCTACAATATGTATATGTCTGCCATTACAAACTGTACATGCATGTACATCACATATATTCCATGTAAGATTTTGATGTTTTAATACAAAATATATGATGCCACAATGGAAAAGCAATTGTTGTATGACGTTAATGGTTAAAATGGGAAAGATTCTCAGGTCAGCTGGGACAATAAGGGGGGGGAGGGGGCGACTTCTCCAGTCATGCTTCAGTGATTTCCTACATAATCAACCAAATAGTAATGTTCATCACGAAAAAATATAAGTGTAAGACCTGATGCTGTGAATAAATTGAAATCAGACATATCAAATGAAGTTTTCAGTGCTTTAGATATATCAATGGGCAATCTGATCAGTTAAGCCTTTTTTGACTGATTTTTATAGTTTGTTCTTATGTTGTTCTGTTATACATGTACCACTGTCCAAGGTTAGGGGGAGGATCGGAATCCCGCTAACATGTTTTACCCCGCCACATTATTTATGTATGTTTCTGTCCCAAGTCAGGAGCCTGTAATATTATTCAGTGGTTGTCGTTTGTTTATGTGTTACATATTTGTTTTTCCTTCATTTTTGTATATAAATAAGGCCTTGGTTTTCTGGTTTGAATTGTTATACATGTCATATCAGGGCCTTTTATAGCTGACTGTGTTGTATAGGCTTTGATCATTGTTGAAGGCTGTACGGTGACCTATAGTTGTTAATGTCTGTGTCATTTTGGTCTCTTGTAGACAGGGTATCGTGACCGTTCGCCCTAATAACATGTTCGCCCTAAGTCCGTTCACTCTGAGTTCGTTCGCCCATAGAGTCCGTTCGCCCTACTATAAAAATATTAATATTGAAGGCATTGAAGTTGAATTAACTTATTCAGATATTTTTATGGTATATATATCATGTATATTCTTGAAATTTATTGAAATATTTAAAAGGTTATGGCTTGTTTAGGATAATTAATTGTTCAATGACAAAATAATTTGAATCACTAATTATTGTGATACTTGTCTTTTGGTGGATTAATAATAAAAACAAACGTTTTGTTTTGATAAAATATTCAGCTTGAAATTAATAAAAACAATGATGTACAACTGTAAATTATGAAACGGATAAGTTCATTTATTTATACTCTAGTCTAAGGCTAGTCATACTGCCATACATTCATGATTGACTGAATACAAATATCAATAAAGATAAATTACATTGTATTCCAGTATTCTACTCTACAAATCAAAGGAAAAATGTCAATTTAAAAAAAAAACAAAAAAACTTTAACATATTTTGTTCAAATACTTAAAATAATGCGACTGGACAAAAATTAGAAAAAAATTAAAGAACCTTAGTGAGCACGCTCACATACCCCACGTCCCCACATTGTCATTGGAGAAATTAAATAAGTATAAGAAAAAACAATTGTATAAGAAAAAATACTGAATAATAAATTCCTGTCAATATACACATCTTCATAATATGTCCTTAATATTATCTACAAAATTTCATGAAATTCTGTTGTGTGTTTTCAGAGGAGTTGAGATGACAATAAACAGGACTGACGGACTGACGGACGGACGGACGGTCGGGTCAAAAACATTATACCCTGCGCAACTTCGTTGCGTATGGGTATAATAAAAATCAGGGCGAATGGACCCTAGGCGAACAGGTATCAGAGCGAATAGGTACTAGGGCGAACATGAATCAGGGCGAACGGACCCGGATTCTGTAGACAGTTGTCTCATTGGCAATCATACCACATCTTCTTTTTTATAATGACTGCTGATCACCACTGTGTCCATACTGGGACTATTATGGTCCAACAACTAGTGGCGGATCCAGAAATTTTCATTTAAGTGCAGGCCCACAAAATTTCCCAGAAAAGGATGGCAAGCCCCCTGGCCCCCTTCTAAATCAGCCTCCTGACAACTCCAAAGAATAAATCATCATGTACGAGTACATCAAAGATCATCAAACTGTCTACCCCACATGCAAACATCTTTTTTGGAGTTCACTGTGTTGCAAGTTTTTTGGGTTCGAAGGATCGTATAAAATGATTGTATTTCCTGTATATATATTGGTGGAGGATAGCATTATTCAAAATATAGTGTACATATATTCCTACATTTATGGTGGTGGGTTTTGTTATACATGCCTTAACGGTGTGGTTGTCCTACAAAGGATGTGAAGATTTGGAAGAAGAAGATTGCCTTTGGGGTCATTGTCAAATATAGAGCTGTGCATTGTAAAAAGCTTAATTATATAATTTGCAACAGCTGACACTATATTATCCTATAGTGCACTGAAACCCTTGCCAATAACAATACCGTGATGATTGGTGTAGGCTTCTTTGCACATAAGAAACCATATTGCTCACCTTGTAATTTTTGTATTCTTCTAATCAGTATCAATATGTCCAAGCAATGAACAATAAATGGTTATTATTTTTATACATAGAGAATACGTTTTGTGTATTAACTATTTAAAATCTAAGCTTTATACGAAGAAATCTAACACAAAAGTATCTCAATCATTTATAATCGTTTTAATACACAGTTTAAAGTGTAAATTATACACATTACTGTTCTATTTTTAGAGAATAGCAATAATACATAAATGTACAGTTTCTTACCAAAATAGCAACATAATTTCAAGATTAAATTATCACATTGTCACATGATTATATAATCTGTACCAAATTGACAGTTTGTGGTGAGTTATCATCATAACAAATCACTATAGCAAATGAACACTTTATCATAATATGTACCTATAACCTAGTATCATGATTTCAATCCGACCCCACTTACGGACGCGTTGAACATATAATGCATGCCACTCATTATTAGCCAATCAGACGTTAAAATGACCTTCATTTCCCCCATAATCATTCCGGAAACAGCCACGAAGCAGCCATTAGATAGTATTTATAACCAATGAAATAACAGAAATACCGTTAACAGATTTACCCGAACCTGACGTTTAGCCTCTGACTAATCAGACCGTATCACCATACGGTAACCATGCGGTACAACTGATTACCCAAAAAAACGTAATTAACCATCATTCATGGTATGATTTTTCATACGCAACTTTAAATTTGTGAGATTTGGCTAGGAAAGACGAGATTTATCTCTAATTATAATCTTTTAAATTAGTTTAGCTTGCTATTATTTCGATTAAAAAACCCCAAAGCTTTTTTATGAATATCTTTTTGGCTCTTAACTGTCTTTGTCACTTTTTGGTCTTTGGCTAGTTTTGACATTTTGTAAACATGCCTTCAACGAATTGTTGTTTTGTTCTATCATTTAATGATACTCTCTACTGTTATTGTTGTCATTGTGATGAAGTAATAATAATACAAGAAGTGCAGAGGATATGCCAGAAACGTCCTCTAATACGGAACGTAGGAATAAGTATGGTATCGACGAAGACCCAAATTTAATGTAAAAAAAACACCATGAACATGAACAAGTACCAGTTTAAACATTGTAAATAAAGGTTTATATCTTAAATATTGTCTGGTTCGGAAGAACTTATTTTATATTGTTTGAAATTGAAATTACAAAATCACAGCAACAATATACATGATATTATTTAGAATCAGTATGGTAAGTACAAAAAATGTACCACCACCTCTTTGGCGAAATATACACAATTAAATTTTTTTCACTGTAGTCAATTCAAATCATGCAAATGGCCCACTCATTTGACAACATGGCCCATATTTTTTTTGAATGGCCCATTGAATTTATTTTTGAGGGGCCCTGGGCCCATAGAGAAAAAATCCTTGCAGATCACTGCTCTGTGAAATTTAAGCACATGGTTCTATACCATTCATGGATAGTTTGCATTGTATTGTGGGCTATAGTCCTTGCGGTTTAGTAATAAAGGGCCAAAAAAATGTCTGTCATTTCAAGGAAACTAATTTGGTTCACAGACGATAACTCTATTGTAAATGATGGATATGTGAGAATTAAGTACAAAGTTTCACACCACAACATGAAGGTTTGGACTGCAATTGGGGGTTATTGTCGTAGCTGTTTAGTAATCAGGGTCTAAAGGACCCTTATTTGTGTATTAGAGTATTGATTTCTATGAAAATTGACTACAAGGATCCATACTTCAAAAAGATAGATTTTAGGATGCATGGTCCAAAGTGTTTCATAATTAAGGATGTACTTAGGTGATCTAAGGTAAAATAAAATTAATCAGGAATTCAAAATTGATACTGGAATTAAGCTGGAAGAGTATTAGTTAAAGATCAAAATAAGCTAAAAATATTGAAAGGTCATATAGCTCCTTTTCGAAATATTTGATTTATAAAATATGGCGGGAAAAGGCTGAATCGGACTTTTACCTTATATTTGCAATGGTATTATTTGGGTCTCAAATCAAAGAAAATAAAAAAAATGCCAAAATTTAGTCAAATGACCTTTTATGAGCCATTTAGTCTTATGTTAAAAGATAGGTAGGTGTTGTGTGACAAAATATTTTACCTTGTATCGTATGGAATAACACCAAAGAGTCAGAACATTTGACACTTATTCCAAAACCTCACCTAAGTACATTATTAAGGGCTAAAAAAGGACCAAACAATATATTTTTGGACAATAACTTGAATTTAAGTTCATGTTTTGTTATTTAATTCTATAAAGTTTGGGATTGATTTAAGTGGTTACAGCCCCATCGTTTTAGTTAAAAGGGCCAAAACAATTACTAAATATTTAAATTTCTTATTTCTTGAGCAATTTCAATGGGGTTTAACCAAAGTCTTGAAATCTTTGTGATCTTTAATATGCTGAACCTAATTGAGTTGTTAGAATTTGGTTTTTAGTTTTTGTGCATGAAATAATCTATTTAAAGGTTCAAAGTGTCCAAAATTAAACTTTGTTTGATGTCTTTAAAAAAATAAATAATGGTTTACCTTTATATGCTGCATTCATTTTTTTTTAGGTCTGAAAAATTGGTTTACTTTAAGGACCAAAATGTCCAAAAAACGACTTTTTTCTATTAAAAAAAAATAATCATTTATTTTCTTTCATTGGCTGAATATAATGATATAAGTGTGCATTTAAATTTTGATTTGGAGCATGGTTGGTCGAAAATGAAACTTTGTATAAAAAAATGGTTAGTGTTCTTCCCTACAGAAAAAGATCAGTGTCATTGCACTGGAATACCACTGATATTCCATTGCAATTTCCACTTGAATTCCAGTGGAACTACAATGACTTCCTACAGGAATTACAGTGGATTTCCTCCCAAATGATTCCAGTAGAATGCAAATGTATTTCCGGTGTTGTTTTGCTGCAACTCCAGTGGAATAACAGTGCAGTTCCAGTGAAATTGCTACTCTGTGAAATATAAGACCAATTGGTGGCCTTCGGTTGTTGTCTGCTCTTTTGTAGGGTTGTTGTCTCTTTGACACATTTACACTCCATTTATATTTAAGACGAGTCGCGCGTCTGACGTATTAAATTCTAAACCTGGTACCTTCTGATAGCTATCATTTGTGCGTTTCTCTGTTCTATATGTTTTCCCATTTATTTGTATTGTAGTCATGTCCTGTAATGTTGTCATTTAAATTATATTAAACATTGCCATAAAAGCGGGAGGTTTGGCTAGCAACAAAACCAGGTTCAACCCACTATTTTTTTCTCAATATGTCCTGTACCAAGTCCGGAAAATGGCAATTGTTAAATTAGTGTTGTGTCGTAGTTCTCTTATATTTGATGTGTTTCCCTCAGTTTTAGTTTGTAATCCGGATTTGTTTTTTTCATAATCGATTTATGAATTTCGTGAAGCGGTATACTACTGTTGCTTTATTTATGCTTGAAAACCAATTTTTAAGAACACTTAGAATTTATTTGAACAATAAAGCATGCTAACTCACAAACTTAGAGACAAATAAGTTTCAAATAAGGCACACTTATATTTTTTTTATATATACTGGTGTTGAACATCATTTTCGGATAATGAAAATATGATGAACTCTTATGTTATTATATATAGCTATGTAATGTTTCTGCTTCAAGTTTTGCTAAAATATTCTTATAAAGAACCAATAAAATAATAAGAAAGCTATGTGCATCCAAACGTTTTCCTTAAAATGATAGAGCTCCATGTGAAACGATCAAATTTGTCACACAACAGCGATCAAAAATGTATAAAAAACATCAAAAAATGTATAAAAACAACATCGAAAAATCAATGTTTGCTACCTGAATTTCCACATGTACCTTTTCTGATATATAGTCGTACCTGTCTGAAAGTTTTGAAGTCATTTTTCCAGTAGAAATCCAAATATATTCATTTTCTCCATGTAGGATATTTTTATTGACTGTACAATCGCTTGCAAGTTTACTGTACAATCACTCTGAGCCTTCCTGAACAATATCTATGAGAAGAACATAAACCGTGTACTATCTCTTCTGCCAAATTTATGATTAGTTTATGTTTTCCATGATACTTCTGTCATATAAATATTTATTGAAACTACTGTAATCCAATGCTGCAACACATGTCTGGAATGATTTTCTCTCCCTTTTCTGTTACAATTTAATTTCAGTTAGTTATTTTGTATTGTTATCAATTTTTTATACCTAAATTACACACTAAAAAGTTGAGTCTGCCTGAGCGGATCCGGCATGAGGGGAGAGGAGAGGGAGTGTTGGTGATTGAAACCCCATTCAAGTTTTTCGATTTTTTTTTATTTTGTGGAATTTCAGGGTGTTCCGTGGTTTGGATCCCGCACCTGATCTGATATCGTCATTGATAGTATTAAATGATGATCCGATCATTCAACTGATTTTTTTTTTATAGTTTGGTCTTGTGTTGTGATAGGTTTTTTTAGAAATGAGCGCACACAGACATTTTTAACCCCGCCAAATTCTGTATGTACCTGTTTTAAGTCAAAAGCCCGTACGGTAGTTCAGTGTTTGTCGTTTTTTCGTGTATGTCATATATGTTTTTCGTAAATTGTTTTATTATGAATTAGGCCGTCAGCATGTTCAGTTTGTGTATTATTTCTTATTTTTCATGTCGGAACCTGTTATTGCCGACTATAATTGCTTAAATCCATTTATTTTTTTAACTTTGAAAATCCTATCACATCTCCTTATTTTTATATTGAAGATATAAATATGGTTTGATAAAATGTTGTTCTCACTAAAAAAACAAACTTTTTCGTTTATTTGTCGGATTCTATAGTTGGAAATATTGAAAAGTTCCCGATATAAAAAAAAATCATGTTGTTTTCTCTGTCTTTCAGATATCAAGGCCTCTCCAATCCTTGATAAAATTTAATTTTACTGGAGCTTTTTTTTTCGAGTAGTTATAGCTTGTAGTAAACAGAAATCTCATTGGAAATTATACCACATCTTATTTTAATATCGTGTTTATTGAAATATAATACGTGTCTTTTCTTGGATCCGTGGTTAGCTACCACCATTTCACATTCGAATTCCTTTATCAAGTTACAATATCCCGATCCTATGATGAAAAATTCTTTGTTTTATTGTTCAAATATGTATTTATTATTTTTTTTAAATTGCTGGTCAAAAACATATTATTATAAGTAAAATTCGAAATATGCTAATTACTCTTGCAGAGCATCTAGTCACCTTTTTTTTTATATATAAATATTTATTTTGTACGAGGATTATTTTCATTTTATTTTTTATTTTAGATTAGATTCTTAACATATTTTGTACTGTCCTTTTCTTTTTGTCTTGTATACTTATTCAGTGGTTGTTTGTTTATGTGTTCAATTTGTTTTTCGTTCATTTTTTGTACATGAATAAGCCGTTAGTTTTCTCGTTTTACATTGTTATTTCGGGGCCTTTTAAGTTTTATAGCTGACTATGCGGTATGGACTTTGCTCATTGTTGACGGCCGTGCGATGACCTATTGTTGGTAATTTTTGTCATTTTGGTCTCTTGTGGAGAGTTGTCTATTTGGCAATCATACCACATCTTCTTTTTTATATCTATTGTATACATTTTGTTTTTGTCTCTGATATAGTCACCTTAAAAGGGTTCCTTGATAGGATCTTAATCATTAAAATGACTGGTTTTGTGCTTATTTTTATTTCAAATACCATATATAAATATAATAGGACAGACAAGGAATATGGAACGCCACTGATAGCTGTGTCACAGTGGAAAAATGGACAAAATTTGATTTTGATACTTTTTGGACATTTTGTTCAAGATTTTGTAAAACCAGTGATTTTGTTATATTTGCAATATTTCACTAGGGATTTTGATATTTTTATTGTGCAAGATTTAAGTCAAGTTTAGAAGATTAAGCTAATATAATTTCATGTTTTAATTTTTTTTTTTTAAATGGCGTTATTTACTTCAAAATGATCTATAATTATTCCTGAGACTACTATAACACATGTTATAGTAGTCTCAGATTATTCGTATTTGACAAGCCAAGGCTTAAATCCCATAAATAAGTCTGTATGTTCTATAATTGTTAATTTTTCTGTTATCCCTTATTTGAATTTTCTCACTCATTTAGAGAAATATTTGTCAAGTACAAGTAGTTTTGGTTTGTTATATAAACTATGTTGTTATTTTGGTGTTGCCGATTGGATTTAGTATTACACTGAGCAGTCCCAACTCTGTACAATTGTATTCCATGCTGAACTTATTAAATTATACATCGCGCTAACCCGAGTCGTCTTTTGTTACAAGAGCTAGTCCCAGAGTCAGAGTCCGTACTGTTTATTGTGTGTATGTGGTTCCAGACCAACACATTTCCCAGTCACAGATACACCCAGAATCTATTTGTGATAGATGTCTTCCGTTGTTCATATTTAGTATAAGCTGTGAACATTTAATTATTTTCAGCGTTTTTTTCTCGATTACGAGTGCCCTCTTTATTATGTTCACATGGTTCAGTAGTATAACAATTATGTTGAGCAATAACATCATAATGATCAGTAGAATAATCATTATATTGTGCAGATCTGGTATTATATTCAGCACTTTAATCAATATACTTTTGTCTTTATATTCAGTACTTTTGAAAATATCTTCTGTCAACATATTATTATATTATGTAGATTTCTCATTATGTTGATTACAGAAACCGAAATATTCAGTGGTCAAAGACACTAGTTATACGCCCGTCGTCTTAAGACGGGACGTATTATGGTATACCGTTGTCCGTCCGTCGTCCACACTTCGGACAATAACTCGAAAACGCTTTCACCAATTTCCATGAAACTTAAGTGAATTGTTTATATCTATTGACGTAAGCTCCCTTTCAATTTTTATAAATTTCAGATTTTAAGTTTTAAATTTATGGGGCTTTATTAATAAAAAAAGGGTTTTTTTTAACATTTCGGACAATAACTCAAAAAGGCTTTCACCAATGTCCATGAAACTTTGGTAAATTGTTTATATCTATTGATGTAAGCTCCCTTTCAATTTTTATAAATTTAAGATTTTACATTTCCGTGTTATGAATTTTTATGCTTAAAAAAGGGGTGATTTTCCTATTTTGGGACAATAACTAACACTTTCAAAAACAAGTTAAAAGAGCAACGGGCGTATCATGCGCTAAAGCGCAGCACTTATTATCAATACTGTTATCATTATGTTGAGTGAAATAAATATTATGTTCTGTAGACTGATCATTATGTTCAGTAAAATAAATTTTATGTTCAGTTCAAACAACTTTATGATGAGTGGTCAAAATGTTTCATGTTTGGTTCAAAAGATATTACACTAGGTGGTTAATCAATTACTTTCAGTGCTTTTTTCATTATGTGGTGGTGGTAGACTTCCGAAAATAACCGAAAACATGTATAATTTTTTCGGGTTTATTTTCATACTGTCAACATGTCGTCTGCTATACAACGTGCTCTTGCAGAACTTAATCTGCAAATCTTTCAAATTAAAAAGTTTAAAGATGATAGGATAGAAGATGACACTTTTCAGCACCTTACTGATCAAGACTTGATCAGACTATGTGTTGAAACTATTGGTGATAGAATAAAGATTGAGGGAAGCGATGAGGATGACTCTGTGACTATATGACACAAACATTAGCAACTATAGGTCATCATAATGCCCCTAATAACTAGAAAAAGCCCCCGCATAGTAAGCTATAAAAGAGGGAGGAAAGATACCAGAGGGAGTGTCCCCGAAATGCTGTGTGGTAGACAGTGTTATTAATTAATTATTAGCGCCCTTAGTAAAACTTCAAATTTCATAATTAATGTATTTCATTGTTAAATAATTTACATGAAGCTTATATAAGTATATATTTGAAAATTGCATAGCTTTTGCTATTTGAATTCGTTGGTTAAAGATATTTATTTATATTGTAAAGTTGAATATTTGCATCGTCGCAAAATCTTTGGTTACCCTCTTTGTATACATTCAGTGAGAAACTTATATATTTTATAGATCATACAGACACCAAATTTGGAAATTGATAAATCTTGTCTATCCTTTTATTTTATATGCGTTTTGTTATTTGATTTAGCCATGTGATTATGAATGTTCCGAATTGAGTTTTCTCTTATACCCCAGACCCACTAAGCCACGATCGCACTACGATCTGTAGAAAAAATGCAAATTTTGATGATCGTGTAGGTCGCAGTAAAGTCGTACCACGGTTGAAGAGCCTGGCCAACTTTGAACATGTTCAAAACAATCGTGGTGCGGTCGTGGCGAAATTAGGTCGTGGTAGAAGCGTAGTGAAAGTGCACTAGGATCGTAGTAAGATCGCAAAGGTCGCTGTACAATCGTTGCGAGAGCGTAGCGAAAGCGTGTTTCTATTCTGAGAGATTGCGCTACGATCTCACAGCGACGTTATCACGACCTTAAGTTCAGTATTTTTGCGATTTTACTCTCTACTCTGTTACCGGCCACAAAAAAGCTCATCAACCAGAGAATTAAGTTAATAAACACAAAGCTGTAATAAATTCCAGTAATTTTAAGTTTTGGAAGCTCTTCGGTATTGTATTAGGTACTTTAAATGAAAAGAAAAGTTACAAGTAACATATCATATTAGTTTAAACGAGTAAAACACTACGGACTATATTCGTGAGCGAAGAAGAACAGACAATTGTGTCCTCGGTCGTATATTGGTATGACGTTGGCGTCGTCGTTCGAAAACATTTGGTGTTTTCGCACTTTAACTTAAGTATAAGTAAATAGAAACCTGTGAAATTTAAACACAAGGTTTATGACCATAAAAGGAAGGTTGGCATTGATTTTGGGAGTTCTGGTCCCAACAGTTTAGGAAGTAGGGACAAAAAGGGCCCAAAATAGCATTTTACTTGGTTTTCACACAAGAACTTTCAGTAAACAGAATTCTATTAAATTTTAACATAAGGTTTATAACCACAAAAAGAAGGTTGGGATTGATTTTGAGAGTTTTGGTCCTAACAGTTTAGGAATTAGGGGCCAAAAACGGTCCAAAACAAGCATTTTTCTTAGTTTTTGCACAATATCTTTAGTAAAAGAAAATAGAAATCTATGAAATTTTCACACAAGGTTTATGACGACAAAAGGAAAGTTGGGATTGATTTGGGGAGTTTTTGTTTTCATATATAAAGCTGCGCCCTGCGGAGCATCTGGTTCTTTTAGTGGCCCAAAAGCGTGGAATTCATTATCCAGTGAAATAAAAAAATTAAAAAGTATATCTACTTTCAAATACTCTTACAAGTCATTATATTTTTTTGTGTGTCAAATGTATGAGTTAAGCCACAATGTATTATACTATAGGTGTTTTTTATACGACCTCAAACATTTTTTTGGATCGTATAATGGTATGATGTCGTTGTCGTCTGCGTCGTCCGAAGCCCAATTGGTTTCTGGACAGTTTCTTTAGTTTAAAAAAATAGATCTTAATGATTTTTTTTCTGAAGGGTCAATACCACAAAAGGAAGGTTGGGATCGATTTTGGGGATGGTTGTCCAACCGTTTTTGAATAAGAAGCCCAAAACAAGGATTTTTCTAGTTTAAGGACTTGTGTATAAGTATTTCATTTGCTCTGAAATTGTACCACAATGTTTAAAACCACAAGTAGAAGGTTTGGATTCGTTTACGGGGTTATGGGTCAAAAGTTTAGGAATAAAGGGCAAAAAAGGGACAAAAGCAAGCATTTTTCTAGTTTCAAGACAATAAATTGTGTGTAATTGTATTGACCTTTCTAAAATTGTACCACAATGTTCCACATAACAAAGGGGAGGCTAGGATTAAGTTTTGGAATAATTGCCCAAATATGTAGGAATTAGTGGGGCCAAAAAAGGTAAAAAAAGAAGCATGTTTCTAGTTTCCAAACAAAAATTGTTTAGGTGAATGAATCTCTCTGAAATTGTAATACATGGTTCCATACTACAAGGGAAATGATGGGATTGAGTTGAAGGGTTATTGCTTAAAAAGTGGGTTTCAATAATATTTTTTTAGGGGGGGGGTAAATTTTTTAAGGGATTCCTTTTTTTAAAAAAATTTCGAAATTCGAATTTTGAAAAATTTAAAGAAGAAGCCTTTAATTGCACAGTATTGTACAGTAGATTTGTTAGATCTCTGGCCACATTTATTTTGTGACAAAAACCTTTATTATGACAAAAATTCGATCACAATCCAAATTCAGACAGTATCAAGCTTGAATATTGTGACCAAATTTGCTCCAACCGTTCAGGGTTGGACCACTGCGGTCGTATAAAGATGTGCCCTGCGGAGCACCTGGTTGTTGTTGTAATTATAGTTTGTTTATTTAGATCTATTGTTTACATTTGTATATTAGTAAATTATTCATTTATGTAGTTGATATTGTATGTAGAGAGCCTTATTGAAATTTGGTTTAATCCTAATGAGTTTTATTATTATTATTATTATAACTCGCAACTCAACTTTTAAAACTCGCAACTCAACTTTTGTAACTCGCAACTCGACTCTCGTTACTCACAACTCGATACTCGCAACTCGACTTTCTTAACTCCCAACCCTATACTCGATAAAAAGTGAATCTCTTGCGAATTGCCGAAATGATGTCAGAGGCGGATTAAGGGGGGCGGGGGGGGGGTCCAGCACCCGTTTTTGGAGAAAAAAACCCTGCTTGCTTATAAAGGGAATCACCAAAGCTTGACTAGAGCGGGGCCCCTCTTAGGCAGTCAGCGGGCGCCCACTTATGAAAATTACTGGATCCGCCACTGGATGTTGCCATCAAAACTGTGTCACTTAATAATTTGTCTCCGGGTATATTGTTATGCAATCTGTAACTTTACTACAATGGTTCTTTTATGGTTGCCATGGTAAGGGTTATTTTGTTTTAAAAGTCTGTCGTGCCGTAACTTGAGAACGACTTATCAAAATTTCACGAAACTTATTGTAGTTGTTTCTTATAATAGTCAAATGATCTGTATACTTTTCGGTCAAAATAAGATTAAAACTTTTTGAATTACGGCACTTTGTAACTAAAATAGGGGTGTGTTTTTTTTCACATGTCGCACTGTATATCAAGAACAATTTTTGATTTTTGCTTAAAACTTTACACACTTCTTAGTTATATTAATTTTAAGATCTGTATACTTTTTGGTGGTGATTCAAAATTTCATTTTTGAGTTACTGAGTATTTTGTAAAAAAGGGGGAGGGGATTTTTACATGTCGCGCAGGAATAGCTTAGTTGGGAGAGCGTTAGACTGAAGATCTAAAGGCCCCCGGTTCACTCTTGGGTTCTGGCACGAAACAATCCGGCGGCTGGCAGGATATTTTTAGAATAAAAGAAAGACTTGTTCCGGCGGCTGGCAGGATATTTTTAGAAAAAAAGAAAAAGAAGTCTTTCTTCTAAAAATATCCTGCCAGCCGCCTGATTGTTCCGTGCCGGAACCAGGGAGTGAACCGGGGGCCTTTAAATCTTCAGTCTAACGCTCTCCCAAGTAATATTAATCTTAAGATCTGTATACTTTTTGGTGATGATTTAAAATTTCGTTTTTCAGTTATTTAGTATTTTGTAAAAAAAAAAGGGGGAGGGTATTTTTACATGCATGTCACGCCGTATCTCAAAATCAATTTATGATTATTGCTTAAAACTTTACATACTTCTTTGTAACATTTATCTTAAGATCTGTATACTTTTTGGTTTTGATTCAAAATTTTATTTTAGTGATATTTAGTTTTTTTGGGTTCATATGTCCCTCTGTATCTCAAAAACATTATGGTTATTGCTTAAAACTTTCTCAAAAATTATTTATGATTATTGCATTAAACTATCACACAAGACGACAGGCGTATCATGCGCTCATGGCGCAGCTGTTTATTTTAATTTGTACACAATTTAGTTCCTGCATTTTAAGTTGCAGAGAGTTATTTTTCCTCATGCTCTGGGCATGTTGGGCAAAATAATTTCTTTCAAGTCTTATCTGACAGCCTATAGTAAAGTTTTAAAAAATCAATTTAAAAGAATTGGTTGTCATATTTGTTTTAGCCCACTTTGCTATATTCATAAATTTTTATCCGTTATCATTGTCCGTTAACTTATCTAAAATTGTAAAAACTGTTTTCCTCTGCATACTAATGAGCTTAATTATTTTACCAAACTAGGGAACAAGAAATCTTCATAGGGATACATAGATTGAACATTTTCTAAATGGATCCACAGAACTCTGTGTCTCACCTGCAGTTGCTGCTGTTAGTGTAAAAGTGTGATTTTGACTATAAAAGTGAGTATATTTATCAGTAAAATACAGAATTTAAAAAATAATATATGTGCATGTATCATACTCCATCCATGAACTATGGATAATTAAAACAATGTTATAGCAATAACTAAAAAATATTCATAGATCTAATTTTAAGGGTTAACTTATTATAGCTCTTCATCTTTTATATACGCTTTGGATTTTAAATATTTTGGCCACGAGCATCACTGAAGAGACAAGTGTTGTCGAAATGCGCATCTAGTGCAGAAAAATTGGTACCGTTAATGTTATTATTAATTTTTTTATCTTGTTCTAGTTTATCATGGAGACTGCAATGATAAATTATAAATCACAAAAAATCCTTAATCTCACCATTGCACATGTCAGAAATGCTAAATATATGGACTCATCTTTAGATTCCTTAATAATAACCCTGATTGGTAAGGTTACCGTAGTATTTGATGATTATTTAAGAAAATTGTATCCTGAATTTTATTTTTAGATTTCAGCAACAGAATGAAGAATTCCAAGAGTCTAATACGGTTTATTAAACAGGATTTTATCATTGAATCAACATCCTACAAGAATATAACATACAAATAAGTAATTATGTGCAGGGAAGAACATTTAAACTAAACTGTAAGAGACATACATGTACAGTGGTGTATTTTTAAAGAGACCGAAAGAACCTGTAATAACTTGCCATGAGTGTATATTTTCCAAACCAGAAGCTCGTTCATAATTATATACAATTTAAATTAAAATTATTGTATGAACATTACAGATAAAATCTCAAAAGAGAAAATTTAGTTTTAAATGAAACATTTAAGTACAAAACATTGAAATAGTCCTTTCCACGTTGTGGGACATGTAGAAAGTTTATGCTTTCACCATTCATGTAGCTCCATATAGAGGAATGGATTCCTGGCCCCCCCCCCCCCAAAAAAAAAAAAACCAACGCATTCGTATCCGACAGCAATCAATCGATAAAAAAGACCAAACAAAAATCAAAAGGGAAACATACCATCGACACTTGATACATGTAGCATGCTCTGCATTGTGAATGAAAACTAAATCAACAAAGATTTTTTTTTTATGTTTTTTTGACATGAGACAAGCAATGAGAAGGTTCCTACCTTGGTACAGGCGTTTGAATAAATTAATTTTAGAATATTAAGTTGATAAATGGATTAGAAAAAAATCTTTCGTTCTGTCTTTTGCAAGTAAGACCCTTTTCCCTGAGTAATTTGTTTCAAAGTTGATCAACAAATACAGACTAAAATCCAGGAAGCGAGTCATCGATGTACATGACTTTGCTTGTCTTCTTGCTTTATTGTCGTGCCTGTGACATGCGAAAGATACAGATAACAATCCTACGGTGTTAGCTATTTGTATTGAGCTTGCTATTTTATATGGTAATTGACTTTTACTGGAGGCTTCATACCTTGTGGCTTATACATGTATATATATAACGAAAGTCTGTATTATGTCTGTTGGCCTTGACCTCATTTTCATTGTCAAGCAACTGCTTGAAAACAAATTTCTATTTTTATTATGTTAATTTCTCACTAACCTATTAGTGAACTACCGAATTGGACTATTTACCGGGTTTGTAATAATATGAGCAACAGGATGGGTGCTACATTTATATGTGGAACAGGATCAGCATACCCTGCAGGAGTACCCGAGATCAAACCCATGGAGGGATTCGTGTTGCTTAGTCATTAGTTTTATATGTGTCTTGTGAACTATTATTTGTCTAATTTGCACAGGTCATTAGTCAATGTTAAATTTAGTTTTTTTGTCTATTTCTTTTAGCAATACTAGTAGATAAAACTAGATATAGTGTATGAAATGATTTTATGATTTAAATGTCTCGTCTAGCAGGGGTCATCTGTCGTGTCACCTTGACTTTATTTTTTCATGGTTCATTGGTCAATATGTAATTTTCATTGTTTTGGCTGTTTCTTGTATGAGATAAGCAATAGAAAAACTATATTACGTGTGTATAATGATTGTCAGCTATACATGTCTTTCTGACACTAGTGTGGATCTAGCCGTCGATAGCAGCCGGCGTTAATATTCATGAGGCCAGCCTTCAATAATATTCATGAGCCGGCAATAATATTCATGAGATGACTTGCGTTCGAAGAAGTGTTGTTAGAAACTATGAACGATAACTATGATTAAATAACGTTCCTATTTATATGTGATATTACTTCAAACAGGCATGTCAATGGGTGTCTTCTTCGAGGTCCGCGTTTACTAAATTAACTTTTGGTCTTCTTCAAGGACTTCTAGGTCTGCGTCTTTAAATAACATTGTAAATGTAATAAAAACAATGCAAATGCTTCCATCAATATAAAACAAAGTAATGGTCTTTTAACATTCTGTGATAAGAGAAATAATGTAAACTGAAGCAATAACAAGTTGAAATAAATATAATTAAATAAAGAAATTTAATGGGACATTACAACAAACAAATAAAGTAAAAAACAGTTCATATTAAAATTTTGTGATTGTTGAATTAATGTAAGCTACAATAAATAAAAAAAATGATTGAATACTAGTATAGAAATTTAGGAATTACAGAGAATTGATGGTCATATGGGCATTCCATAATTTGTTCGTTGTTCGTTGTCCAATCATGAAACTAAAACATACAATACAGACAGTATTTTCTATTTAAACAGATCAGAAAAAATAGAAACATAGTTAATTGCAGAAATAAAAACAACAGAAAAATAAAAACTGTCAAGTACTATTTCAATGACATATAATTCTTCAAAATTACGGAGACCAATCTCAGTCATTAATCTTAACATTAACAATTTATATCATTGCCTTTAAATTGGCCCATAGCACTTATGCCCTAAACCCGTACGAGTTAGTCAGGAAAGGATAAGGGGGGGGGGGGTACCATGGTATATCACAAATTCGAAAATGAACTATTGCCGGCTGGCAAAACGAAGAGATTCTCCACGTGGGCAATAATACCAGAGGAAGAGGTACTTATTGCCTTTAAAATGGCTCTTAGCACTTGTACCCTAGACCCGTACGAGTTTGTCAGTAGAGGGTTAAACTGAACTATTGCCGGCTGGCCAAACTAAGAGGTTCTCCACATCGACCATCATACCAGAGGTAGAGGTTGGTATTGCCTATAAAATGGCCCAGAGCACTTATGCCCTAGACCCGTACGAGTTAGTCTGGAAAGGATAAGGGGGGTACTCTGGTATATCACAAATTCGAAAATGAACTATTGCGGCTGGCCAAATAAAGAGATTCTCCACGTGGGCAATGATACCAGAGGAAGAGGTACTTATTGCCTTTAAAATGGCTCATAGCACTTGTACCCTAGACCCGTACGAGTTTGTCAGTAGAGGGTTAAAAGGGGGGATATGGTATTCCGGTTTACAACGAATTCGAACTGAACTATTGCCGGCTGGTCAAACTAAGAGATTCTCCACATCAACCATCATACCAGAGGTAGAGGTTGGTATTGCCTATAAAATGGCTTCTAGCACTTATGCCCTAGACCCGTACGAGTTAGTCAGGAAAGGATAAGGGGGGTACCCTGGTATATCACAAATTCTAAAATGAACTATTGCCGGCTGGCCAAACGAAGAGATTCTCCACGTGGGCAATGATACCAGAGGAAGAGGTACTTATTGCCTTTAAAATGGCCCAAATCACTTGTACCCTAGACCCGTACGAGTTTGTCAGTAGAAGGTTAAAAGGGGGGATATGGTATTCCGGTTTACAACGAATTCGAACTGAACTATTGCCGGCTGGCCAAACTAAGAGATTCTCCACATCGGCCATTATACCAGAGGTAGAGGTTGGTATTGCCTCTAAAATGGCCCATAGCACTTATGCCCTAGACCCGTACGAGTTAGTCAGAAAAGGATAAGGGGGGTACCCTGATATATCACAAATTCGAAAATGAACTATTGCCGGCTGGCCAAACGAAGAGATTCTCCACGTGGGCAATGATACCAGAGGAAGAGGTACATATTGCCTTTAAAATGGCCCATAGCACTTATACCCTAGACCCGTACGAGTTTGTCAGTAGAGGGTTCAAAGGGAGGATATGGTATCCCGGATACAACGAATTCGAACTGAAATATTGCCGGCTGGCCAAACTAAGAGATTCTCCACATCGGCCATTATACCAGAGGTAGAGGTTGGTATTGCCTCTAAAATGGCCCATATCACTTATACCCTAGACCCGTACGAGTTAGTCAGAAAAGGATAAGGGAGCTACCCTGGTATATCACAAATTCGAAAATGAACTATTGCCGGCTGGCCAAACGAAGAGATTACCCACGTGGATAATGATACCAGAGGAAGAGGTACTTATTGCCTTCAAAATGGCCCATAGCACTTATACCCTAGACCCGTACGAGTTTGTCAGTAGAGGGTTCAAAGGGGGGATATGGTATCCCGGATACAACGAATTCGAAAATGAACTATTGCCGGCTGGCCAAACTAAGAGATTCTCCACATCGGCCATTATACCAGAGGTAGAGGTTGGTATTGCCTCTAAAATGGCCCATAGCACTTATGCCCTAGACCCGTACGAGTTAGTCAGAAAAGGATAAGGGGGGTACCCTGGTATATCACAAATTCGAAAATGAACTATTGCCGGCTGGCCAAACAAAGAGATTCTCCACGTGGGCAATGATACCAGAGGAAGAAGTACTTATTGCCTTTAAAATGGCCCATAGCATTTATACCCTAGACCCGTACGAGTTTGTCAGTAGAGGGTTCAAAGGGAGGATATGGTATCCCGGATACAACGAATTCGAACTGAACTATTGCCGGCTGGCCAAACTAAGAGATTCTCCACATCGGCCATTATACCAGAGGTAGAGGTTGGTATTGCCTCTAAAATGGCCCATAGCACTTATGCCCTAGACCCGTACGAGTTAGTCAGAAAAGGATAAGGGGGCTACCCTGGTATATCACAAATTCGAAAATGAACTATTGCCGGCTGGCCAAACGAAGAGATTCCCCACGTGGATAATGATTCCAGAGGAAGAGGTACTTATTGCCTTCAAAATGGCCCATAGCACTTATACCCAAGACCCGTACGAGTTTGTCAGTAGAGGGTTCAAAGGGGGGATATGGTATCCCGGATACAACGAATTCGAAAATGAACTATTGCCGGCTGGCCAAACTAAGAGATTCTCCACATCGGCCATTATACCAGAGGTAGAGGTTGGTATTGCCTCTGAAATGGCCCATAGCACTTATGCCCTAGACCCGTACGAGTTAGTCAGAAAAGGATAAGGGGGGTACCCTAGTATATCACAAATTCGAAAATGAACTATTGCCGGCTGGCCAAACGAAGAGATTCTCCACGTGAATAATGATACCAGAGGAAGAGGTACTTATTGCCTTCAAAATGGCCCATAGCACTTATACCCTAGACCCGTACGAGTTTGTCAGTAGAGGGTTCAAAGGGGGGATATGGTATCCCGGATACAACGAATTCGAAAATGAACTATTGCCGGCTTGCCAAACTAAGAGATTTTTCACATCGGCCATTATACCAGAGGTAGAGGTTGGTATTGCCTCTAAAATGGCTTATAGCACTTATGCCCAAGACCCGTACGAGTTAGTCCGAAAAGGATAAGGGGGGTACCCTGGTATATCACAAATTCGAAAATGAACTATTGCCGGCTGGCCAAACGAAGAGATTCTCCACGTGGGCAATGATACCAGAGGAAGAGGTATTTATTGCCTTTAAAATGGCCCATAGCACTTATACCCTAGACCCGTACAAGTTTGTCAGTAGAGGGTTCAAAGGGGGGATATGGTATCCCGGATACAACGAATTCGAACTGAACTATTGCCGGCTGGCCAAACTAAGAGATTCTCCACATCGACCATTATATCAGAGGTAGAGGTTGGTATTGCCTCTAAAATGGCTCATAGCACTTATGCCCTAGACCCGTACGAGTTAGTCAGAAAAGGATAAGGGGGTACCCTGGTATATCACAAATTCGAAAATGAACTATTACCGGCTGGCCAAACGAAGAGATTCTCCACGTGGGCAATGATACCAGAGGAAGAGGTACTTATTGCCTTTAAAATGGCCCATATCACTTATACCCTAGACCCGTACGAGTTTGTCAGTAGAGGGTTCAAAGGGGGGATATGGTATCCCGGATACAACGAACTCGAACTGAACTATTGCCGGCTGGCCAAACTAAGAGATTCTCCACATCGACCATTATACCAGAGGGAGAGGTTGGTATTGCCCCTAAAATGGCTCATAGCACTTATGCCCTAGACCCGTACGAGTTAGTCAGAAAAGGATAAGGGGGTACCCTGGTATATCACAAATTCGAAAATGAACTATTGCCGGCTGGCCAAACGAAGAGATTCTCCACGTGGGCAATGATACCAGAGGAAGAGGTACTTATTGCCTTTAAAATGGCCCATAGCACTTATACCCTAGACCCGTACGAGTTTGTCAGTAGAGGGTTCAAAGGGGGGGATATGGTATCCCGGATACAACGAATTCGAACTGAACTATTGCCGGCTGGCCAAACTAAGAGATTCTCCACATCGACCATTATACCAGAGGGAGAGGTTGGTATTGCCCCTAAAATGGCTCATAGCACTTATGCCCTAGACCCGTACGAGTTAGTCAGAAAAGGATAAGGGGGTACCCTGGTATATCACAAATTCGAAAATGAACTATTGCCGGCTGGCCAAACGAAGAGATTCTCCACGTGGGCAATGATACCAGAGGAAGAGGTACTTATTGCCTTTAAAATGGCCCATAGCACTTATACCCTAGACCCGTACGAGTTTGTCAGTAGAGGGTTCAAAGGGGGGGATATGGTATCCCGGATACAACGAATTCGAACTGAACTATTGCCGGCTGGCCAAATTAAGAGATTCTCCACATCGACCATTATACCAGAGGTAGAGGTTGGTATTGCCTCTAAAATGGCCCATAGCACTTATGCCCTAGACCCGTACGAGTTAGTCAGAAAAGGATAAGGGGGGTAACCTGGTTTATCACAAATTCGAAAATGAACTATTGCCGGCTGGCCAAACGAAGAGATTCTCCACGTGGGCAATGATACCAGAGGAAGAGGTACTTATTGCCTTTAAAATGGCCCAGAGCACTTATACCCTTGACCCGTACGAGTTTGTCAGTAGAGGATTCAAAGGGGGGGATATGGTATCCCGGATACAACAAATTCGAACTGAACTATTGCCGGCTGGCCAAACTAAACGATTCTCCACATCGACCATTATACCAGAGGTAGAGGTTGGTATTGCCTCTAAAATGGCCCATAGCACTTATGCCCTAGACCCGTACGAGTTAGTCAGAAAAGGATAAGGGGGGTACCCTGGTATATCACAAATTCGAAAATGAACTATTGCCGGCTGGCCAAACGAAGAGATTCTCCACGTGGGCAATGATACCAGAGGAAGAGGTCCTTGTTGCCTTTAAAATGGCCCAGAGTACTTATACCCTAGATCCGTACGAGTTTGTCAGTAGAGGGTTCAAAGGGGGGATATAGTATCCCGGATACAACGAATTCGAACTGAACTATTGCCGGCTAGCCAAACTAAGAGATTCCCCACATCGGCCATTATACCAGAGGTAGAGGTTGGTATTGCCTCTAAAATGGCCCATAGCACTTATGCCCTAGACCCGTACCAGTTAGTAAGAAAAGGATAAGGGGGGTACCCTGGTATATCACAAATTCGAAAATGAACTATTGCCGGCTGGCCAAACGAAGAGATTCTCCACGTGGGCAATAATACCAGAGGAAGAGGTCCTTATTGCCTTTAAAATGGCCCATAGTACTTATACCCTAGACCCGTATGAGTTTGTCAGTAGAGGATTCAAAGGAGGGATATGGTATTCCGGTTTACAACGAATTCGAACTGAACTATTGCCGGCTGGCCAAACTAAGAGATTCTCCACATCGGCCATTATACCAGAGGTAGAGGTTGGTATTGCCTCTAAAATGGCCCATAGCACTTATGCCCTAGACCCGTACTAGTTAGTCAGAAAAGGATAAGGAGGGTACCCTGGTATATCACAAATTCGAAAATGAACTATTGCAGGCTGGTCAAACGAAGAGATTCTCCACGTGGGCAATGATACCAGAGGAAGAGTAACTTTTGCCTTTAAAATGGCCCATAGCACTTATACCCTAGACCCATACAAGTTTGTCAGTAGAGGGTTCAAAGGGGGGATATGGTATCCCGGATACAACGAATTCGAACTGAACTATTGCCGGCTGGCCAAACTAAGAGATTTCCCACATCGGCCATTATACCAGAGGTAGAGGTTGGTATTGCCTCTAAAATGGCCCATAGCACTTATGCCCTAGACCCGTACCAGTTAGTCAGAAAAGGATAAGGGGGGTACCCTGGTATATCACAAATTCGAAAATGAACTATTGCCGGCTGGCCAAACGAAGAGATTCTCCACGTGGGCAATAATACCAGAGGAAGAGGTCCTTATTGGCTTTAAAATGGCCCAGAGTACTTATACCCTAGACCCGTATGAGTTTGTCAGTAGAGGATTCAAAGGAGGGATATGGTATTCCGGTTTACAACGAATTCGAACTGAACTATTGCCGGCTGGCCAAACTAAGAGATTCTCCACATCGGCCATTATACCAGAGGTAGAGGTTGGTATTGCCTCTAAAATGGCCCATAGCACTTATGCCCTAGACCCGTACTAGTTAGTCAGAAAAGGATAAGGAGGGTACCCTGGTATATCACAAATTCGAAAATGAACTATTGCCGGCTGGTCAAACGAAGAGATTCTCCACGTGGGCAATGATACCAGAGGAAGAGGTACTTATTGCCTTTAAAATGGCCCATAGCACTTATACCCTAGACCCGTACAAGTTTGTCAGTAGAGGGTTCAAAGGGGGGATATGGTATCCCGGATACAACGAATTCGAACTGAACTATTGCCGGCTGACCAAACTAAGACATTTTCCACATCGACCATTATACCAGAGGTAGAGGTTGGTATTGCCTCTAAAATAGCCCATAGCACTTATGCCCTAGACCCGTACGAGTTAGTCAGAAAAGGATAAGGGGGGCAACCTGGTTTATCACAAATTCGAAAATGAACTATTGCCGGCTGGCCAAACGAAGAGATTCTCCACGTGGGCAATGATACCAGAGGAAGAGGTACTTATTGCCTTTAAAATGGCCCAGAGCACTCATACCCTTGACCCGTACGAGTTTGTCAGTAGAGGGTTCAAAGGGGGGATATGGTATCCCGGATACAACAAATTCGAACTGAACTATTGCCGGCTGGCCAAACTAAAAGATTCTCCACATCGACCATTATACCAGAGGTAGAGGTTGGTATTGCCTCTAAAATGGCCCATAGCACTTATGCCCTAGACCCGTACGAGTTAGTCAGAAAAGGATAAGGGGGGTACCCTGGTATATCACAAATTCGAAAATGAACTATTGTCGGCTGGCCAAACGAAGAGATTCTCCACGTGGGCAATGATACCAGAGGAAGAGGTTCTTATCGCCTTTAAAATGGCCCATAGCACTTATACCCTAGACCCGTACGAGTTTGTCAGTAGAGGGTTCAAAGGGGGGATATGGTATCCCGGATACAACGAATTCGAACTGAACTATTGCCGGCTGGCCAAACTAAGAGATTCTCCACATCGACCATTATACCAGAGGTAGAGGTTGGTATTGCCTCTAAAATGGCCCATAGCACTTATGCCCTAGACCCGTATGAGTTAGTCAGGAAAGGATAAGGGGGTACCCTGGTTTATCACAAATTCTAAAATGAACTATTGCCGGCTGGCCAAACGAAGAGATTCTCCACGTGGGCAATGATACCAGAGGAAGAGGTTCTTATTGCCTTTAAAATGGCCCATAGCACTTGTACCCTAGACCCATACGAGTTTGTCAGTAGAGGGTTAAAAGGGGGGATATGGTATTCCGGTTTACAACGAATTCGAACTGAACTATTGTCGGCTGGCCAAAATAAGAGATTCACCACATCGACCATCATACCAGAGGTAAAGGTTGGTATGTCCTATAAAATGGCCCATAGCACTTATGCCCTAGACCCGTACGAGTTAGTATTGAAAGGATAAGGGGGGTACCCTGGTATATCACAAATTCGAAAATGAACTATTGGCGGCTGGCCAAATGAACAGATTCTCCACGTGGGCAATGATACCAGAGGAAGAAGTACTTATTGCCTTTAAAATGGCCCAGAGCACGTGTACCCTAGACCCGTACGAGTTTGTCAGTAGAGGGTTAAAAGGGGGGATATGGTATTCCGGTTTACAACGAATTCGAACTGAACTATTGCCGGCTGGCCAAACTAAGAGATTCTCCACATCAACCATCATACCAGAGGTAGAGGTTGGTATTGCCAATAAAATGGTCGATAGCACTTATGCCCTAGACCCGTACGAGTTAGTCAGGAAAGGATAAGGGGGGTACCCTGGTATATCACAAATTCGAAAATGAACTATTGCCGGCTGGCCAAACAAAGAGATTCTCCACGTGGGCAATGATACCAGAGGAAGACGTACTTATTGCCTTTAAAATGGCCCATAGCACTTGTAACATAGACCCGTACGAGTTTGTCAGTGGAAGGTTAAAAGGAGGGATATGGTATTCCGGTTTACAACGAATTCGAACTAAACTATTGCCGGCTGGCCAAACTAAGAGATTCTCCACATCGACCATCATACCAGAGGTAGAGGTTGGTATGGCCTATAAAGTGGCCCATAGCACTTATGCCCTAGACCCGTACGAGTTAGTCTTGAAAGGATTAGGGGGGTTCCCTGGTATATCACAAATTCGAAAATGAACTATTGCCGGCTGACCAAACGAAGAGATTCTCCACGTAGGCAATGATACCACAGGAAGAGGTACTTATTGCCTTTAAAATGGCTCTGAGCACTTGTACCCTTGACCCGTACGAGTTTGTCAGTAGAGGGTTAAAAGGGGGGATATGGTATTCCGGTTTACAACGAATTCGAACAGAACTATTGCCGGCTGGCCAAACTAAGAGATTCTCCACATCAACCATCATACCAGAGGTAGAGGTTAGTATTGCCTATAAAATGGCTCATAGCACGTATGCCCTAGACCCGTACGAGTTAGTCAGAAAAGGATAAGGGGGCTACCCTGGTATATCACAAATTCGAAAATGAACTATTGCCGGCTGGCCAAACGAAGAGATTCTCCACGTGGGCAATGACACCAGAGGAAAAGGTAATTATTGCCTTTAAAATGGCCCAGAGCACTTATACCCTAGACCCATACGAGTTTGTCAGTAGAGGGTTAAAAGGGGGGATATGGTATTCCGGTTTACAACGAATTCGAACTGAACTATTGTCGGCTGGCCAAAATAAGAGATTCACCACATCGACCATCATACCAGAGGTAAAGGTTGGTATGGCCTATGAAATGGCCCATATCACTTATGCCCTAGACCCGTACGAGTTAGTCTTGAAAGGATAAGGGGGTACCCTGGTATATCACAAATTCGAAAATGAACTATTGGCGGCTGGCCAAACGAAGAGATTCTCCACGTGGGCAATGATACCAGAGGAAGAAGTACTTATTGCCTTTAAAATGGCCCAGAGCACGTGTACCCTAGACCCGTACGAGTTTGTCAGTAGAGGGTTAAAAGGGGGGATATGGTATTCCGGTTTACAACGAATTCGAACTGAACTATTGCCGGCTGGCCAAACTAAGAGATTCTCCACATCAACCATCATACCAGAGGTAGAGGTTAGTATTGCCTATAAAATGGCTCATAGCACGTATGCCCTAGACCCGTACGAGTTAGTCAGAAAAGGATAAGGGGGCTACCCTGGTATATCACAAATTCGAAAATGAACTATTGCCGGCTGGCCAAACGAAGAGATTCTCCACGTGGGCAATGATACCAGAGGAAGAGGTAATTATTGCCTTTAAAATGGCCTATAGCACTTATACCCTAGACCCATACGAGTTTGTCAGTAGAGGGTTTAAAGGGGGGATATGGTATTCCGGTTTACAACGAATTCGAACTGAACTATTGTCGGCTGGCCAAAATAAGAGATTCACCACATCGACCATCATACCAGAGGTAAAGGTTGGTATGGCCTATAAAATGGCCCATATCACTTATGCCCTAGACCCGTACGAGTTAGTCTTGAAAGGATAAGGGGGGTACCCTGGTATATCACAATTTCGAAAATGAACTATTGGCGGCTGGCCAAACGAAGAGATTCTCCACGTGGGCAATGATACCAGAGGAAGAAGTACTTATTGCCTTTAAAATGGCCCAGAGCACGTGTACCCTAGACCCGTACGAGTTTGTCAGTAGAGGGTTAAAAGGGGGGATATGGTATTCCGGTTTACAACGAATTCGAACTGAACTATTGCCGGCTGGCCAAACTAAGAGATTCTCCACATCAACCATCATACCAGAGGTAGAGGTTGGTATTGCCTATAAAATGGTCGATAGCACTAGTGCCCTAGACCCGTACGAGTTAGTCAGGAAAGGATAAGGGGGGTACCCTGGTATATCACAAATTCGAAAATGAACTATTGCCGGCTGGCCAAACAAAGAGATTCTCCACGTGGGCAATGATACCAGAGGAAGACGTACTTATTGCCTTTAAAATGGCCCATAGCACTTGTAACCTAGACCCGTACGAGTTTGTCAGTGGAAGGTTAAAAGGAGGGATATGGTATTCCGGTTTACAACGAATTCGAACTAAACTATTGCCGGCTGGCCAAACTAAGAGATTCTCCACATCGACCATCATACCAGAGGTAGAGGTTGGTATGGCCTATAAAGTGGCCCATAGCACTTATGCCCTAGACCCGTACGAGTTAGTCTTGAAAGGATTAGGGGGGTTCCCTGGTATATCACAAATTCGAAAATGAACTATTGCCGGCTGACCAAACGAAGAGATTCTCCACGTAGGCAATGATACCACAGGAAGAGGTACTTATTGCCTTTAAAATGGCTCTGAGCACTTGTACCCTTGACCCGTACGAGTTTGTCAGTAGAGGGTTCAAAGGGGGGATATGGTATTCCGGTTTACAACGAATTCGAACAGAACTATTGCCGGCTGGCCAAACTAAGAGATTCTCCACATCAACCATCATACCAGAGGTAGAGGTTAGTATTGCCTATAAAATGGCTCATAGCACGTATGCCCTAGACCCGTACGAGTTAGTCAGAAAAGGATAAGGGGGCTACCCTGGTATATCACAAATTCGAAAATGAACTATTGCCGGCTGGCCAAACGAAGAGATTCTCCACGTGGGCAATGACACCAGAAGAAAAGGTAATTATTGCCTTTAAAATGGCCCAGAGCACTTATACCCTAGACCCATACGAGTTTGTCAGTAGAGGGTTAAAAGGGGGGATATGGTATTCCGGTTTACAACGAATTCGAACTGAACTATTGTCGGCTGGCCAAAATAAGAGATTCACCACATCGACCATCATACCAGAGGTAAAGGTTGGTATGGCCTATGAAATGGCCCATATCACTTATGCCCTAGACCCGTACGAGTTAGTCTTGAAAGGATAAGGGGGTACCCTGGTATATCACAAATTCGAAAATGAACTATTGGCGGCTGGCCA
The DNA here is from genome assembly GCF_965363235.1 of Mytilus galloprovincialis. NCBI lineage: Eukaryota > Metazoa > Mollusca > Bivalvia > Mytilida > Mytilidae > Mytilus > Mytilus galloprovincialis. The sequence continues at coordinate 45,325,620 of NC_134845.1, forward strand.
AACGAAGAGATTCTCCACGTGGGCAATGATACCAGAGGAAGAAGTACTTATTGCCTTTAAAATGGCCCAGAGCACGTGTACCCTAGACCCGTACGAGTTTGTCAGTAGAGGGTTAAAAGGGGGGATATGGTATTCCGGTTTACAACGAATTCGAACTGAACTATTGCCGGCTGGCCAAACTAAGAGATTCTCCACATCAACCATCATACCGGAGGTAGAGGTTAGTATTGCCTATAAAATGGCTCATAGCACGTATGCCCTAGACCCGTACGAGTTAGTCAGAAAGGATAAGGGGGCTACCCTGGTATATCACAAATTCGAAAATGAACTATTGCCGGCTGGCCAAACGAAGAGATTCTCCACGTGGGCAATGATACCAGAGGAAGAGGTAATTATTGCCTTTAAAATGGCCCATAGCACTTATACCCTAGACCCATACGAGTTTGTCAGTAGAGGGTTTAAAGGGGGGATATGGTATTCCGGTTTACAACGAATTCGAACTGAACTATTGTCGGCTGGCCAAAATAAGAGATTCACCACATCGACCATCATACCAGAGGTAAAGGTTGGTATGGCCTATAAAATGGCCCATATCACTTATGCCCTAGACCCGTACGAGTTAGTCTTGAAAGGATAAGGGGGGTACCCTGGTATATCACAATTTCGAAAATGAACTATTGGCGGCTGGCCAAACGAAGAGATTCTCCACGTGGGCAATGATACCAGAGGAAGAAGTACTTATTGCCTTTAAAATGGCCCAGAGCACGTGTACCCTAGACCCGTACGAGTTTGTCAGTAGAGGGTTAAAAGGGGGGATATGGTATTCCGGTTTACAACGAATTCGAACTGAACTATTGTCGGCTGGCCAAAATAAGAGATTCTCCACATCAACCATCATACCAGAGGTAGAGGTTGGTATTGCCTATAAAATGGCCGATAGCACTTATGCTCTAGACCCGTACGAGTTAGTCTTGAAAGGATAAGGGGGGTACCCTGGTATATCACAAATTCGAAAATGAACTATTGCCGGCTGGCCAAATGAAGAAATTCTCCACGTGGGCAATGATACCAGAGGAAGAGGTACTTATTGCCTTAAAAATGGCTTCAAGCACTTGTACCCTAGACCCGTACGAGTTTGTCAGTAGAGGGTTAAAAGGGGGGATATGGTATTCCGGTTTACAACGAATTCGAACTGAACTATTGCCGGCTGGCCAAACTAAAAGATTCTCAACATCGACCATTATACCAGAGGTAGAGGTTGGTACTGCCTCTAAAATGGCCGATAGCACTTATGCCCTAGACCCATACGAGTTAGTCAGGAAAGGATAAGGAGGGGGTACCCAAGTATATCACAAATTCGAAATGAATTATTGCCGGCTGGCCAAACGAAGATATTGTCCCCGTAGGCAATGATACCAGAGGAAGAGGTACTTATTGACTTTAAAATGACCCATAGCACTTATACCCTAGACCCGTATGAGTAAGTAAGTAGAGGGTTAAAAGTGGGGAAATGGGATACCGGTTTACAACAAATTCGAACTGAACTATTGCCGGCTGGCCAAGCTAAGAGATTCTCCACATCGACAATTATACCAGAGGTAGAAGTTGATATTGACTCTAAAATGACCCTTAACACTTATGCCCTAGACACGTACGAGTCAGTCAGCAAAGGGAAAGGGGTTTATTGAACTGTTGCCGACTAGCAAAACTAAAAGATTCTCCACTAGGGCCACGATAACAGGGACAAAGGTAGTTATTACCTTTAAAATGGATAAAAGCACTGATGCCTTAGACCCGTAAGATTTTTCAGAAGAGGGTTAAAAATGAAAATTAACTATTGTTGACTGGCCATACTAAGAGATTCTCCACGTTAGCCATTATTGGTTAACCTATCGCGGGAGCATAACGTCCGATTTATTGTACTTGTCCATTGTCGACGTCGTACTGTCAGTGACTTCGCCTTGGAATACGAATATGTATATTTAATGTACTGGCTGAACAGTTGTTGTAGTACATATTGCCTTAACTATCATCTTTATTTATGATACCGTGACCCGGATCTCGAAAAAATGAAATCAGTCAGATCGGAGAACAGAAGACAGAAGCGCTGTTACCAGACTATTCCGAAATAGAATTACCGGAGAAATAATATCTCGGAAATACGTTGTGTGTCGCTTTCTCAAAGTCGCTTGCTACAGTAATCCTTAGAGTTTTCCGAAACGTGTTTATCCCAATTCAATCCACTTTTCCATAGATCCTGTATGAGCTTCTTTGTTCGTATTGTGACCGGGCTAAGTATTCTAAGTGGATCGTATTTTTTCGAAGAATTTTCAAAATCTCACTTTTTGTTACAATGTCTAGTATTGGAATATCACATTTAGTCCGGCGGCCACAAGTATATTTCAGACGAGTTGTGCACATCCTGATATAAGCATGAATAAAATCAACGGTACCAAGTTTGTTGCACCAGATGCGCATTTCGACAATACATGTCTCTTCAGTGATGCTCGTGGCCAAAATATTTGAAATCCAAAGCTTATATAAAAGATGAAGAGCAATAATCCAAAAGGTCCAAAAAGTATAGCCAAATTCGTGAAAGGAATCAGAGCTTTGCATGAGGGAGATGCATTCCTTAATTTATAATAATTTCTAATATTTTGTAACAGCAAATATTAATAACACAAAAAATCCGTATTTTCACATTGGCATAGACCTTCCTGAAATATTACTCTTTTATTTCAGATAAGAAGGCATTTGAAAAAAATGTCTCACTGCCGGTTAAATAAAAAATGGCGGACATCATACTTTAATCGGCCCAATATAGAAGGCTAGTACTGTGGATTCATTTATTTTCGTGGGTACCAATTTTCGTGGATTCAGGGAAACTTACATATTCGTGGATATTTGATTTCGTGGTTTTACCGAAGTCTGCATACTAGTACAAGCCTTTGTAAAATTTGTCATTCGTTGAACATCAAATTTCGTGGTTTGCCTGTACCAACGAAATCCACGAGAAATTGGTATCCCACGAATAATAATGAATCCACAGTATGTGAAAAGGATCTATCAGCATGCTGCTATAATAATATTTGGTACAAACCTTTGTTATGTAATACTTTTGGATATATTATATAGATAAAATGTCTCTAAAAACCCTACTTTCGGTAGAATCCAATATGGCGGACATTGACTAAAATAAGCTTATTTTTTAGGGAGAGGGATTGAAATGTGTTTTAACGTATTGTTACTATCATTAAATTGTACAGTAACATTTCTTTGATGCTTCCAAGGGATACAATGTATAAGATATATGTCTTAAAAATCCTTTCTTCCGGTAATATTCAAAATGGAGGACATAAATATGTCATTTTTTTATTTCGATATTTATTTTTTTTTCAAAATGTGAAGAAAGTGGGTTTTTTTTGTGGTGGTCATCAACTTTAGGCTTTAATTTATCCTCTAAACCACTTATCATATTCTGTAATTAATATTTAAATACAAAGTTAACACTTCCGGTAAAAAAAAAAACAATATGGCGTAAATGTCAAAGATGAGTCCTCACTCCATATGTTCGATGTAGAGCTTTGGATAGATTGATTTAATCAAAATAAAATCACTTAAGTACTAAACCTTTTAAAAATTACCACTATTTGGCAAAAAAAACTTGTAAATTCCCAGTTACCACCACATGCACAAGACGCAGGGCACGGGAGACTTGATTTTCCTCATAAAAACAACCGTGACAACCTTTCTTACATCCACAATGTGCAAGCTTCTGACAACATGATGAGCCCTCAGAAAGAGTTTTTTAAAAGTGATCCTCTTTGTCCCGTCGTCATCCATTAGCGCCTGGACTTGGTAGCATACGAGCCAATTTCAGGCTCGTCCCCTAAACACGTGTCTTAGTATATTGTACATTTTGCATGCTGGAAAAGACTAGACTAAGTTGATAACCTCAATTAACCTACCCTTTTGCGTAAATAGATATTTCTTGCTTTGTTAACCATGCTAACCCCATATGATTATTTTTTGCTATCTTACAGTAAACACCGGTGATTTAGGCGGATCAATTATCATTCTTTAAGTTAAAGTCACATCTTCAAATGCTATCAATGTCTCCCAAACAGTCTTTTCCCCCCTTTTCAAGAAAACAGAGAACCGTATCACAACCGGAAAATGGATCACAATATTTGTGTGTGATCCCTAATCGCGAGTGCATTTGGAAGGTCATTTATATATATTTATCCAAAGCTTTTCCTCCTCTTAAACACAATCCATAGTTCGTCTACCCCTATGTCACTGAATAGCGAAACAGTAATGACAGCATCATCAGTAACAACTGTTCGAATAATGACTTGTTTAATTTTGTGTTTCACTGCATCAGACACATGCACCGCATGATTCTAGTGTCAGCCTTTTAATACATATGTATTAATATGGTGTTTAACTTGAAACGCATCACGTCGGTAAAGATAGAATATCCTGAACATGTGTTGCTACAACTGTCATATGCATCCAAGACTTTATCATAATAGTTTCATGCTTTTTAAGATAAGGGCATAATACCCTATCAGCATACTCGTTATGAAACAACTTGAAACTGTAACAGTGGATGAATGCATATATAGACAATACCGGTAGTTTGAATGCTGCCACAAGAAAAAAGAAATACACTTCGGGGTAAGAGAATACAAAGACGAATCCAGAGTCGAAACAAATCTCAAAATTGGTAAAGGTTTCTGAGAGATGACGACATTAAGAAAGAACTTTTTAGTTTTTATTCACAGGCGCTTGCTCAATAGATTTTGAGGAAGAGTTAGTTGTAGCAACAAATGCTGAGGATGTTTTGTGTTATTCACCACATGATGGTGTTTCAAGTTTAGCCCCATGTTAAAATGAATAGGCTTATACTATAGAATCAATATACAAAAAAAAAACATGTGTCTGATGCAGTGATTCACAGACTTAACTGACTCATGACTTGAACAGTCGATACTGATGCTGCTGTCATTGCTGTGTCATTATTCCGTGACATGGGGGCAGATGAACTTTGGCTTGTATTTGGAAGTGGAAAAAGCCTTAGATATAATCTATCCGTGACCTTTCAAGTGCACGTTTACTTGAAAGGAAACTTCGTTGTTGACATGGATGGCGTTTGAAGATGTGACTTAATGATTTAGAATGATGATTGATCAGCCAACATCACCAGATATGGATTTGATAATGCCATTGATAAAACGATACGTGGTTTTGTAGTAAGATCGAACAAACTTATCAGATAGGGTTTACGAAGCAAGAAAACATGTTTTTGAAAGTGGAAAGACTTATTGATGATATTTGAATGACTCGGTCTAATGTTTTTCATCATGTAAAATGTGCAATATACCATGGCGGGTGTGGATGAGTAACAAGCTTGAGATTTGGTTTCTATGCTTACTATTCCAGACGCTTATAATGGCGGGGAAAATATGAAACATTGGAACCCCTTTGGACAACTCTTTGTGAGGCCTCTTCACCTTATCAGGAGCTTGTACATTATTGATGTAAAAACCAATACCGCCGCTGTCTTAGTAAATGAGGAAAATCAGCTTTCCGATTGTGAATATTTGCGGCCATAAATGATCTGTACGTTTAAAGATGTTTTAGTGCTACAGTGATTTTATCTTATTTTCATCAATCTATCCAAATAATAGCTCTATTTCGAAGATATGGACTGAGGACTCATCTTTGAAATTTACTCCAAATTGGTTTTATATACCGGAAGTGTTAGCTTTGTATTTAATCATTATCTATAGAATACAATAGGTGGTTTAGAAGATAACTTAAAGCCAAAACCAAATGGTAACTGACCAGCACAAAAAAAAACCAGTTTCTTTACATTTTGAAATTAAGTTGAATATTAAAGTAAAATAATGATGTTTCATGTCCGCCAGTTTGACTATAACCGGAAGTAATGCTTTTAAAGACATATGTCTTATGTATTGTATCCATTAGCAGCAACAAAGAAAGGTTCCTGAACAATTTAATGATAGTAGCAATACCCTCCTTTAAAAATAAGCTTATTTTACACTACCAACAATTTGACTAGCGTTTACATGTACATTAAATGCCGCTATATAAACAGTACTTTTAGGAAACATTACTAAACAGTACATTAAATGCCGCTATATAAACAGTACTATTAGGAAACATCACTAAACAGTACATTAAATGCCGCTATATAAACAGTACTTTTAGGAAACATTACTAAACAGTACATCAAATGCCGCTATATAAATAGTACTTTTGGGAAACATCACGATTCAGTACATACATTTTTATATCATTTTCAGTAATGTTGAGAAAAAGTTGTTTACAGTACTGAAAATTTCAGTCATTTATCAGTACTGAAAATTTCAGTCATTTTTCAGTACTGAAAATTTCAGTCATTTTTGAGTACTAAAATTTTTTGTCATCTTTAAGTACTTCTACACATACAATATAAGGTCAATGTCAGAAAAATATAAAATGTTTTTATACTGCAACTAGTTGTGTTTATTTTATATAAAATATTGTAACAAAGCTCTATTGTGTACGATGTCAATTTCATCATGGCACACTTTCTCCACAATCAGGGGTCCATGAAGGGATGAAAATAAGTCTTTCGTTTGTGTTACGATTTGAATAGCTATCAATTTATTAATTTATGTTGCAGTATAAAAGCAATATTAGGTCAATGACAGAAAAATATAAACTTTTTTTGTGCTTGGCGCAAAACTGGGGAAGGGCTCGGTAGAACCTCGTCCTTCCCCAGTTTCTTAGCCTCATACAAAAAATATGTATGAGACTGCGAAACTGGGATAGGGCAAGATTTAAATGCGCCCTTCCTTTCCCCAGTTTTATTCAGAATACTAAAAAGTTTATATCTTTATGACATTGACCTAATATTGTTTTTTTCTTACTGCAACCTAAATTCAAATTGATTTTTAAATCGTAACTGTTATATATTATTAGCATGAATATCAAACTGTGTGTATCCCTTAATGGACCCGGCCCTGATTGCGGAGAAAGTATTGCATGATGAAATTGACATTGCATAAAATATAGAAATCAACGACAACGGAAGCCCACAATGAACGGTGTTTTAATCTTTTGCTGACGACAACTTCCAAATCTACATAGGACCAGGATTTTTTAAGGTAAAAAGTTACGAAATATATCAATGTAGTTCACATTTCATTTGGTTAGTTTGGTGATCACGAAATCAAATAACGTGTTCAAACTTGGGGCATTTTAGTAAGTTGCAGAACATGTCCGTCCTGGGACAACTCGGACCGTCTAAAAAAGACAGCTAGGACCATCTATAATGACAACTCAGACAAAGACAAAAGGAACATGTTTACTAAGTTTCAAGTTGATTGGACGTCAATTTCATTAAAAACTACCTCGACCACAAACGTTTACCTGAAGTGGGACAGACAGATGGAGGAGTGCACGCACAGACCAGAAAACATAATGCCCATAATTGAGGCATAAAAAATTGTAAAGTAACAACTTTAGAAAATTATGTATCAAGTATATTGCAGCAAAATAGGCTAGAATGGGCTAAAGAGAAAAACAGTATCAGCGAATACACTGGTTGACAGAAAATTAGACTTTGAAATAAATAAATAAATAAAAGATTTAAGGAAAAATAACGAGTCTGATGAGAAATATCTAAATTGATACTTCTTTTTTATTCCAATTTTGAGTATATATAAAATTATAACGTAAGCATAAAATTTGCCTCAATGTAGTTACTGCCCTGTAATAAAAGTGAGGTATCATGTATATCTGACACAATATAGCTCAAGTTAAATGAAACCTTTTTTCAGACATTTCAAGTATATTTTAAATAATATTAATAATTTTATTATATGAACATTTCGGAAGTGTTTCACGACTTTTTTGGGGGAAAAAAATGAATTTCATGAAGAATCTGTTGCCATCTAATACTTTCGAATAGACCTGCAGAACAAACCATTTATTTTTGTGATTATCAAGCCCCCACCCCCCCCCCCCCCGAATATTAAACAGTTGCCTCATTAGAAGGACACTATATGGACAACAAGCTGGATAAATAATAAAACACACGGACAATAACAGTAAGGGTACGACCTTTTGTTATTCTAAGGATGGGAATGGGCAGCACGATTTTTTGCGGATTTTTTTAAATTATTTTTAAAGTCTTAACTTGTCGCTAAGCATGCCTATTGATTCCAGCTCTTACCAGGCCACCATATTTACATTCAAAGACCTCCTGGCACCTCCCCCTTTTAACTCCAAAAATTAATTGATTTTCTACTTATTAAACACGAGTTTGAATTGATTGATTGTTAGTTGTTTGCTTTTAATGTCAAGCGACTAATATTTCATATATAGTTAAGACAGGACGAGAAATTTAAAGTCATGTACGAAAAATGTATACAATATCATAACAAGTAAGGAGATGTGGTATGACTGCCAATTTGGCAACTATCAACTGGAGATCAATGAAGTAGTATTATCAATTATAACCAACCGTGCGGCCTTTGACAAAAAATGACAAATACCCATACTGTATATCAGTTATAAAAGGCCACGACAAAAAAAAATGTGAAACAATTAAGACGAAATAAACTAACGGCCTAAGGGACGACATCAAAAGTTCAATGAAGTATAACTAGAGGCTCTTAAGAGCCTGTGTTGCGCACCTTGGTTTATGAGTGTATTAAACAAAGGAAAACGATGGATTCATGACAAAATTGTTTTTTGGTGATTGTGATCTGTTCGTAGATCATACTTTACTCATCATTCTTGCTACTTACAATTTTCTCTATCTGTAAGGAATTGGCCCTTTAGTTACAGAGGAACACATTTTGTAAAAACTTACCCAAATTTACAAAATTAATGAAAATTGTTAAAAATTGACTATAAAGGGCAATAACTCCTAAAGGGGTCAATTGACTATTTCGGTCATGTTGAATTATATGTAGAGATTAATTTGCTGAACATTAATGTTATTTGCAGTTTATCTCTATATATAATAGCATTCAAGGAAATAACCAAAAACGGCTAAATTTCTTTAAAAATTACCAATTGGGGGACAGCAACCAACCAACCAGTTGTACAATTCATATGAATTTTTTTTAGAGCAGATATATAAAAATATACTTTAATAATGAGTTTGGCTCAGTTTGGGTGAATTTGGTCCAGTAGTTTCAGAGGAGAAGATTTTTGTAAAAAATTTACGAAAAATTGGTAAAAAAATGACTATTAAGTGCAATAACTCCTTAAGGGATCAACTTACCATTTCAATCATGTTGATTTTTTTGTAGATCTTACTTTGGTGAACATAATGGCTGTTTACAGTTGATCTCTATATCTATAATAATTTTCAAGATAATAACAGAAAACGGACAAAATTTCCTTAAAATTACCAATTCAGGGACAGTAACCCAACAACCCATTGTCCGATTCATCTGAAAATTTCAGGGCAGATAGATCTTGACCTAGTTAACAATTTTACCCCTTGTCAGATTTGTTCAATGCTTTGGTTTCAGAGTGATAAGCAAAAATATACATTTAACCCCTATGTTCTATTTTTAGCCATGGAGGCCATCTTGGTTAGTTTGGTTAGTTTGGCGGGTCACCGGACACAATTTTTAAACTAGATACCCCAATGATGGTTGTGGCTAAGTTTGGTAAAATTTGACCCAGTAGTTTCAGAGGAGAAAAATTGTTTATAAGTTAACGACGACGGACGCTCAAAATTCGGATTTGTGGACATATTTTTCCTGTCGACAGGAATACATAACTTTTTTGTATTAAAAGATAAACAGATAAACATTATCTGTTTTATGTTAAATTATTTGTAAATTCTGTTTTATATATAAAATGTTCTTTAAATGTGTGCAATTTGTTGTTTTTTTTCTTCAAATAATCCATATTTTTTTAACGAAAGTTTACTTTTGAACACTATTTTTATTTGTTTTTTTAAACTGAAAAAAGTTTTAAATGTCTGAATATCTATATTATTTCTTTTTATTAAACATAATTTGGCTAATTTATAAACTCTGCACTTTCCCTCTTTTTTGCCAAATTGAGTTCTGTTACCAGGAAATGGTAAACATATGGGGCTAAGGGAAGTAATATTTTTTTGTTAAGCTCTTGTGGCTCTATTCAACTAATAAAGTTTAATTCTGCGGTCACACTACGCAACGATCGCACTACGATCTGTGAAAAAAATGCCAATGTTGACGATCGTAGCGCGATCTTGAAGATCACAGTGAGGTCGTATCACGGTCATGGCGAGGTCTTCAAGTTCGTGATGAGCGTATACAACTTTGAACATGTTCAAAGCAATCGTGGTGGAATCAGGTATTAGTGAGTTCGCACTAAGGTCGTGGTAAGATCGCAAAGGTCGCTGTATCATTATAGCGAGATCGTAGTGAAAGCGCGATTCTATTCGAAGGGACCAGTACCATAGTGTGGAAACGGAACTGTACGGTTTTCTTATAATTTGGTCATTCGGGAGACTGTCAAAAGGGGCCCCGACATTTGCAAAATAACAAGTTGCTTGAAGAAAATTGGATGAACTCTTATGTTACTATATATAGCTATCTATGTAACGTTTCTGCTTCAGGTTTTGGTAGCTTAAATATTCTCATAAAGAACCAATAAAATAATAAGAAAGCTATGTGCATCCAAACGTTTTCCTTAGAATGATGGAGCTCCATGATGTGTGAAACGATCAAATTTGCCACACAACAGGGATCAAAAATGTATAAAAAAAACGACGAAAAATGTCTAAAAAAACATCGAAAAATCAATGTTTGCTACCTGAATTTCCACATGTACCTTTTCTGATATATAGTCGTACCTGTCTGAAAGTTTTGAAGTCATTGTTCCAGTAGAAATCCAAATATATTCATTTTCTCCATGTCGGATATTTTTATTGACTGTACAATCGCTTGCAAGTTTACTGTACAATCACTCTGAGCCTTCCTGAACAATATCAATGAGAAGAACATAAACCGTGTACTATCTCTTCTGCCACATTCATGATTAGTTTATGTTTTCCATGATACTTCTGTCATATAAATATTTATTAAAACTACTGTAATCAAATGTTGCAACACATGTCTGGAATGATTTTCTCTCCTTTTTCTGTTACAATTTAATATCAGTTATTTATTTTGTATTGTTATCAATTTTTTATACCTAAATTACACACTCAAAAGTTGAGTCTGACTGAGCGGATCCGGCATGAGGGGAGAGGGAGTGTTGGTGATTGAAACCCCATTCAAGTTTTTCGAATTTATTTTTATTTTTTGTGGAATTTCAGGGTGTTCCGTGGTTTGGATCCCGCACCTGATCTGATATCGTCATTGATAGTATTGAATGATGATCCGATCATTCAACTGATTTTTTTTATAGTTTGGTCTTGTGTTGTGATAGGTTTTTTTTTTTTAGAAATTGAGCGCACACAGACATTTTTAACCCCGCCAAATTCTGTATGTACCTGTTTTAAGTCAAAAGCCCGTAGTTCAGTGTTTGTCGTTTTTTCGTGTATGTCATATATGTTTTTCGTAAATTGTTTTATTATGAATTAGGCCGTCAGTTTGTGTATTAATTCTTATTTTTCATGTCGGAACCTGTTATTGCCGACTATAATTGCTTAAATCCATTTATTTTTTTAACTTTGAAAATCCTATCACATCTCCTTCTTTTTATATTGAAGAAATAAATAATTATGGTTTGATAAAATGTTGTTCTCACTAAAAAAAAACTTTTTCGTTAATTTGTCGGATTCTATAGTTGGGAATATTGAAAAGTTCCCGATATAAAAAAAATCATGTTGTTTTCTCTGTCTTTCAGATAACAAGGCCTCTCCAATCCTTGATAACATTTAATTTTACTTGAGCTTTTTCTTCCAGTAGTTATAGCTTGTAGTAAACAGAAATCTCATAGGAAATTATACCACATCTTCTTATTTTAATATCGTGTTTATTGACATATAATACGTGTCTTTTCTTGGATCCGTGGTTAGCTACCATCATTTCACATTCGAATTCCTTTATCAAGTTACAATATCCCGATCCTATGATGAAAAATTCTTTTTTTTATTGTTCAAATATGTATTTATTTATTTTTAAATTGCTGGTCAAAAACATATTAAGTAAAATTCAAAATATGCTAATTACCCTTGCAGAGCATCTAGTCACCTCTTTTATATATAAATATTTATTTTGTACGAGGATAATTTCATTTTTATTTTAGATTAGATTCTTAACATATTTAGTACTGTCCTTTTCTTTTCGTCTTGTATACTTATTCAGTGGTGGTTTGTTTATGTGTTCAATTTGTTTTTCGTTCATTTTTTGTACATGAGTTAGCCGTTAGTTTTCTCGTTTTACATTGTTATTTCGGGGCCTTTAAAGTTTTATAGCTGACTATGCGGTATGGACTTTGCTCATAGTTGACGGCCGTGCGATGACCTATTGTTGGTAATTTCTGTCATTTTGGTCTCTTGTGGAGAGTTGTCTGTTTGGCAATCATACCACATCTTCTTTTTTTATATCTATTGTATACATTTTGTTTTTGTCTCTGATATAGTCACCTTAAAAGGGTTCCTTGATAGGATCTTAATTGTTAAAATGACTGGTTTTGTGCTTATTTTCATTTCAAATACCATATATGAATATAATAGGACAGACAAGGAATATGGAACGCCATAGCTGTGTCACAGTGGAAAAATGGACAAAAATTTATTTTGATACTTTTTGGACATTTTGTTAAAGATTTTGTAAAACCAGTGATTTTGTTATATTTGCAATATTTCACTAGGGATTTTGATATTTTTATTGTGCAAGATTTAGGTCAAGTTTAGAAGATTAAGCTAATATAATTTCATGTTTTAATTTGTTTTTTTTTAAATGGCGACATTTTACTTCAAAATGATCTATTATTCCTGAGACTACTATAACACGTGTTATAGTAGTATCAGATTATTCGTATTTGACAAGCCAAGGCTTTAATCCCATAAATAAGTCTGTATGTTCTATAATCGTTAATTATTATCTACATGTATGTGTTAATTTTTCTGTTATCCCTTATTTGAATTTTCTCACTCATTTAGAGAAATATTTGTCAAGTACAAGTAGTTTTGGTTTGTTATATAAACTATGTTGTTATTTTGATGTGGCAAAATGGATTTAGTATTACACTGAGCAGTCCCAACTCTACTTTATGCTGAACTTATTAAATTATACATCGCGCTAACCAGAGTCGTCTTTTGTTACAAGAGCTAGTCCCAGAGTCAGAGTCCGTACTGTTTATTGTGTGTGTGTGGTTCCAGACCAACACATTTCCCAGTCACAGATACACCCAGAATCTATTTGTGATAGCTGTCTTTCGTTGTTCATATTTAGTATATGCTGTGAAAGTTTAATTATTTTCAGCGTTTTTTCTCGATTATGAGAGCCCTTTTTATTATGTTCACATGGTTCAGTAGTATAACAATTATGTTGAGCAATAACATCATAATGATCAGTAGAATAATCATTATATTGTGCAGATCTGGTATTATATTCAGCACTTTAATCAATATACTTTTGTCTTTATATTCAGTACTTTTGAAAATATCTTCTGTCAACATATTATTATATTATGTAGATTTCTCATTATGTTGATTACAGAAACCGAAATATTCAGTGGTCAAACACACTTTTTATACGCCCGCCGTCTTTAGACATTATGGTATACCGTTGTCCGTCCGTCTGTCCGTCCGTCGTCCACACTTCGGACAATAACTCAAAAACGCTTTCACCAATTTCCATGAAACTTAAGTGAATTGTTTATATCTATTGACGTAAGCTCCCTTTCGTTTTTTTAAATTTCAAATTTCAAGTTTTGGATTTATGGGGCTTTATTTATAAAAAAGGGGATCCATTGTCCACACTTCGGACAATAACTCAAAAACGCTTTCACCAATGTCCATGAAACTTTGGTGAATTGTTTATATCTATTGATGTAAGCAAGCTCCTTTTCAATTTTTATAAATTTCAGATTTTAAGTTTTGGATTTATGGGGCTTTATTCATAAAAAAGGGGGATTTTTAACACTTCGGACAATAACTCAAAAAGGCTTTCACCAATGTCCATGAGACTTTGGTGAATTGTTTATATATATTGATGTAAGCTCCCTTTCAATTTTTATAAATTTAAGATTTTACATTTCCGTGTTATGAATTTTTATTCTTAAAAAAGGGGGGATTTTCCAATTTTTGGACAATAACTAACACTTTTAAAAACAAGTTAAAAGAGCGACGGGCGTATCATGCGCTAAAGCGCAGCACTTTATTATCAGTACTGTTATCATTATGTTGAGTGAAATAAATATTATGTTCTGTAGACTGATCATTATGCTCAGTAAAATAAATATTATGTTCAGTTCAAACAACTTTATGATCAGTGGTCAAAATGTTTTATGTTTGGTTCAAAAAATATTATACTAGGTGGTTAATCAATTACTTTCAGTGCTTTTTTTCATTATGTGGTGGTGGTAGACTTCCGAAAATAACCGAAAACATGTATATTTTTTTCGGGTTTATTTTCATACTGGCAACATGTCGTCTGCTATACAACGTGCTCTTGTAGAACTTAATCTGCAAATCTTTCAAATTAAAATGTTTAAAGATGATAGGATAGAAGATGACTCTTTTCAGCACCTTACTGATCAAGACTTGATCAGACTAGGTGTTGAAACAATTGGTGATAGAATAAAGATTGAGGGAAGCAATGAGGATGACTGTGACTATGACACAAACATTAGCAACTATAGGTCATCATAATGCCCCCAATAATTAGAAAAAGCCCCCGCATAGTCAGCTATAAAAGAGGGGGAATGATACCAGAGGGAGTGTCCCCAAAATGCTGTGTGGTAGACAGTGTTATTAATTAATTATTAGCGCCCTTGGTAAAACTTCAAATTTCATAATTAATGTATTTCATTGTTAAATAATTTACATGAAGCATATAAGTTTATATTTGTTAATTGCATAGCTTTTGCTATTTGAATTCGTTGGTTAAAGATATTTATTTATATTGTAAAGTTTAATATTTGCATCGTCGCAAAATCTTTGGTTACCCTCTTTGTATATGTTCCGGACCATATGAGTATTTGGACCATACGCATATGGTCATGGTTATGGTTATGGTCATGACCATATGCGTATACTCATATGGTCCGACCGTACGCGTATGGTCGGACCATATGAGTATAATACTCGTTTGGTTATTAACGGGCCGGACCATATGAGTATTTGGACCATATAGGTATATTTATTTTTCCAAATTACATTATAAACGTTTCAATAATACAAGAACTTTATCTAAAAAAAACAGTGATGGTTTAAAACATGACAATTTTTTAATTTTATAATAAAAAAAACTACGTAAAAATTTAATATTGATGCCATAGTTAGTTTTCATCGCTAGTTACATTAGTGCATGTAGGCTTGGATGACATTCACTTCCACACGGTATCATAGCTTTTTTGCATTTGCAAGTTTTGTGCACGATCTTTTTCATTTACACATTTTGTTTGCGAGTGAAAAACAATAAAATTGAGAAAGGAAATGGTGAATATGTCAAAACCACCCGACCATAGAGCAAACAACAGCCGAAGGCAACCAATGGGTCTTCAATGTAGCGAGAATTCCCGCACCCGTAGGTGTCCTTCAGCTGGCCCCTAAAATATGCATAATAGTACAGTGATAATGGACGTCATACTAAACTCCGAATTATACACAAGAAACTAAAATTTAAAATCATACAAGACTAACAAAGGCCAGAGGCTCCTGACTTGGGACAGGCGCAAAATTGCGGCGGGGTTAAACATGTTTATGAGATCTCAACCCTCCCCCTATACCTCTAGCCAATGTAGAAAAGTAAAACAATAACAATACGCACATTAAAATTCAGTTCAAGAGAAGTCCGAGTCTGATGTCAAAAGATGTAACAAAAGAAAATAAATAAAATGACAATAATACATAAATAACAACAGACTACTAGCAGTTAACTGACATGCCAGCTCCAGACCTCAATTAAACTGATTGAAAGATTATGTCTTCATCATATTAATATCAGGTACAATCCCTCCCGTTAGGGGTTTAGTATCATACTATCATAAAATATATGAGAAGAACATAACCCGTGTCATGCCAACAACTGTTTTTTTAGAAATAAATGTGTTTAGTTCCGATGCAAAGACCCTATCAGTGAATCAATGTTAAAGCCAAAATATGCAATCTTTAATGACCTGACAACAGTATCGTAACTATATCCCCTTTTAATAAGTCTATTAGCCTTTTTTGCAGCTGCGTACAGTGATACCGAGGTCTTTGGCAATTCTGATGTCTACAGTGTTTTTAAGAAGCTCTACATCTCAAATATCGTAAAATGATTGACTGCAATACACCATCTTCAGAACACAACTTAAATAAACTAATAGTATGCTACTTTCCAGTGACTTCTTATGTACAAATGTAACAGTTCATTAAGAAATTTTTGGAATTTAATTTTTTAGTCGACATATTGCCATTTACTCGTAATAACAAATCGGTTATGACCATCGGTAATGACCATCGGTATAAAATGTGTTTACTTTAAATTTGACAATTAAGTAAAATTAACAATGTGAAACTTCTTATTTTTATTTAGCTTATCTTTTTATTATAATATAACGATAAAATTACCTATATGATAGCGTCTTTTGAATGAACGGTCATACCATATGAAGAGTTTAGAAGTATTAAAAGTAAACTGTAACAGAGTGTTAATTACCCCGACCATACGTGTATGGTCGGACCATATGAGTATATACCCATATGGTCATGACCATACGCGTATGGTCCAAATACTCATATGGTCCGGAACATATACATTCAGTGAGAAAGTTATATATTTTATAGATCATACAGACACCAAAATAGGAAATTGATAATTCTTGTCTATCCTTTTATTGATGCGTTTTGTTATTTGATTTAGCCACGTGATTATGGATGTTCCGAATTGAGTTTTCTCTTATACCCCAGTCCCACTAAGCCACGATCGCACTACGATCTGTGGAAAAAATGCAAATTTTGATGATCGTGTAGGTCGCAGTAAGGTCGTACCACGGTTGTGGTGAGATCTTCAAGATCGTGAAGAGCGTGGCCATCTTTAAACATGTTCAAAACAATCGTGGTGCGGTCGTGGCGAAATTAGGTCGTGGTAGAAGCGTAGTGGAAGCGCATTAAGATCGTATAAGATCGCAAAGGTCGCTGTACAATCGTTGCGAGAGCGTAGCGAAAGCGTGTTTCTATTCGGAGAGATTGCGCTACGATCTCACAGCGACGTTATCACGACCTTAAGTTCAGTATTTTTATGATTTTACTCTCTACTCTGTTACCGGCCACAAAAGAGCTCATCAACCAGAGAATTAAGTTAATAAACACAAAGCTGTAATAAATTCCAGTAATTTTAAGTTTTGGAAGCTCTTTGGTATTGTATTAGGTACTTTAAATGAAAAGAAAAGTTACAAGTAACATGTCAAATTGATATTAGTTTAAACGAGTAAACACTAGGGACTATATTCGTGAACAACGAAGCGAAGAAGAACAGACAAATGTGGTCTCGGTCGTATATTGGTATGACGTTGCCGTCGTCATCGTCGTCGTCCGAAAATATTTGGTGTTTTCGCACTTTAACTTAAGTACAAAAAAAAATGTATAAGTAAATAGAAACATGTGAAATTTAAACAAAAGGTTTATGACCATAAAAGCAAGGTTGGGATTGATTTTGGGAGTTCTGGCCTTAAAGGCATGAAACTTTGCTCAGTGCTCGGAGCACAAAAATCATGCTCGAAACATGAAATCCAGCAATTTGATTGGTTGATTTTCGAGTCCAAGTACAAAAATCATGCTCGAAAGTTTTATGACCGTGAGGCCAGGTCCCAACAGTTTAGGAATTAGGGACAAAAAGGGCCCAAAATAGCATTTTACTTGGTTTTCGCACAAGAACTTTCAGTAAACTGAATTCTATTAAAGGAGTAGGTACGGTAAGACTCCTTTTTGGCCCCAAAATATAGCAGTTTTACAAAATTGTGATAATGTAATCGTTAAGCCATTTTTTGGAAAGTAGAATGATTCTGGTACATAAATATGGGCTGTGTTTGACAATACAATGCACATATATCGGGTACTAGCATCATAAAGTCACGCTAAATTACTGAAATCTTCACAATTTCAGCATTTTAGACAATTTTAGACAGTTTCTGTCTAAAATCATCTTCGCTAGCCAAGGGTTACGAGAGAGCGGGAGTGGTTCGTAACCCTTGGCTAGCGAAGATGGTCTAAAATGAAAGTGGCCGCATTCGTGTTCATCCATAATATTGAAATGTAAGTTGTATTTGATGATAATACATACTATATATAAAGGTTGAGGATGAACACGGATGCGGCCACTTTCATTTTTGACCAAAACCATCTGAAAAGTGACGATTTTTGGCGAATTTGATAGATTTTTCATGTTTAAGCTTGAATCAGAGCGTTTTTAATGACTTAATGAGTTGAAATCTTTCACAAAAACTAATTGAATCAATTGAAATAGACACTTAAGTGTTTAAAAAGTGTCTAAAATATTTCGTCAGATGAACTTGAAAATTGAGGCCAAAATCGGGACTTACCGGACCTACGTCTTTTAAAATAAGGTTTATGACCACAAAAAGAAGGTTGGGATTGATTTTGAGAGTTTTGGTCCCAACGGTTTAGGAATTAGGGGCCAAAAACGGTCCAAAACAAACATTTTTCTTAGTTTTTGCACAATATCTTTAGTATAAGAAAATAGAAATCTATGAAATTTTCACACAAGGTTTATGACGACAAAAGGAAGGTTGGGATTGATTTTGGGAGTTTTTGTTTTCGTATAAAGCTGCGCCCTGCGGAGCATCTGGTTCTTTTAGTGGCACAAAAGCGTGGAATTCATTATCCAGTGAAATAAAAAAATTATACTATAGGTGTTTTTTATACGACCTCAAACATTTTTTTGGATTGTATAATGGTATGATGTCGTTGTCGTCTGCGTCGTCCGAAGCCCAATTGGTTTCCGGACAGTTTCTTTAGTTTAACAAAATAGATCTTAATGATTTTTTTTCTAAAGGGTCAATACCACAAAAGGAAGGTTGGGATCGATTTTGGGGATGGTTGTCCAACCGTTTTGGAATAAGAAGCCCAAAACAAGGATTTTTCTAGTAAGGATAATAACTTGTGTATAAGTATTTCATTTGCTCTGAAATTGTACCACAATGTTTAAACCCACAAGTAGAAGGTTTGGATTCGTTTACGGGGTTATGGGTCAAAAGTTTAGGAATAAAGGGCCAAAAAGGGACCAAAAGCCAGCATTTTTCTAGTTCCAAGACAATAAATTGTGTGTAATTGTATTGACTTCTCTAAAATTGTACCACAATGTTCCACATAACAAAGGGGAGGCTAGGATTAAGTTTTGGAATAATTGTCCAAAATATGTAGGAATTAGTGGGGCCAAAAAAGGGCAAAAAAGAAGCATGTTTCTAGTTTCCAAACAAAAATTGTTTAGGTGAATGAATCTCTCTGAAATCGTAATACAAGGTTCCATACTACAAGGGAAATGATGGGATTGAGTTGAAGGGTTATTGCTTAAAAAGGGGGTTTCAATAAAAAAAATTTAGGGGGGGGGGGTTAAATTTTTTAAGGGATTCCTTTTTTCAAAAATTTTCGAAATTAGAATTTTGAAAAATTTCAAGAAGAAGCCTTCAATTGCACAGTATTGTATAGTAGATTTGTTAGATCTCTGGCCACATTTATTTTGTTACAAAAACCTTAGTTATGACAAAAATTCGATCACAATCCAAATTCAGACAGTATGAAGCTTCAATATTGTGACCATATTTTCTCCAACCGTTCAGGGTTGCACCACTGCGGTCGTATACAGATGTGCCCTGCGGAGCACCTGGTTGTTGTAATTATAGTTTGTTTATTTAGATCTATTGTTTACATTTGTATATAAGTAAATTATTCATTTATGTAGTTGATATTTTATGTAGAGCGCCTTATTGAAATTTGGTTTAATCCTAATGAGTTTTATTATATTATTATTATAACTCGGGGTGAGGGTCCAGCCTCCCTTTTTGGGAAAAAAATCCTGCTTGCTTATAAAGGGAATCACCGAAGCTTGACTGGAGCGAGGCCCCTCTTAGGCAGTCAGCGGGGCCCCACTCATGAAAATTACTGAATCCGCCACTGGATGTTGCCATCAAAACTGTGTCACTTAAAATAATTTGTCTCCGGGTATATTGTTATGCAATCTGTAACTTTACTACAATGGTTCTTTTATGGTTGCCATGGTAATGGTTGTTTTGTTTTAAGGGGACAATAATTTGATGGGGTTTTTTTTGGGGGGGGGGGGAGTTGACGAATAGATCTAATCATTTTGATCTGTTGCTACGCAAGTTTATATTTTACAACAGCAAAGCTTCATTTTTAGGCAGTTAAGCTGCCTTATGCGAGCACTCTGGATTTGTGTGCTACCCAATAATTGCTGAAATACGTGCCATTGTTATAATCTAGCTGGCTACTATATTATTTGTAACTTATTGGACAGTTTTTTTTTTATACTTTTCATTCTGAATTACAAAAAATATGACCAGAAAAACCTTAAATGATCGTCGATTTTCCCAAAAGTTTTGAAGTTGCACATAGGAAGTAGAGCACATTAGGAATCCTTATGTAGTTTATTATCCTCTGAGCTTTTGGCTAAGATGTCAAAGAACAAATGTATGAAATATCTAATCACCGAAAATCTCTAAAGACAAGTAGTTAAGATTTCCCAAATTGCAAAAGTCGTAGGAATATTGTTTGTCGACAATACGTAGTCAACTACGTATATAAGTTCAACTGTTGGCGGCAATTTTGAATTTAAAAGAAGACGAAATTTTCGTATCTTTTCAATTTGGACGCAGGGGTTTAAATTAGCGGTGGTCCAAGGTCTGTGACCTTCCACTTTTGCAATTTTTCAAAATTTTGACGGGACGTATTATGTTATACAAATGTCCGGTGTCCGTCCGTCTGTCCGTCTGTCCGGCGTAAACATGTCGCGCCGTAACTTGAGAACGACTTATCCAAATTTCACGAAACTTATTGTAGTTGTTTCTTATGATAGTCAAATGATCTGTATACTTTTCGGTCAAAATACGATTAAAACCTTTTGAGTTACGGCACTTTGTAACTAAAACAGGGGGGTGTTTTTTTCACTTGTCGCACTACACACTTCTTAGTTATATTAATTTTAAGATCTGTATACTTTTTGGTGATGATTCAAAATTTCATTTTTGAGTTATTTAGTATTTTGTAAAAAAGGGGAGGGGATTTTCACATGTCGCGACGTATCTCAAAAACGATTTATGATTATTGCTTAAAACTTTACACACTTTTTTTGTTATATTAATCTTAAGATCTGTATACTTTTTGGTGATGATTTAAAATATTGTTTTTCAGTTATTTAGTATTTTGTAAAAAAGGGGGAGGGTATTTTTACATGTCACGCCGTATCTCAAAATCAATTTATGATTGTTGCTTAAAACTTTACACACTTCTTTGTTATATTGATCTCAAGATCTGTATACTTTTTGGTGATGATTTAAAATTTCATTAGCTCACCTGGCCTAAAAGGCCATGTGAGCTTTTCTCATCACTTGGCGTCCGTCGTCGTCGTCGTCGTCGTCGACGTCGTCGTCGTCGTTAACAATTTTTCAAACATCTTCTCCTCTGAAACTACTGAATGGATTTGAATGAAACTTAGCATGATTGTTCCTTAGAGTATCCTGCACAAAGTGTGTGCTTCGATTTTTGATCCGTCAAAAAACATGGCCGCCGTTTCTTAAAATAGAACATAGGGGTCAAATGCAGTTTTTGGCTTATATCTCAAAAACGAAAGCATTTAGAGCAAATCTGACATGGGGTAAAAATGTTCATTAGGTCAAGATCTATCAGCCCTGAAATTTTCAGATGAATCAAACAAACCATTGTTGGGTTGCTGCCACTTAATTGGTAATTTTAAGGAAATTTTGCAGTTTTTGGTCATTATCTTGAATATTATTATAGATAAAGATAAACTGTAAACAGCAACAATGATCAGCAAAGTAAGATCTACAAATAAGTTAATATGACCAAAATTGTCAATTGACCCTTTTAGGGGTTATTGTCCTTTAATGACAATTTTTCACAATTTGTTCATCATATTTGCTAACTTTAAAAAATATTCTCCTCTGAAACTGCTGAATGGATTTGGATGAAACTTAGCATGATTGTTCCTTAGATTATCCTGCACAAAGTGTGTGCTTCGATTTTTGATCCGTCAAAAAACATGGCCGCCGTTACTTAAAATAGAACATAGGGGTCAAATGCAGTTTTTGGCTTATATCTCAAAAACGAAAGCATTTAGAGCAAATCTGACATGGGGTAAAAATGTTCATTAGGTCAAGATCTATCAGCCCTGAAATTTTCAGATGAATCAAACAAACCATTGTTGGGTTGCTGCCACTTAATTGGTAATTTTAAGGAAATTTTGCAGTTTTTGGTCATTATCTTGAATATTATTATAGATACAGATAAACTGTTAATAGCAAAAATGTTAAGCAAAGTAAGATCTACAAATAAGTCAATTTGACCAAAATTGTCAATTGACCTCTTAAGGAGTTATTGCCCTTTAAAGACTTTTTTCACAATTTGTTCATCATGTTGACTTACTTTAAAAAATCTTCTCCTTTGAAACTGCTGTATCAATTTCAGCCAAACTTAGGCTAAATGAGTTTTAGAGTTTCAGAGTATATAGTATAAATTTTATATTTCATTTCCTTGTATGTCAAGAAACATAGCTCCTATTGCTAAAATAGAACATAGGAGAAAATGATTTTTTTTTGCTTTTGAAGAAAATAGGACGATTCAAAGAACATTTAAATAAATTGAAAAGCCAAAATAATCATTGATATGAGATTAAACCAAAAAAATTCAGGTGAGCGATTCAGGCTCTTGAGAGCCTCTTGTTTTTCAGTTATGTAGTATTTTGTAAAAAAGGGGGAGGGTATTTAACATGCATGTCACGCCGTATCTCAAAATTAATTTATGATTATTGCTTAAACTTTACATACTTCTTTGTAACATTAATCTTAAGATCTGTATACTTTTTGGTTTTAATTCAAAATTTTATTTTATATTATTTCATATTTGTTTTAGCCCACTTTGCTATATTCATAAATTTTTATCCGTTATCATTGTCCGTTAACTTATCTAGAATTGTAAAAACTGGTTTCCTCTGCATACTAATGAGCTTAATTATTTTACCAAACTAGGGAACAAGAAATCTTCATAGGGATACATAGATTGAACATTTTCTAAATGAATCCACAGAACTCTGTGTCTCACCTGCAGTTGCTGCTGTTAGTGTAAAAGTGTGATGTTGACTATAAAAGTGAGTATATTTATCAGTAAAATACAGAATTTAAAAAATTACATATGTGCATGCATCATACTCCATCCATGAACTATGGATAATAAAAACAATGTTATAGCAATGACTAAAAAATATTCATAGATCTAATTTTAAAGGTTAACTTATTATAGCTCTTCATCTTTTATATACGCTTTGGATTTTAAATATTTTGGCCACGAGCATCACTGAAGAGACAAGTGTTTTCGAAATGCGCATCTGGTGCAGAAAAATTGGTACCGTTAATGTTATTATTAAATTTTTGTCGAGCCTGCAACTTTTGTTGCAGAAAGCTCGACATAGGGATAGTGATCCGGCGGCGGCGTTAGCTAACTTCTTAAAAGCTTTATATTTTAGAAGGTAGAAGACCTGGATGCTTCACAAATTGTATATAGATGCCTCATGTTACGAACTTTTGGTCAGTAACATGTCCAATGTCCTTGACCTCATTTTCATGGTTCAGTGACCACTTGAAAAAAAAGTTAATATTTTTTGTAATGTTAAATTCTCTCTTATTATAACTAATTGGATAACTATATTTGGTATGTGCATACCTTGCAAGTTCTTCATGCCCGTCAGACAGTTTTCACCTGACCTCGACCTCATTTCATGGATCAGTGAACAAGGTTAAGTTTTGGTGGTCAAGTCCATATCTCAGATATTATAATCAATAGGGCTAGTATATTCGGTGTATGGAAGGACTGTAAGGTGTACATGTCCAACTGGCCGATGTCATCTGACCTTGACCTCATTTTCATGGTTCAGTGGTTATAGTTAGATTTTTGTGTTTTGGTCTGTTTTTCTCATAATTTATGCAATAGATCTTCTGTATTTGTTGTATGGAATGATTGTAAGGTGTACATGTCTAGCGAGCAGATGTCATCTGACCTTGACCTCATTTTCATGGTTCAGTGGTCAAAGTTAAGTTTTTGAGTTTTGGCCTTTTTATCTAATACTATATGCCATAGGTCAACTATATTTAGGGACGACATTAAAAGATCGATGTAGGATAAAAAAACTTAAATCAAATAGTTTGGGGGTGGGGGGGTTAAAATTCTGCAAGTTTTGTATATCAAAAATCGATTTTTACATATATCCCTATTGGTAAATCAATTTTTCCCAAATTAAGTTAAGAGGGGGGGGTGGGGGGGGTCAGTGAAAAAACTATGTGAATTAAGTTTTTTATCCTACAATGAACTTTTGATGTCGTCCCTTAGTGTATGGAAATATTTTATGATCTATATGTCAGTCGTGCAGGTTTAATTTGACCTTGAACTCATTTTCATGGTTCATTGCTCAGTGTTAAGTTTTTGTGTTTTGGTCTGTTTTTCTTAAACTATAAGTTATAGGTCAACTATATTTGTTGTATGGAAGCATAGCTGTACATGTCTGCCTGGCATGGTTCATCTGACCTTGACCTCCTTTTCATGGTTCATTGGTCTTTTTTTAGTTATCTTGGTTAATGTTAAGTTTATGTGACAGTCTTTAATAAAGCTTTATACTTAGGACTATCAACATAATATCAATGATAAGTAAAGAAGGCGAGATATTTCAGCGTGTGCACTCTTGTTTATCTTGTTCTAGTTTATCATGGAGACTGCAATGATAAATTATAAATCACAAAAAATCCTTAATCTCACCATTGCACGTGTCAGAAATGCTAAATATATGGACTCATCTTAAAATTCCTTAATAATAACCCTGATTGGTAAGGTTACCGTAGTATTTGATGATCATTTAAGAAAATTGTACCCTGAATTTTATTTTTAGATTTCAGCAACAGAATGAAGAATTCCAAGAGTCTAATACGGTTTATTAAACAGGATTTTATCATTGAATCAACATCCTACAAGAATATAACATACAAATAAGTAATTATGTGCAGGGAAGAACATTTAAACAAAACTGTAAGAGACATACAGTGGTGGTGTATTTTTAAAGAGACCGAAAGAACCTATAATAACTTGCCATAAGTTTATATTTTCAAAACCAGAAGCTCGTTCATAATAATATACAATTTAAATTAAAATTATTGTATGAACATTACAGATAAAGTCCCAAAAGAGAAAATTTAGTTTTAAATGAAACATTTAAGTACAAAACATTGAAATAGTCCTTTCCATGTTGTGTGACATGTAGAAATTTTATGCTTTCACCATTCATGTAGCTCCATATAGAGGAATGGGCCCCTGTCCCCCTCCCCCCCAAAAAAACGCATTCGTATCCGACAGCAATCAATCGATAAAAAACACCAAACAAAAATCAAAAGGGAAACATACCATCGACACTTGATACATGTAGCATGCTCTGCATTGTGAATGAAAACTAAATCAACAAAGATTTTTTTTTTATGTTTTTTTGGACATGAGACAAGCAATGAGAAGGTTCCTACCTTGGTACAGGCGTTTGAATAAATTATTTTTAGAATATTAAGTTGATAAATGGATTAGAAAAAAATCTTTCGTTCTGTCTTTTGCAAGTAAGACCCTTTTCCCTGAGTAATTTGTTTCAAAGTTGATCAACAAATACAACTAAAATCCAGGATGCGAGTCATCGATGTACATGACTTTGCTTGTCTTCTTGCTTTATTGTCATGTCTGTGACATGCGCAAGATACAGATAACAATCCTACGGCGTTAGCTATTTGTATTGAGCTTGATATTTTATATGGTAATTGACTTTAACTGGAGGCTTCATACCTTGTGGCTTATACATGTATAACGAAAGTCTGTATTATGTCTGTTGGCCTTGACCTCATTTTCATTGTCAAGCAACTGCTTGAAAACAAATTTCTATTTTTATTATGTTATTTTCCCACTTACCTATTATTGAACTACCGAATTGGACTATTTAACGGATTTGTAATAACATGAGCAACAGGATGGGTGCTACATTTATATGTGGAACAGGATCAGCATACCCTTCAGGAGCACCCGAGATCAAACCCATGGTGGGATTCGTGTTGCTTAATCATTAGTTTTCTATGTGTCTTGTGAACTATTATTTGTCTAATTTGCACAGGTCATTAGTCAATGTTAAATTTAGTTTTTTTGTCTATTTCTTTTAGCAATACTAGTATATAAAACTAGATATAGTGTATGAAATGATTTTATGATTTAAATGTCTTGTCTAGCAGGGGTCATCTGACGAGTCACCTTGACTTTATTTTTTCATGGTTCATTGGTCAATATGTAATTTTCATTGTTTTGGCTGTTTCTTGTATGAGATAAGCAATAGAAAAACTATATTACGCGTGTATAATGATTTTCAGCTATACATGTCTTTCTGACTTAAATTGGTTTATCTCACATTGACTTCATTTTCATGGATCTTTGACAATGTGTGATGTATGTGACACCTGTACTAAAACTCTTACCTTGGTCTATCAGCATAAGATAATTCGTGAATATAAAAGCAGGCGAAACGTTTCAGCTTGAGCATTCTCGTTGCATCTTATAAGTTGCATTTGTCTGAGACATTATTGGTTAGAGCTTACAGGACTGACTTTAATTGTTGAGGACCAAGAAATTTGATCAACAAGAAATAAATAAAGATAGGTTGTATAAAACATGCTCACGACCAAAAAAAGTCATATTTACTTTCTATAATATTATCTACAATATGTTCAGTTACTGTTAAATTCTTGTGAAGACTCGATTCGTGTTCATTTCCAATTAAAAAAAATCATGTGATAGATCGATTCACTTTGGGTTCATAGGTAGAAAATTTGTCTGTAGTTTAGATCTTTTACACTAACAGTGATTTTGAAAGTGCTTTAGGTCAAGGACAAAAAAAAATCATTTTTTTGCACTTGAACACTCTTTTACTTGTAACGTAAAAGATGAAGAAAACCTAATAAGACTCCAATTAGTAATAGACTGAAATATCTTTTGTAGAAGTGTTACTGTTTTGTGGAGATTTAACTTACATTTCTTTTCATATTTAGAATTATGTATTTTAATTGGATTCTGCCTTACTACCCTAAAAATTAGTCCAGCTTTTCATTCAAAATCTACTGCTGTCAAAATTCTTATGCTATATTAAAACCACACAAAGAACAATACGAAGCAAAGTTCTATTTTCTTGCCGTTGAATAGAAAATATCAGTGTTGGTAAAAATAAGGAATGTTGTTATAATTTTCAATGATACAACTATAATAATTCACCAAAGTTTTAGGTAGATATACGCAATTGTAGTCGACTGTACGACCTTCATTGAGTGAGTAAAAGTCGCTATAAAAGGTTTAAACATGTGAAACATGAATATGAAACAATTCATATCAGAATATTAACTGCCTAATGTACATGTATAACAAAAAAATTTACAAACAACACATATTACCGAAATGAACCAACCACAACCACTAGACTACAGGTTCCTGACTTGATCCAAAGTTAATGTTATAAAAATATCTTGAAACGTGTGCTTATTCTTTTGAATTACTTTTAAATTATTACTGATAACAAACTGTCATGGTATCAATAGAATCTTTTCTATCTATAAGAGAAACGTGAACTATATTAAAGACGTCATTGCATTTCAAGTGCTACAAGAAAGTATGAAAGAGCAACAGTTTTAATATAGACGACTGCATATATATAATCTACATATTTAGTTCTATTAATAAAACAAGGAGATGTGGTATGCCTCCCAACGAACAACAACAGAACAAGGATACTATATAAATAACCATAATGTTCAACGTCAGACGTCGACAAAATCGGTTTAACCCACCATATTTATATGCACCTCTGTCCCAAGTCGGATGAAGTCATGTTATAGATATGTCTTTGTGTAGTTATACATTTAGTTTGATGAACGATATTCTGACATTGTGCTTTACATCTAGATGACATCTATTTTTTTTCTCTCGGACCTATTCAGAACTTCTTGTATGGTGCTGACTGCTTAATATTGAAAAACTGTATTGGTGACCCCTGTCTGATAGTTTTGTATTTGTTGCTAATGTGATTGAATTTGACTGTTTTTATGACAGCTCCTTTTCCGCCTTTCACATAAATCATCAATGAAAACATCATTGCGCATGGAAAGCTGTAAAAGTCATCTTGATAACTAGCGAAACTAATCGTCAGGAAAAAAACCCGCACTGGTTTACGCCAAAAACATTGAATAACACCAGTTATGACATACAACAAATAACAACAATCAAAAATGAGAAGTCGTGGCTTGAAACAGGCACATAACGAATGTGGTCATAAAGTTCATCAAAAGAATCCTCTTTAATGTATTAATGTGTTGAAATGAAAGATTAAATATAGCCATGGAGTTTTAAAATAAAATTCTTGTTTTTATCCCAAACCAACTTATGATGTTTGTTGATGATTAATTTTTATTGATTGTTGATTGCTTTATGTCCAGTGGCAAATATTTCACGATGGTTCTGGACGAGAACAAGTTAACAATAAATACAACAGGTACTAGTAGGTCTTTTAATAATAGAGGCCCATCCCGATGATGATCAGGGGGAATTTCGACTTCCACTTGAAAATAAAGGTATATAAGTAAGGGACAAAAATTTTGCCATGCAACAAGAAGAGTTGTTGCAAGGGTTCTTAACAGAGATCTTGTCACTCTATTTACTCGAGGCATTGGATTAAACTTCAATATATGCATTCTGACAGGACGTAGCTGCAAATTTGATACATCTTTCACAGCCAGACGGACGCCCCACTTTAACAAGCTTTTTACTGCCGATCGGAACAGGACCAAGTGAGCATACTTCTATTCCCAAACTTACCCTTGGGGCTTATGATATTTGTGATAGGGCCCCTTGTGATAGCATAACCGAGTTTTTTATTAGGTCTTGAATTTGACTACAACTTTCTGTACTTAAAAATGATTGAATTGTCAGTACTGTAAAATAATTAAATTTTCAGTACTGAAAAATGACTGAAATTTTCAGTACTGAAATTGACTGAAATTTTCAGTACTGAAAATGATTGAATTTTCAGTACTGTAAAATAATTAAATTTTCAGTACTGAAAAATGACTGAAATTTTCAGTACTGAAAATGACTGAAATTTTCAGTAATATTGACTGAAATTTTCAGTACTGAAAAATGACTGAAATTTTCAGTACTGAAAAATGACTGAAATTTTCAGTACTGAAAAATGGCTGAAATTTTCAGTACTGAAAAATGACTGTAATTTTCAGTACTGTAATCAACTTTTTCCCAACATTACTGAAAATGATATAAAAGTTAATGTACTGAATAGTGATGTTTCCTAAAAGTACTGTTTATATAGCGACATTTAATGTACTGTTTAGTAATGTTTACTAAACTTACTGTTTATATAGCGGCATTTAATGTACTGATTAGTAATGTTTCCTAAAAGTACTGTTTTTATAGCGGCATTTAATGTACATGTAAACGCTAGTCAAATTGTTGGTAGTGTAGTACAATGTCCGCCATGTCGGATTTTACCGAAAGTCGGGTTTTAAAAGACATCTAATCTATATAAAATATCCAAAAGTAGTACATAACAAAGGTTTGTTCCAAATATTATTATATCAGCATGATAAAAACCGCTTTTCACACACTTACACTAGCCTCTGATATTTGAATGATTTAAGTATGATGTCGGCCATTTAAGATTTTTACCGGATGTGAGACATTTTTTTCAAATGCCTCCTTATCTTGAATAAAAGAGTAACAGCTGAGCTGAGTCTATGCCAAATTTTATTCCTGTAGCATGATTTGCACAATTTTTCACAAAGCGGCCGTATTAATTTCTGGTACATCAGATCATCGAATCAGCTATTCCATAACATACCAAGTACTTTTGTGTTTTGTCCGCATATAGTAGTACTTTTTCCGTTTTAGCTAGCTTACGTATATCCACACGGTTTGACGTCCAGGATCGTAGATAGAATCCAGTTTCCTCCATCATTGATCTCCCTTCCTTATAGTCAGCCCACCCTCGTTCTGTAAACTTAACAGAATGTTGTCCACATACAAATCAGTCATTCAAACTTTGCGAATTATGCGATGTCGACAAATGCAGTTGTAAACAATTTTGATAGGCATAGTGCTTGATTCCTTCTGCACAGGATAATAAGGAATGTAGTGATACTTTTCTTAAGTTCATCTGTTTCATCTACCTTCTCTATGAATCCTCTTCGTTCCTGTTCTTGTATAATGTTCCCGTACTTCTTTAACATATCTGAGTTTTGAGTAAGTCTTTGAAGGACGTTTTCTGTCCTTCTGTTCGTGACTGCTTAATTTATAGGCAATTCATCACGTTTTCAAGGTAACATAGCGGAATATTTGTTTTCTCAGAACTCAATTTATCTGTCCTGATAGACTTAAATATATGCATTGTCGTCTTCGTCTACCTCCCTACTATTTATTCCTATTGAATCTAAATTCCAAAATCTCTCCACATTGAATTCTTTAACTTTGTGTGATACTAGATAAAATTGAGAATGGAAATGGGGAATGTGTCAAAGATACAACAAACCGACCAAATAAAAAACAACAGCAGAGGGTCACCAACAGGTCTTCAATGTAGCGAGAAATTCCCGCACCCGGAGGCGTCCTTCAGCTGGCCCCTAAACAAATATATACTAGTCCAGTGATAATGAACGCCATACTAATTTCCAAATTGTACACAAGAAATTAAAAAATTAAAATAATACAAAACTAACAAAGGCCAGAGGCTCCTGACTTGGGACAGGCGCAAAAATGCGGCGGGGTTAAACATGTTTGTGAGATCTCAACCCTCCCCCTATACCTCTAACCAATGTAGAAAAGTAAACGCATAACAATACGCACATTAAAATTCAGTTCAAGAGAAGTCCGAGTCTGATGTCAGAAGATGTAACCAAAGAAAATAAACAAAATGACAATAATACATAAATAACAACAGACTACTAGCAGTTAACTGACATGCCAGCTCCAGACTTCAATTAAACTGACTGAAAGATTATGATTTCATCATATGAACATCAGGCACAATCCTTCCCGTTAGGGGTTTAGTATCATACCATCATAACATATATGAGAAGAACATAACCCGTGTCATGCCAACAACTGTTTTTAGAATAAATGTGTTTAGTTCCGATGCAAGGACCTTATCAGTGACTCAATATTAACGCCAAAATATGCAATTTTTAATGACTTGACAACAGTATCGTAATTATATCCCTTCTTAATAAGTCTATTCAAAGGTTTTGTAAGTTTCTGAGGTGAATACTGACACCTTTGTGCTTTATAAAGAATATTTCCATAAAAAATTGATGTGAAATACCTGAACGTATTAGAAGTCTGCATGTTGAGCTATATTTACGAATGATGTCTTTATACCGATGATAAAATTTAGTAAATGTTTTGACTAGTTTGTGATATCGAAAACCCTGGTGTAATAATTTTTCAGTAATACATAAATTTCTCTCGTTAAAATCTAAAACATTGTTACATACATGAGCGAATCGTACAAGTTGAGATATATAAACACCGTAAGATGGTGACAAGGGAACGTCACCATCTAAAAACGGATAATTAACGATAGGAAATGAAAAATCATCCCTTTTATCAACATTACACATACTAGTCTTCGACGTGTTTGTTTTCTTACCGTATGTAAGTACCGATATCATTTATCCGATATTGGATTTCACGGCGGTCGGATCGTTTACACGGACTATATAATCGTAAACAATGTCCCCGTAGTGATATGCGCCTACCAGCAACGATATCTCGAATGAATCGTGCTTTGTCACCGTGTGCGCTATCTTTAAACCACGCAAATAACCGTTCTGTGTATCAATATTACGTATGTGATTCTGTATAGGCATGTCGATCATCTGTACTATCAGTGCTTTGATTGACAATACGTGTCCTACATCGGTTTTGAGATAGATTGTTGACTTTTCTATGTGTCTCACGTTTTTCTCTGCACCTCCAAATGCCGATTAATATATTATTTATGTT
Organism: Mytilus galloprovincialis; assembly: GCF_965363235.1. Lineage (NCBI taxonomy): Eukaryota > Metazoa > Mollusca > Bivalvia > Mytilida > Mytilidae > Mytilus > Mytilus galloprovincialis. The sequence continues at coordinate 45,358,135 of NC_134845.1, forward strand.
CCCGCTATCTGTAAATTTAGTTAAGTTTTGCGTTTCAAAAGATGTTTGCCCTCCTTCGTCAAAAAGAATTATCCGTATCGATAAAGAACTGATTTGAGCCTACTTGTGCCACGGCAGTTTTCAAAAGTACATTCGATTGCAATTCTGTCCGTTGAGAATACAAAATAGTAGTATTATGTTCCGTATCATCAATGTCATTCACGAGTTGAACGTTGGGCGAATTCGAAGATAGTGGGTTTAACGTGCATTACATTAGTTTGTGTGGTGTTTCTCATTACAATGTGCGTTTAGATTTACATTCGTTTAGTCTGTGTATACCAAGGTAGTTAAAGATAGCAAATTTGTTCATACGGCATTATGTGTCGGCTGTTTTACTGCAATGAGTTGGTGGATGTATTTCGTGACAGTAAACGCTAGGTCTAGTCTTAATATTCTTGTAAGATTTAGATTTCACCAATTTCGGATGTCGACTCTTTTATCCTGTGTTCGGTATAACGATATCGTCTAATATGCTTTCAGGGAGGTCCGTTATACCAACGTTTTTGTTCTATGTCCTCGCACGAGATATTTTCTGACTTCAACGGGTAATTTGTTGACAATAATGGGAAGAAGTAGTGTGCCGTATGTTTCATGTGTCTTACCCAAAGTTTCTAGACCTTGACGCTACCTCCAATTTGATCGTAAAAAACTTCGTAAGCTTGTTTACTGATTTATAGGCGAAGGAATTTCTAAATCTAGTGCTTCGTGTTCTACTTCATGAGCTTTCAAGCAGTTACACTTTTGTATATTTGTAAGTAACTAGTTAAGATGTACGGACGACTCACATGAGTCCCAGAAGGTTTGCCATTCTGAAATCGTGCCTTCGAAAGTTGGAAGCGTAAGTTTTGGTACGTTACTCTGATTAAAAGTTGCAGGAAATGTACTTTATTGCGTGTTGATTGTGAGAATGGCTTGGGCAAACTGGTTTTCAAACGACAGTGCGTTGTGTAGGTTTGCTATGTTTTGCGTTGAAACAAACGGTATAGTTTTTGGATTTAAAGTGTGCGTTCTAGTACTTTAGTATTTGATTCAATGTGACGGGACTGCAGGAATTTGGACATTTGTATGAACTTACGTACGTGTCAAATCAAGGTTATCATATTAACCGAAAATTCATCTGAATGAAATAATCTAATTTACCACATCTTCCGGTTCCGTTAACTTTAGAATTTGTTCATTCAAGTCCTTAAACAATGTTTGTGTTTGTACAAGTTTTCCTAGTGTTGTAATGACTTCTACTTGATCGAATTTTGTATTCTCCTTTGTTTCATCTAATCGTAGGTATACCTTGAACTACACGTATTTTGCGACTGACTATCTGAACAACGGAACCGAAATTACGTTAGTGATTGCGAAAAGCAGATTAGCGCAAGTGAAAACCCTTACATAACCGCAACTAGAACTTATGGCCGCAGTTATTGGAACTAGACTAGCTTTTCATGTAAAATCGACCTTCTAATGTAAAAACGGGGCTTTCTGGTCGGATAGCTGTATAGTATTGCACTGGTTAAATCATCGAAACTGTTTAAACGATTTATTGTGAATCGAGCGCGAGGAATAACAAAATCTACAAAATCAGCATTAATGGAGATATTGCCCAAAAGAATGCAACCCAACCAATCTCTTAACACGAGGAATTGACGTCGATCAATACATCGATAGTGTCCTTTAAAAAAAGACAGAATTAGTTAACGGTATTGACAATTACAGAAAAAAACGAAGACGAGGAATTTCTAAACAATGAAGTTCATACTGATCACTATGATATCAGTAACGTTATAGACAATTGGAAATATTGAAATTTTCAGGAAAGTGATTTGAGTAACTGCTTACGTTCAGCGGTTCATATTTAACTACCAATATACCGATATACCAAACATCTGAGATAAAAACACAAGGCAATATCCTAGCACTAGACAATTGTGACTCTTCATAGATGACGGTAGCTTTTTGAGATGCAATGGAAGGATTCACAGCGAAATCATTTTAGAGAATACCAAATTTCCGTATTTATTACCTGCGAATCATTTACTTACCAAACTGATAGTGACAGACGCACACGAGCGTTCACTTAATTCGGACTCAATGCTACGCTTACTTACGTATTACAATCGTATTGGGTACCGATACTTAGACAATATGTTAAGGAGTAATTGATCAAGTTTTCGCTGTTGTTAATCATTGTAATGTTACGTAAGTGTCACGTGTTGACAATAGAGTCAAAATAGATATACATACATTCTATTCACTTTTGTTATTGTTAGCTATATAGTTGTCCGATGTAACCTCTTAACGATATTGGTGTCAAGTGAACCTCTTAACGATATTGGTGTCAAGTGACCAGAATGAATTTACAGCTGAAATCGATACTAGCAGGACATAGTAGTGCCGTCTCCGGAATATTCCAGAAATCGCAAACGTACATGAATGCATAATTTTACATACCTTCATACAAGAGCTTACGTTATTTTTTACGACAAAATTGAAACATATGTACGTGGTTTAGAATCCCTTGGTCAGACAGAGAATACATATGACCCATTATTGGTCCCTATCATATTGAAAAAGTTACCGGGGACGTACGCATAAATCTTACAAGACACCATGAATCAAATAGTTGGCAATTAAATGAACTACTACATATACTATCTCAAGAACTCAACATTATGGAGAGAGGCAATTCCTCTGATCATACGGAAACTTAAACCACTACAGCAGCATGTCACACCAATGCAAAGGTACGTACAAAATAAATCAACACAAATAAACGTAAAATCATGTGTACTTTTGTAACGAATCACATTTTCCTGTTAATTGCACTAAGATAATTGATCAAACAGCAAATATTTCTGTTGTTAAACAGCATCGTTTATGTTTTAACTGTCTTTGACCCCCAATATAGCTGATTGCAAATCACACAAAAGTTGCAGGAAATGTAAAATAAAGCAGCATACTAGTTTATGCAAAGACGAGGTTAAAAAGATGAAAAACAGAGTAACACTAATGAATATATTACTAGTAACACAATTCAGTAAACACAACACAACGCGAAGAAAACGGGTACAGTTCTTCACTCACAGACACAGACTAAAAACTGTCGTAGCGCAAGTAAGTTCGGGCATTCAATGTACTTACACAAACACATTATTTGACAAGGGCGCACAGATGCCCTCATCACAGAAAAATAAGCTACAGAGCTTGATTTGACAATTACCAGACAGAAGACCATAAACTTGTCAGGATTTTGTGACACAAGTGATGGCACAGACAACGGCAAATTACCTATCAACGTTTTGACTGTACCAGAAATAGCTGTACCAATGAAGACTTATGTACGTAATATAACAAATTTAAAGTATTTGTTTGGCTTGAAATTAGACCATCCGGTCTCACATGACCCAATGGTTGAAGATTCTCTATTGAATTATATCTAATTCGATTATTACTGGTCAATTGTCGATGATAGAATAGTATGAGGAACAGGACCTACTACCGTCAAGTCGGAAATCCGTAACCTTCTGTCCGGCACAATCAATTGAATACCTGCAAATCCAGATCACACACTTACGTCAATGATGAACATATTAGTAGGTCACAGAGTTGAAGAGTAGAACTTTTATAATGGAGAAATTTATGGAAGTTGAAGCTGCTAGTATAAGTAATAGTGACAACAAATCTGAAAACAGACAATTCCAAGATGTATATAAATCAAATGGTAGAGGTTACCATATGAAAACATAAAGATATGTTGATAAGTTACCTTGTAAGGAGGAACACCACACCTTACTAGACAACAGAAGTATTGAATAACGGAGAACAAAAAATGTCATTAAGCGTCTTAATCGTAAACTTACACTTTTACAGAAAAACGGAAAAATTATTAATGAACAAGAAAAACGTAGATTTATCGAGAGAGTTGATGAACGATCAGCCAAAACAATTGTTCATTCCATACCGCACCATCATTTCCGTAAAAAGTCGTCAACCACGCCAATCAGAATTGTATTTGACTGTAGCTGCAAACCTTCACCTATTAATCTAAGCTTAAATGATTGTTTGATGGATCTTTGGCCAAACTTTAATGATTTAACCGGAATTTTTCTCCGATTTAGAATGCACAAATACGCCGTCTCGACAGGTATAGAAAAAGCCTTACTTATTATGGGCTGGATGAAGAGGATCGTGATGTTACCAGATTCTCTTATGCTTAGTAACCCGGATGACCCAAATAGTCAACTAACCGCAAACAGATTCAAGTCAGTATAATTTGGAGCAACTTTCTCTCCGTTTATCCTAAATGCTGTTATACGTAAACATTTGACTGCAATTCAACAGACTGGACAGCAATGTTAAAGAAATACTTTTATGTTGACAATATTATATCGAGCTTTAATTAACAAAGAGCTTTGTTAGACTTCTTCCATGCATCACGTTTAGTATTTGTAAATGATTTGTATGATGCGAGAGCATAAGGAATTGAATATTTATCAAAATCATCATGTAACCGAGAAGCTTAATCCTTATGGAACAATTTTGTTCGGTGGATGGTGGGAGAGATTGAGAGGAATAACGAAAAACTGAATTAAACGAGCACATATGGACAATAAAACACTCAACACGATAATGACTGAAGTAGAACGTTTACTCAGTGATCGCCCACTAACATACGTTTCATCGGATCAAACGCGGACGACGAACCCCTTACTCCGTCACATTTATTATATTGAAAACGGACCAAGACGCTACCGTATAACGGCCTTAAAGACTGTAGTTTACAACCAGGAACCAAAGACACTACGCATGAACCAGTAACTGGCTAGACAATCGAAGTTTCTTTCATTAATTCTTAAAAACTACATAAAAAGATGGAAGCAGGAATACATAAATTCGCTTAGGAAATATTACCGATACACAGATCGAAACACATAGAACATTAACGTCGGAAATATGTAGTTCAGATTCAGGACTATGTATCTAGAGTAAATTGGACTTTGGCGATCAGTGACAATTTTTTTTACGGCAAAGATGGACTTACACGATCAGCCATAATTCGAACAAAAACTGGTTTGATATCTAGACCAATCATCAAACTTGAATTCTTTGGAACTTGAAAATATAGCAGCTCAGAGTGAGGAAAAGACGAAAATAAAAACATAGACTAACATGTGTTAAATATAAATCGTGAAAAGTTAAATGATAACGTGTGATTAGCATATGGACATTAAAATGAATTTAAACCGTGGGCTGTTAAATATTTTACATATAAATTTAAAATTTTACTAGTAATTTATTTTATTAATAATTAATGTTGTGATCACTTTCATTTATTTTAAAGTAATTCATGTGCGGCCCAAGTATGTTAAGAGCAAAATCACAAACGCAACGTTCTCGCTGCCCATATTCATTGTAACATGTGTGACATGTTGACATTAGAGCTTGAATAGAAAGAATTATTCACACGAGTCATTATATCAGAGGGAGAGGTATCCATTGCCTCAAAAATGACAAAAATCTTTAATGCCCTAGACTCGTACGACTTAGCCAGGAAAGGATAAGGTTGGTACCTTTATATATCACAAAGTCGAAATGAACTATTACCAGCTGGCCAAACCAAGACATTTTCCACATGGGTCATGACACAAGAGGTATATGTAGTAGTTGTATAATGGCCCATAGTACTTATGTCCTAGACCCGTACAAGTTTGTCAGGAGGGGATAACAAGGGTTGTGGTACTCCGATTCATCACGAAGTCGAAAAAAACTATTGCCGGATGGCCAAATTAAGAAATTCTCCATGTGGGTCATTATATCAGAGGAAGAAATAGGAATTGCCTCTAAAATGACCCATACTACTATACCCTAGACCGTACGACCTAGTCAGCAAAGAGAAAGATGGGAACCTTTATATATCTCAAAGTCGGATTGAACTATTGACGACTTGTCAAACTAAAAGATTCTCCTCGTGGACCATGATACAGAGGTTAAGGTACTAATTACCTTTAAAATGACCAGCAAGTAAAAGTATGTTTGAATATTTTGATATACAAGAGTACTTCCCTTACCCTTTTCCTACCAATACGTACGGATCTATGATATACGATACATGGGCCTTTTTAGAGAAAACACCTACGCTAATCTTTTTGTTAGCTCACAAGGAGAATCTCTTAGTTTGGTCTTTGTGATATACAAGAGTACTTCCCTTTGCTGTTCAACAGGTACGGGTCTAGGACATAAGAACCATGGGTAATTTTCGAGGCAACATTATTCCATACATCTGATATGTTTGACAACGCAATCAGTGTTAGTGCTATGGCCCATCTTAAAGGCAATGGCTACCTCTACCTCTGCTAATATGGTCCACGTTAAGATTATCTTAGTCGGTCAGCTGGCAATATTTCATTTTGACTTCGTTGTACACCGGGATACTATATCCCCCTTTAAACCGTCTGCTGACAAATTTGCACAGGTCTAGGGCATGATTGTTATGGGCCATTTTAGAGGAAATGCCTACCTCTAACACTGGTATAATGGCCCACGTGGAGAATCTCTTAGTTTGGCCAGCCGGCAATAGTTCAGTTCGAATTCGTTGTATCCGGGATACCATATCCCCCCATTTGAACCCCCTACTGACAAATTCGTACGGATCTAGGGTATAATTTTTATGGGCCATTTTAAAGGCAATAAGTACCTCTTCCTCTGGTATCATTCCCCACGTGGAGAATCTCTTCGTTTGGCCAGCCGGCAATAGTTCATTTTCGAGTTTGTGATAAACCAGGGTACCCCCTTATCCTTTCCTGACTAACTCGTACGGGTCTAGGGCATACGTGCTATGAGCCATTTTATAGTCAATACCAACCTCTACCTCTGGTATGATGGTTGATGTGGAGAATCTCTTAGTTTGGACAGCCGGCAATAGTTCAGTTCGAATTCGTTGTAAACCGGAATACCATATCCCCCCTTTTAACCCTCTACTGACAAACTCGTACGGGTCTAGGGTACAAGTGCTCAGAGCCATTTTAAAGGCAATAAGTACCTCTTCCTGTGGTATCATTGCCCACGTGGAGAATCTCTTCGTTTGGTCAGCCGGCAATAGTTCATTTTCGAATTTGTGATATCCCAGGGTACCCCCCTTATCCTTTCAAGACTAACTCGTACGGGTCTAGGGCATAAGTGCTATGGGCCATTTTATAGGCCATACCAACCTCTACCTCTGGTATGATGGTTGATGTGGTGAATCTCTTATTTTGGCCAGCCGACAATAGTTCAGTTCGAATTCGTTGTAAACCGGAATACCATATCCCCCCTTTTAACCCTCTACTGACAAACTCGTACGGGTCTAGGGTACAAGTGCTCAGAGCCATTTTAAAGGCAATAAGTACCTCTTCCTGTGGTATCATTGCCCACGTGGAGAATCTCTTCGTTTGGTCAGCCGGCAATAGTTCATTTTCGAATTTGTGATATCCCAGGGTACCCCCCTTATCCTTTCAAGACTAACTCGTACGGGTCTAGGGCATAAGTGCTATGGGCCATTTTATAGGCCATACCAACCTCTACCTCTGGTATGATGGTTGATGTGGTGAATCTCTTATTTTGGCCAGCCGACAATAGTTCAGTTCGAATTCGTTGTAAACCGGAATACCATATCCCCCCTTTTAACCCTCTACTGACAAACTCGTATGGGTCTAGGGTACCAGTGCTATGGGCCATTTTAAAGGCAATAAGTACCTCTTCCTCTGGTATCATTGCCCACGTGGAGAATCTCTTCGTTTGGCCAGCCTGCAATAGTTCATTTTCGAATTTGTGATAAACCAGCGTACCCCCTTATCCTTTCCTGACTAACTCGTACGGGTCTAGGGCATAAGTGCTATGAGCCATTTTATCGCCAATACCAACCTCTACCTCTGGTATAATGGCCGATGTGGAGAATCTCTTAGTTTGGCCAGCCGGCAATAGTTCAGTTCGAATTCGTTGTATCCGGGATACCATATCCCCCCCTTTGAACCCTCTACTGACAAACTCGTACGGGTCTAGGGTATAAGTGCTATGGGCCATTTTAAAGGCGATAAGAACGTCTTCCTCTGGTATCATTGCCCACGTGGAGAATCTCTTCGTTTGGCCAGCCGACAATAGTTCATTTTCGAATTTGTGATATACCAGGGTACCCCCTTATCCTTTTCTGACTAACTCGTTCGGGTCTAGGGCATAAGTGCTATGGGCCATTTTAGAGGCAATATCAACCTCTACCTCTGGTATAATGGCCGATGTGGAGAATCTCTTAGTTTGGCCAGCCGGCAATAGTTCAGTTCGAATTCGTTGTATCCGGGATACCATATCCCCCCTTTGAACCCTCTACTGACAAACTCGTACGGGTCTAGGCTATAAGTGCTATGGGCCATTTTAAAGGCAATAAGTGCCTCTTCCTCTGGTATCATTGCCCACGTGGAGAATCTCTTCGTTTGGCCAGCCGGCAATAGTTCATTTTCGAATTTGTGATATACCAGGGTACCCCCTTATCCTTTTCTGACTAACTCGTACGGGTCTAGTGCATAAGTGCTATGGGACATTTTAGAGGCAATACCAACCTCTACCTCTGGTATAATGGCCGATGTGGAGAATCTCTTAGTTTGGCCAGCCGGCAATAGTTCGATTCGAATTCGTTGTATCCGGGATACCATATCCCCCCTTTGAACCCTCTACTGACAAACTCGTACGGGTCTAGGCTATAAGTGCTATGGGCCATTTTAAAGGCAATAAGTACCTCTTCCTCTGGTATCATTGCCCACGTGGAGAATCTCTTCGTTTGGCCAGCCGGCAATAGTTCATTTTCGAATTTGTGATATACCAGGGTACCCCTTATCCTTTTCTGACTAACTTGTACGGGTCTAGGGCATAAGTGCTATGGGCCATTTTAGAGGCAATACTAACCTCTACCTCTGGTATAATGGCCGATGTGGAGAATCTCTTAGTTTGGCCAGCCGGCAATAGTTCAGTTCGAATTCGTTGTATCCGGGATACCATATCCTCCCTTTGAACCCTCTACTGACAAACTCGTACGGGTCTAGGGTATAAGTGCTATGGGCCATTTTAAAGGCAATACGTACCTCTTCCTCTGGTATCATTGCCCACGTGGAGAATCTCTTCGTTTGGCCAGCCGGCAATAGTTCATTTTCGAATTTGTGATATACCAGGGTACCCCCTTATCCTTTTCTGACTAACTCGTACGGGTCTAGGGCATAAGTGCTATGGGCCATTTTGGAGGCAATACCAACCTCTACCTCCGGTATAATGGCCGATGTGGAGAATCTCTTAGTTTGGCCAGCCGGCAATAGTTCAGTTCGAATTCGTTGTATCCGGGATACCATATCCCCCCTTTGAACCCTCTACTGACAAACTCGTACGGGTCTAGGGTATAAGTGCTATGGGCCATTTTAAAGGCAATAAGTACCTCTTCCTCTGGTATCATTGCCCACGTGGAGAATCTCTTCGTTTGGCCAGCCGGCAATAGTTCATTTTCGAATTTGTGATATACCAGGGTACCCCCCTTATCCTTTTCTGACTAACTCGTACGGGTCTAGGGCATAAGTGCTATGGGCCATTTTAGAGGCAATACCAACCTCTACCTCTGGTATAATGGCCGATGTGGAGAATCTCTTAGTTTGGCCAGCCGGCAATAGTTCAGTTCGAATTCGTTGTATCCGGGATACCATATCCCCCCTTTGAACCCTCTACTGACAAACTCGTACGGGTCTAGGGTATAAGTGCTATGGGCCATTTTAAAGGCAATAAGTACCTCTTCCTCTGGTATCATTGCCCACGTGGAGGATCTCTTCGTTTGGCCAGCCGGCAATAGTTCATTTTCGAATTTGTGATATACCAGGGTACCCCCTTATCCTTTTCTGACTAACTCGTACGGGTCTAGGGCATAAGTGCTATGGGCCATTTTAGAGGCAATACCAACCTCTACCTCTGGTATAATGGCCGATGTGGAGAATCTCTTAGTTTGGCCAGCCGGCAATAGTTCAGTTCGAATTCGTTGTATCCGGGATACCATATCCCCCCTTTGAACCCTCTACTGACAAACTCGTACGGGTCTAGGGTATAAGTGCTATGGGCCATTTTAAAGGCAATAAGTACCTCTTCCTCTGGTATCATTGCCCACGTGGAGAATCTCTTCGTTTGGCCAGCCGGCAATAGTTCATTTTCGAATTTGTGATATACCAGGGTACCCCCTTATCCTTTTCTGACTAACTCGTACGGGTCTAGGGCATAAGTGCTATGGGCCATTTTAGAGGCAATACCAACCTCTACCTCCGGTATAATGGCCGATGTGGAGAATCTCTTAGTTTGGCCAGCCGGCAATAGTTCAGTTCGAATTCGTTGTATCCGGGATACCATATCCCCCTTTGAACCCTCTACCGACAAACTCGTACGGGTCTAGGGTATAAGTGCTATGGACCATTTTAAAGGCAATAAGTATCTCTTCCTCTGGTATCATTGCCCACGTGGAGAATCTCTTCGTTTGGCCAGCCGGCAATAGTTCATTTTCGAATTTGTGATATACCAGGGTACCCCCTTATCCTTTTCTGACTAACTCGTACGGGTCTAGGGCATAAGTGCTATGGGCCATTTTAGAGGCAATACCAACCTCTACCTCTGGTATAATGGCCGATGTGGAGAATCTCTTAGTTTGGCCAGCCGGCAATAGTTCAGTTCGAATTCGTTGTATCCGGGATACCATATCCCCCCTTTGAACCCTCTACTGACAAACTCGTACGGGTCTAGGGTATAAGTGCTATGGGCCATTTTTAAGGGAATAAGTACCTCTTCCTCTGGTATCATTGCCCACGTGGAGAATCTCTTCGTTTGGCCAGCCGGCAATAGTTCATTTTCGAATTTGTGATATACCAGGGTACCCCCTTATCCTTTTCTGACTAACTCGTACGGGTCTAGGGCATAAGTGCTATGGGCCATTTTAGAGGCAATACCAACCTCTACCTCCGGTATAATGGCCGATGTGGAGAATCTCTTAGTTTGGCCAGCCGGCAATAGTTCAGTTCGAATTTGTTGTATCCGGGATACCATATCCCCCCTTTGAACCCTCTACTGACAAACTCGTACGGGTCTAGGGTATAAGTGCTATGGGCCATTTTAAAGGCAATAAGTACCTCTTCCTCTGGTATCATTGCCCACGTAGAGAATCTCTTCGTTTGGCCAGCCGGCAATAGTTCATTTTCGAATTTGTGATATACCAGGGTACCCCCTTATCCTTTTCTGACTAACTCGTACGGGTCTAGGGCATAAGTGCTATGGGCCATTTTAGAGGCAATACCAACCTCTACCTCTGGTATAATGGCCGATGTGGAGAATCTCTTAGTTTGGCCAGCCGGCAATAGTTCAGTTCGAATTCGTTGTATCCGGGATACCATATCCCCCCTTTGAACCCTCTACTGACAAACTCGTACGGGTCTAGGGTATAAGTGCTATGGGCCATTTTAAAGGCAATAAGTACCTCTTCCTCTGGTATCATTGCCCACGTGGAGAATCTCTTCGTTTGGCCAGCCGGCAATAGTTCATTTTCGAATTTGTGATATACCAGGGTACCCCCTTATCCTTTTCTGACTAACTCGTACGGGTCTAGGGCATAAGTGCTATGGGCCATTTTAGAGGCAATACCAACCTCTACCTCCGGTATAATGGCCGATGTGGAGAATCTTTTAGTTTGGCCAGCCGGCAATAGTTCAGTTCGAATTCGTTGTATCCGGGATACCATATCCCCCCTTTGAACCCTCTACTGACAAACTCGTACGGGTCTAGGGTATAAGTGCTATGGGCCATTTTAAAGGCAATAAGTACCTCTTCCTCTGGTATCATTGCCCACGTGGAGAATCTCTTCGTTTGGCCAGCCGGCAATAGTTCATTTTCGAATTTGTGATATACCAGGGTACCCCCTTATCCTTTTCTGACTAACTCGTACGGGTCTAGGGCATAAGTGCTATGGGCCATTTTAGAGGCAATACCAACCTCTACCTCTGGTATAATGGCCGATGTGGAGAATCTCTTAGTTTGGCCAGCCGGCAATAGTTCAGTTCGAATTCGTTGTATCCGGGATACCATATCCCCCCTTTGAACCCTCTACTGACAAACTCGTACGGGTCTAGGGTATAAGTGCTATGGGCCATTTTAAAGGCAATAAGTACCTCTTCCTCTGGTATCATTGCCCACGTGGAGAATCTCTTCGTTTGGCCAGCCGGCAATAGTTCATTTTCGAATTTGTGATATACCAGGGTACCCCCTTATCCTTTTCTGACTAACTCGTACGGGTCTAGGGCATAAGTGCTATGGGCCATTTTAGAGGCAATACCAACCTCTACCGCCGGTATAATGGCCGATGTGGAGAATCTCTTAGTTTGGCCAGCCGGCAATAGTTCAGTTCGAATTCGTTGTATCCGGGATACCATATCCCCCCTTTGAACCCTCTACTGACAAACTCGTACGGGTCTAGGGTATAAGTGCTATGGGCCATTTTAAAGGCAATAAGTACCTCTTCCTCTGGTATCATTGCCCACGTGGAGAATCTCTTCGTTTGGCCAGCCGGCAATAGTTCATTTTCGAATTTGTGATATACCAGGGTACCCCCTTATCCTTTTCTGACTAACTCGTACGGGTCTAGGGCATAAGTGCTATGGGCCATTTTAGAGGCAATACCAACCTCTACCTCTGGTATAATGGCCGATGTGGAGAATCTCTTAGTTTGGCCAGCCGGCAATAGTTCAGTTCGAATTCGTTGTATCCGGGATACCATATCCCCCCTTTGAACCCTCTACTGACAAACTCGTACGGGTCTAGGGTATAAGTTCTATGAGCCATTTTAAAGGCAATAAGTACCTCTTCCTCTGGTATCATTGCCCACGTGGAGAATCTCTTCGTTTGGCCAGCCGGCAAAAGTTCATTTTCGAATTTGTGATATACCAGGGTACCCCCTTATCTTTTTCTGACTAACTCGTACGGGTCTAGGGCATAAGTGCTATGGGACATTTTAGAGGCAATTAAATGGACTGGTAATGTTGAGATTAAAGACTCTTATTGATCTCCGTAATTTTGAAGAATTATGTCATTGAAATAGTAATTGACAGTTTCTATTTTACTGTTTATTATATTCCTTCAACAAACTATGTTTCTTGTTTTTCTGATCTTTTTAATTGTGTGATACTATCGTATGTATTGTATATTTTAGTTTTAGAATTGGACTATATTTGTAGACAACGAACAGATTATGGAATGCCCATATGACAATTAATTCCATTTAATTACCCTATATTTAATCATCTTGTTTTAATTACTATAGTTTACATTGATTCAATAATAACAACATTTTAATGTTCATAATTGTTTTGTGTTGTGTGAGGCAATGCAATTAAACTTTTCATTTACTTTCATTTTAAATGACGAGGACCTTGCAGAAGACACCTATTGGCTTACTATTTCCTAATTACTTTATATTGCTATAAATAGCATAACCATATTGGATATTAACAGCAAAGGTTATTTTATTGTCACAATCTAATAACTACCCAAAACATTTCATCGAACGCGGTTTTGATCTCATGAATATTATTGACGGCTAGCCGCATGAATATTAACGCCGGCTAGATCCACACTAGTCTTTCTGACTTAAATTGTAAAATTGAGAAAGGAAATGGTGAATATGTCAAAGCGACAACCACCCGACCATAGAGCAAACAACAGCCGAAGGTTTATCTCACATTGACTTCATTTTCATGGATCTTTGACAATGTGTGATGTATGTGACACCTGTCCTAAAACTCTTTCCTTGGTCTATCAGCATAAAATAATTCATGAACACTCTTTTACTTGTAACGTAAAAGATGAAGAAAACCGAATAAGACTCCAATTAGTAATAGACTGAAATATCTGTTGTAGAAGTGTTACTGTTTTGTGGAGATTTAACTAACATTTCTTTTCATATTTAGAATTAGGTATTTTAATTGGATTCTGCCTTACTATCCTAAAAATTAGTCCAGCTTTTCATTCAAAATCTACTGCTGTCAAAATTCTTATGCTATATTAAAACCACACAAAGAACAATACGAAGCAAAGTTCTATTTTCTTGCCGTTGAATAGAAAATATCAGTGTTGGTAAAATTAAGAAATGTTGTTATAATTTTCAATGATACAACTATAATAATTCACCAAAGTTTTAGGTAGATATACGCAATTGTAGTCGACTGTACGACCTTCATAGAGTGAGTAAAAGTCGCTATAAAAGGTTTAAAAATGTGAAATATGAATATGAAACAATTCATATCAGAATATTAATTGCCTAATGTACATGTATAACAAAACAATTTACAAACAATAAATATGACCGAAATGAACCAACCACAACCACTAGACTACAGGTTCCTGACTTGATCCAAGGTTAATGTTATAAAAATATCTTGAAACGTGTGCTTATTCTTTTAAATTACTTTTAAATTATAATTACTGAAAACAAACTGTCATGGTATCAAAAGAATCTTTTCTATCTATAGGAGAAACGTGAACTATATTAAAGACGACATTGACCTTATATTGTATGTGTAGAAGTACTTAAAGATGACAAAAAGTTTAAGTACTGAAAATGATTTAAATTTTCAGTACTGAAAAATGACTGAAATTTTCAGTACTAAAAAATGACTGAAATTTTCAGTACTGAAAAATGACTGAAATTTTCAGTACTGAAAAATGGCTGAAATTTTCAGTACTGAAAAATGGCTGAAATTTTCAGTACTGATAAATGACTGAAATTTTCAGTACTGATAAATGACTGAAATTTTCAGTACTGTAAACAACTTTTTCTCAACATTACTGAAAATGATAAAAAAAATGTATGTACTGAATAGTGATGTTTCCTAAAAGTACTGTTTATATAGCGGCATTTAATGTACTGTTTAGTGATGTTTCCTAAAAGTACTGTTTATATAGCGGAATTTAATGTACTGTTTAGTGATATTTCCTAAAAGTACTGTTTATATAGCGGCATTTGATGTACTGTTTAGTAATGTTTCCTAAAAGTACTGTTTGTATAGCGGCATTTAATGTACTGATTAGTAATGTTTCCTAAAAGTACTGTTTTTATAGCGGCATTCAATGTACATGTAAACGCTAGTCAAATTGTTGGTAGTGTAACCAATTAAAACTTTTCCAAAACTACAGTTAAATTTACAAGAAGTTTTAAATTACCAAAATGGTATTAAAACAAAACATATAACAATATATGAATTAGATGTTGTGTTAGACGTAACTTGATTCGACCACAGAGGTCGAGACTTGAACATTTTGATTGTGATTGAATATTTGACACATCATAGGTTTAAGACACAAAATGAATGCTGTCAATGAACCGATAAGGGAGAAAGCTGTTTTACAAAATTGTTAAGATGTAAACATTTAGCTATTTATTGTAAAGTAGAATACTTCTGATCCATAAATATGTGCTGGTTTGACAATACAATGCACATACATCAGGAACTTGCATCACTAAGTCGCGCTAAATTACTAAAATCTTCACAATTTCAGCATTTTGGGCAAAAACCATTTGGAAAGTGACATATTATGGCATATATGATAGATTTTTCATATTTAAGCTTGTATTTGAGCGTCTGAAGTTACTAAATCAGTTCAAATCTTTCACATAAACTATATGAATAGACTAAAGTAGACACTAGTGTGTTTATAAAGTGTCCAAAGTCTTTCAGCAGATGACCCTAAAATCGAATCTTCTCCTTTGAAATTGGACATTTACCTATTACATTGTCCAAAATCCAAAGTCTATAAGAACAGGGTTAGATTCAGCATATCAAAGAACCCCAAGAACTAAAATGTAGTTGTAATTAAACACAGTTTAATTTTGGACCCTGATATAGACCAACTTGAATACTGGGCCCAAAATCAAAAAATAATATACATATTTTGTAAGTTTATAATATAGTTTGCTTCATCGGAAAAAAAAATAGTATTTAGAAAATAAATAGAGAACATGTCCATGGGACACAAATTTTCCCCAAGCTTGCACATTAAGTTACAAATAGACATAACTCAAGAACCGTAAAAGGACGCCATCAAAATTCAAACTTTATCTGTGTGTTGTGGTAATGAGCATTTTTTATTGGTTTCCTAACATTTGGTTGAGGAAAACTGAAGTAAGAAAACTGAGCAGAAAACAATTTCGAGACGTACAGAAGGTCGGTTGTTCAGTATGATAAGGTAAACTTAATGCCTCCTGCGATACGGCGAGGGATAATTAGTTTTTTTTACAAAATAACAAACAGAATTCTTCAAACAATTTACCAAATAAAAGAATAAAATAATTTCCAAAATATTATTTATCATTAATAAAATGATAATTCTCGTTATTTTTTATTACTTTGTCACAAACTAATATCTGCAACCTATCTATCAATGTCAAAATTTTTATTACAAAATGCATTGTAATGAAGTATAACCTTTAATACAAAAAGGCTATTATCAAAAACAACATTTTTAAAATTTCACAATCGGGGTAAATTGAGAGATTGCAATGCTAAAAAAAAAGTTTTTTTCTGTCAAATGTAGATAGTTCATTTTAGGTATTCCTACTTCCTTTGTAAAAAAAAACAACACTGGCAACCATGATTACAGTCAAGTATGCTTGAAGCTTAAGTGTGGTTTAACACCAACATCAATCACTTAATCATGAAATGTTAATTGGTAAAGTTTTCCTTCATTATAAACGTATTTCAAAAGTGCTAAATATCTCCGATGCCAATTTTGAAAGTTGGCATGTGGTAACAAACTAAGTCTTCTACGACAACTATAATGTTAAGGAACACTACCTAAAAACTCAATCTCGAAGTGGCAAAGTTGTAATCAGGCGAGTTCATTACATTGACATATTGGAAATGTGATTAAAATTCTACAATGCCCGATTGTTATTCTGTTATTTTTATCACGCTGTACTACAACGCGACTAACACTGTAGGAGTGTTCTGAATCGTTCGAGCTAGTTTCGGATTACAATTTTAAAAACGCATGCGTACTACATAATCTACTTTAAAAACAAGTTACAAGTTACAAGTTAATGAACAACGTGGGCATGTAAGATTAAAGATGATAATAAAGGAATCTAAAAATTAAAATTGACATAATAATGGGGTAGATATTAAAAGATTAAAGCATGAGTAATAATAACACTAACTATTGTGATTGTCTTGTTAAGCCTGTCTGTACATTTGTTTTATAAAATGACGAAGACGCTATTTTACGAACTTGTAATCGATCATGTTTACAAATCAGTGTCAAGCTATTGATATTAAATTCTTCTTCCACCAACTAGTGAAATCGACCCCACATAAGTTTTACGATCATCATTACTAATTAATTTATACGGTGTGTCTAGATCTTAGCTAACTTGCGACATGTTCATGCTGTCTTATATCTTAAAACACTACAAAGTTGTCTAATCAGTAAATCTACAGGTGTTGTCCTATATATGATTATAATTATTTGACTGAATTCTTTATCAATTTGATAAAAAAAAGACTTCGATCAAAATTTGAAACAGGGACATCAGATGGAATATTTAATAATCGTTAACACGGTTTGCAATGTGCTTATTTATTGACAGCGTTCGCAGATTATTGACATAATGCATAAACATGATGATTCTTACGCAAACCATTTCAGATAAGGATGATTTAATTTTGGAATTGGAACAACTTTGTAACTTTTTCAAGGTAGTGACATTTTCTTCGTGGTATTATTCGCGACTGGTCGGAATAAGCATTTGCAACTTCAATTTTGTAATATTACACTGAAGCAAGACCTCGTAGATAACAGTGATAATCACATATTATTTTTCTTAGCGTTTAACTAGATAGACAGAAGTATACATAAGATCACTCAATAACTGTAGATTTTGTTTGTTTGAATTTGTTAGTTGCATAGCAAGAATATTTATGTCCCATTGAATTTGACCACAACAAAAAATGACTATAGTAACCCCGGAACTTGTTCAATTAATATACTTTATATCTTATAAAAAAGGATTTCATTCTAGAAACTAAAAAGTAAGTTAGCTACTTACATGCAGGAGTATTTCTTGTTTTAAAATTTTTTGAAAAATGCATTCGGGTGTTATTAGTTCAAACATTCAAAAATGTATTAAAACACAAGACAGTATTATACCAAAGGAAAAATAGATTGTCATATATGCCATATATATGTAACAAAGATTCTCAGTAAGTGGTGATATTGTTCAGGAATTTTATTTTTTCTTAGCTACAGTTTATTCAAACTCAATTAACGGTGTACCTATACAAATCTTTGGTTTGTAGAGGAGGCAATAGACAACTTTCGAGTTCGATGCATTTCCGTCAAAAACAAGTTCTAGTGAACATCATTTGTGCGTTTAGGGGCGTCGTCACTTCCATTCCAATGTTGAGCGAGTGGTTTGAAAACTATAATTCTATATTGTACGAATTATACGGCAAATTGAATTCTCAAAATTGACAATCATCATTGCTGTCATTAGGGAATTGTCATTAATAACCTACAAAACAACCATTAGTTCTAGTTTATCCGTCACAATGACGATCACTAAGACGCTTGATGAACGTAAATAGTGCAGGGATACAGGCGACCCCCTCTATCTGGTAAATGACGTCATAAAGGCGAGTATAATTGACGATTTTTTTCCGGTCATGGATGAACTCGAAAGTGGCCTATTGTTTTTAATTATCAAATCGTGATTTATTGTTTATCTTCTACAAGAAAAACACACATTTACTCAGTGTATAAAAAGTGCGAGTCCAGTTAGTTCCTTTTCACTGTCGTACACAAGTATGACTAATGTGGAATAAAGCATAATGTGGAAAACTTCGTTTGTTCATTTTTTGAAAATGCAAAATTAGTAATTTAGATTAATGTGTCAACACAGTTTTATTAGAATATGACTTTTTAATGTACAAAAACATGATTGAAGTAAAAAAAAAAGTGTGATTAAAGCAGCTGAATAATATTGATTACTGAATGCGATTAATTTTAGCTATAACTAGATCACTCGCGCGACATCGCGGGTCCCTGACTGAATTAAAGCTTTTTTTTTGCCTGGAGATTTTGAATTCTTATTGTTATTTGGTAAGTCACGCTGATAATATGGTGCACAGTTAGGCCGTTTTCACATTTACCTAAACTCGGTGTAAGGTAAGTGTAACTCAAACGTAAACTAAACAAAATTACGTTTCCATTGATAAATCTCAATGTTTACATGTAGTTTAAATCATGTTTTGTCTTCATGCAGTCGATAGTCAATGTAGGCCTTGTGTAGGTTAAGTGTACACAAAACTAGGCATTAAAACATTAATTTTACCATGTATATTTAAAGAAGAAACGATTTTTGAATAAAATTGATATTTATAACAATTATTGATATTGTTTTTATAGAATTATTTTTATAAATTTGATATATTTATTTGTTATGAAAAAACACTTAATGTAGCTTTATTAACCCCTTATCAAGACTCAAAGTATCATCATTGCCGAACAAATAATTCATTTGAAAAGGTCTTCCCAAATCGACTGGATGTACACAGAAATATTTGCCACTGGTTTTACTCATTAATGCATAACTACAAAAAGTGTAAGTTAAATTGCTTTGTTTGTTTTGTATCTCAGATCTGTTAAAATATACTTAGAAATATAAAGAAAAAACACTCCCCCCTCCTTTTGCCAAATACTTCTTGGAGAAAAAATACCAACAAAAGAAAAAGAAACAGACAGAAAAGATATCTTTGGTATCTTTCAATAACTGCAAATCTTCTAAATGGCTTTCATAACTGAGCAACCACTTAACTGCCAAAAACAAGGGGGAGTAAAAGTCAGATGTTTTTTCGTGCGAACGTTTTTAACGCGTTTTTTTTTATGCTAGCAATGAAATATTTTTTTTTTAAATATTTAACCTTATAATGTAAGGGGTAGCTCTGGATTCAGAATACATTTTTTTATCATCTGTATGACAAGAATATTTTTTTGCCAAATTGGAGATCAGAATATTTTTCAAGGAAAAATACATTCCCCTCCCCCTCATATGGTCGTTCACTAACTCAGTAACTGCTAGAAAAGTTGTTCTAAAAATTTCCATTCGGTTCTTTTATAGTTATCCCACAAGGACGCGGTGTGTCAGTGTATGATCATTCCGATGGCCGGAGGCCAGAGGGTGATCTAACACTGACACACCAAGTCCGAGTGGGATAACTATTTTACATCCCAGCTGTTTCAGATTAGACGAAAAAAACATTTACAATTCATAAAATCTATAAAAAAAAAAAAAAAAGAAGAAGATGTAGTATGATTGCCAATGAGACAACTATCCACAAAAGACCAAAATGACACAAACATTAACAATTATAGGTCATCGTACGGCCTTCAACAATGAGCAAAGCCCATACCGCATATAGTCAGCTATAAAAGGCCCCGATAAGACAATGTAAAACAATTCAAACGAGAAAGCTAAGTAAAAAAAAATGAACGAAAAACAACCATGTAACACATAAATAAGCGACAACCACTGAATTACAGGCTCCTGATTTTGGACAGGCATATACATAAATAATGTGGCGGGGTTAAACATGTTAGCGGGATCCCAACTCTCCCCCTAACCTGGGACAGTGGTATAACAGTACAACATAAGAACGAACTATAAAAATCAGTTGAAAAAGGCTTAACTCATCAGATACACAAAAAATACAATCTAGTTTAGAACGCCACACAACCATTAAAATATACTTTATATATTACAATATGATGTAAACCCTTTATGACCCCGAAACACAATGAGTAGATATCAAACAATATCAATTTGCCCCACTAGCCAATCGGCCCATACTATATCGCCACTTTACCAAAAAATCGCCCCACTCTTGTTTACCGACTCGCCCCACTTTTGAAAAAGTGTAAAATCAAATTGAACAATCAATCTGACAACTCACTTACTAACAAAAAAGGTTTAAACCCCAATGAATAAAGGTCTGCCCACTCGCCCCACTTATAAAAAGATTTTGCTTCCGTTAAGTATGTTAAATAACTGCTAGTTCGTATCCAGTCGTCCTGGTTTAGTGGTATGTGTCGTGGCTCGATATGCTAAAGGTCTTGAGTTCGAATCCTAGCATATACACTGGATTTTTCTACGTGAATTTTGATAGATAGTCTTCTCCGTATAATTAATTAAGTTTTATAGTGAATTTGACATTCCTGCCAAAATGTTACAGAACAAAGGAAAGTATGCATAACAAAGAAAAACTCAAACTGGGGTGATATGGTAGGGGTGATCCGGCTCAGATCACCCCTGTTAGAACAAAGGAGCTGGGATGTAAAGTAAATTATTTACAACAGATTGATCACGTTTTTAGTAGTATTGACACACATCATGTTACTCCTGGAAAGGTAAACGGTCTAGGTGATACCTTGGTAATGTACTGCTAGATACGACAGAAGGAGTAATGGGCAAGACAAACAAAGACCGGTTTATCCCGACCGCAAAAATAAACCATGGTCTGATTAAAATTGTCAAGACAAACGTAATGAGTTAAGGCTAGGAGCGAACTAAGGTGTTTATAAACTGGCATTAAATAGTAAGGCCAATGAATATCGCAAAAAACATCAACTATCACCAGTATATAGAAAAATGTTCGTAGGAACTGAGAGCACTATCAAAAAATGTTTCTTAAGGATTTTGGAATACACTGAGAGAAAAAAAGACAATTCCTCTATCAGTATTGAAGCGGGTTTTTTTAATATTTTAAAAACACGAATGCAAGTGACGAGGAAGATCTTGATTTCATTGAGATCAATGCGTTATGTAGTGACTCAATTTATAATGAAATTTGAAATGGCGTCCTTACAGAACAAGAGGTTGTGGATGCCATTAAGATCTTGAAACATGATAAATCATCTGATACTGACAGGATACTTAATGAGTTTTTGAAAAACTCTCCCCCATTTTTAATATGTATTTACACTAAACTATTTAATGTGATATTGGATACAGGTATTATTCCTAAAACTTGGACAGCAGGAATAATTATATCAGTCTTTAAAAATAAAGGTTGTCCAAGGGAACCAGATCCAGATAATTATAGAGCTATAACATTGATTACTAGTAGTTGTATAGGGAAATTCTTTACTTCCATAATCAATACTCGATTGATTTTTTTTTGCAAATGAAATTTCACTTCAACATGAAAATCAGGCTTGTTTCAGAAAGGGGTATTCAACAGTAAACAACATTTTTGTACTCCATTTCTTATTTGGCAAAACCTTTTGTGTACTTTGGTAGACATTCGAAAAATATTCGATACGGTATCAAGATCTGGTTTTATGGGGAAAACTTCAATTGAGTAATATCAAAGGTAGGTGCTTCAAAGATATTTTTAATATCTACCAAGAAATCAAATCATGTGTAAAATATAATGGATGTCAATCAGATTTTCCCCTGTTTAGCAGGTGTAAGACAGGGGAAGAATCTATCGCTTTTTAGTTTTCAATTTTTCTTACTGACTTAAAAGACTACTTTCAGAGTCTAGATGAGATTTCACAAGAAACTGTAAAAAAGAAAGTTTCAAAGTGAATTGCACATTTTTTTTGAAATATTTGTTATATTAAATGCAGATGATACTGTAAATTTATCTGAAACAGAAGAAGATATATGCAGCGATCACTAAACATTTTCAGATATATTGTGATCAGTGGAAATGAGAAGTAAATCTAAATAAAACCAAGGTTATGATTTTTAGAAAGAGGAAAAGTAAAAAGAACTGTATTTTTTCTATTACAAGACAAAGAACTTGAGACTGTTGAAAAAAAAATATGTTTAGGTGTTATCTTTAAATATAACGGTACTTTTTAGATACCAAAAAAAGAAGCTAAAATCGATGCATTTTATTTATAGAATTGTTAGAAACGAAAACATTCCAATAGATTTGCAACTGATATTATTTGATTCCATGATAGAAACAATTATTTTATATGATTCTGAGGATTGGGGTTTTCAGAATTTAAAAAATATTGAACAGATACAATTGAAATTTTGCAAAAGAAGTTTTAAATTTCGAAATACTACA
The DNA here is from genome assembly GCF_965363235.1 of Mytilus galloprovincialis. Taxonomy (NCBI): domain Eukaryota; kingdom Metazoa; phylum Mollusca; class Bivalvia; order Mytilida; family Mytilidae; genus Mytilus; species Mytilus galloprovincialis. Next base: position 45,381,330 of record NC_134845.1, read on the forward strand.
CCCAATGTTATGGTGTATGGAGAATTGGGAAGATTTCCTCTGCAAATTCGAGTTAAATGTAGAATGATTTCGTATTGGTGTAAAATTGTAAACAACAGCAGTAAGATCGGTAGTCCTTTGTACAGGCTGATGTTATCATTGAAGAATCATGGGCATTATAGAAAATTCATCCCGGGGACAATTTTATGGGACATTTAAGAAAGACTTTGGATTAGAAAATTATCGGATCAGACTATCTGAACAGAATAAAGGTTGGGTAACTAAATTAAGGACATCAAACGTACGTATTCCAATCGAGACAGGACGTTGGCAAGAGAGAGAATATGTACTTTATGTCATAAATTTGTTGGTGATGAAGACCATGTTTTATTTGTATGTCAACACGATTCTATTTTCACTTTTGTTAATTATAGAAACCAATACTTATCTAGATATTATACTATTAATCCGCAATACATTAAAATGGAAAGATTAGTGTCCATATGTAATATGGAAGTCTACAAACGACTTTCATTTTTTATTAAGAAAATTGCTTGTTTGTTCTAAAATATTGACAAATATATTTCTTTGTGTTTCAATAGTACTGCATGCTCATTTCGTCATTCACTTGATTATGTATTATACTTTGACCTCATGTTACACGTTTATGTGTCTGAGGGATATCAATAAATATTGATAGTCTTGACATTGAATTCGATTTGTGAACGTAAGGCCACACCAATTTGATTCCTTGTTCGACGGACCCGCCCGCACCTATTTTTTTCAAAACAGATTTTTTTAATTTTTATTATATTCCCGCTTCCCGCATCCGGAAATGAAATCATGTCCATTTCCCGCACCGTTTTTTTTTGTAAATATTTTATAAAGATCAACATTTGTTTTTTAAAATCACAGTCTAGCCTTTATATAACGATTTTAAACCTATCAGCACCCCACCACACTGTAAATATCTGCGAGAATATTTGTTTCAGCATGAAACCAATTTATTCCAAGCGTGAGTGCTCCGATATAAATAGAAATACCAGTACAGAACAAAACGTTGGTTTCTTTCCCCTTAACTTATATTCCCTTTTAATAAATGTTCGTTGTTAAAATAAAGTACAAAGAACTTCTGAAGGATTTGCCTTCAACTGCAATTATAATGTATGGTTACGGTCATACACGCTGCAGGTTTGTGCACCTGTCATTGTTGATTCACGGACCTGTCGTTCAGCAGTTATCGTTTGTTGATGTGGTTCATTGGTATATATAATTTAGATCGTTGGTTTTCCTGTTCGAATTGTGTACAATACTAAGTTGTGGTCCCTTATAGCTTGTTGGTTGGTCTTGATCAAAGCTCTGTGTAAAAGGCCGTACTTTGACCTATGTTTGTTATTATCAGGTTGGGACCAACCCTCCCTCAGACAAGGGCCTTGAAGGAATCATTTTACCATGTTTACTGTTGTAGAAAACAAAATAGAAATACTAAGGATTTGTACAGTGCTACTATGCAAAACCTTTGACAACTGTTTTAAACAAAAAGAGGAGAAATACATTATATTTTAAACAACTTTTCTAAAGGAGGGATGGGTCCACTTATATTGAATAATATTAAACTGTTAAAGTAAATGTGTTAACATGGTTAAAGTCCAGGAATATTACAAAATTCTTGGACATGTTTTGACCATTTAATACCAAATATTATAGTTCTTTGGGAAAATATAAGCCCTTTTGTACTTGAAGTGTTTTTACAAAAAAAAATATATTATAACTTATTTTGACCCCTCATAAAAGGGATATTCATAACATTAAGGGGTTGTTCTGAACCTGATTATGACTTGGATGGAGAATTGTCTCATTGTCAGTCACACATACATAGACCAGATTTAATTATTCAATTATTTCTTGTTGAACAGGGAAAAAATACTTCATAAATAAAAAATATGTCAAGGTACAAGTGATAAATCAAGTTTTAATATAGTCAAAACCTACTATTTTATGTTTACAAAAAAAAATTATAATCGCTCGCCTTTACTTTTTAGGCTTCGCCTCAAAAATTTGCAAACTAAATATTTTTTTATTAAAATTTTCAAATCGCTCGCTCGCCCCAATTTTTGGAGTCCAAAAATCCGTAGAACAAGAAATTAAATTGGTGTGGCCTAAATGTCATTCTTTCCTTCTTTACTTTCTATCTGTTCTGCATTGTTGTAGTGTTGTAGTAATAGTTTTGACAAACGCCTTACATTTAGGGTCTGTTTTATCTTGAAAAAATATAGCTTTTTTGAGAGGTGTTATTTCCCTCAACTGTTTTCTTATCTCATCCTCTCCAAACAGAACAGGAATAATGCAGTCTCCTTTTTCAAAATGACTGACTAATTGAGTGTGCATTCTATATCTGCTCAAACAATCACCATAAAAATGTTGAGTGATGAACAATAACAAGGATCGGCTGACGTCCATAAGATCATTAAATGCTGTAAATATATTTGATCCAGCAGGTATATCGTCTTCAGTCGATGCCATCTTTACATCAGGTAACTTCACCTCATCTCTTATTATTTTCTTCATTTCATCAACACACCCTTCGTCAAAAGGTGAGTGCAATATAAGGATATCATATTTATATCCACCTGAAAAGAATGCATACAATGATTTCACTTTTTTTAGGAACAATTTTAAAGTTTAAACTATTTTTTATCATATTCTGACATGTTTATCAGATATATATATAACAATCATGGTAAGTAACTCGTCAAGAAAAATGGTAAAATTTAAACTTTTTTTAACACGAATGTATTACATTTTCTTTCATCATAATATGGACGTCTAGCAAAATGGCAACTATTAATTATACAACAAATACGTAAAAGGCGGATATCTTTTAGATTATTTTTACAACACTGAAAAGGAAAATATATGAGAAAATATTTAAATTCCCGGATTATATCACATGCTAGTATTCTTTTTTGTTTAAATCAAATTTCCAGTTGGTTTGAACTTATTTATAATCCACGAAGCCATGTGCGAAATCGTGTCAACTGATACCAGTTACTACATATCATATTCAAATCACAATCACTGTGTATCATCGCCACCAAAAATTGAGTACTAACGAAGCGGAGAGAAAGGAAAAAATTAATAAACAAGTCTAGAATTCCTTTAATTTATACCATTTCTAGCGGTTTGATGAGGGTATCGCTTCTGAAACGATTTACTGATATATAAAGCTTTGTTTATTTTATACCAGCAAGTAGCTAACAACTACAAGATTATATGTTATACTCCAAAACGTTGCACTTAGTAACATAACTATCGAGGTCAATCGCCCTTCGATGTTACGTTTGCATGATACTCAACTGATATTCTTTCTTTTTCAGGGCAGATCTTTTGATTAGGATAGTATGACTTCATATTTACTAAAATTAATCCCTCTTAGGGCACAGCAACTTGCTACTTTTCACATATTTGCAGTACGTCGCCCTGTTTTCAAACTGTATGGCAACTTGCTAGTTTCATTTAATGTATTTGTCGTCCTTTTCAAGACTTATAAAATTATTTATTGAACAGGACATATACATATAAAATATAACTAGCAAGTTTAGATAATTCGTTGTGAATCAAATATAAATATAATTCGCCTAACGGCATTGTAGATCATGGTACATGTAACATATACATTATTTTGCAACGCGGTCCTATTAAATCATGAGTATCAGGAAAAATGTTTGTCTGCATATTTTTCTAACTGCTCTTTGGTCGGGTTTTTGTCTCTTTGACATATGCTCAATTTCCATTCTGGATTTTAATGTTATGTCAATATTTTACCTGTTCAACATAAAAAAATCCCTATATATATAAAAAAAAAGAAGATGTGGTATGATTGCCAATGAGACAACTATCCACAAAAAAAACAAAATGACAGACATTAACAACTATAGGTCACCGTACGACCTTCAACAATGAGCCAATCCCATACCGCATAGTTAGCTATAAAAGGCCCCGATAAGACAATGTAAAACAATTCAAACGAGAAAACTAACGGCCTTATTTATGTAAAAAATGGAACGAAAAACAAATGTGTAACACATAAACAAACGACAACTACTGAATTACAGGCTCCTGACTTGGGACAGGCACATACATAAATAATGTGGCGGGTTTAAACATGTTAGCCTATGTCTATAAATAAACCCCTTTTAATTGTTTCTAACTATCTTTTTGATTTCTAGATTACATAGTCAATTGCCCGTAATAGCCGACTATATGGTATGGGTTTTTTTATTGTTGAAGACGGTACGTTTGCCTATAATTCTTTATAGTCACTTCATCTGAACTTTGGTGGATAATATTCTCAACGGAAATCATACCACATCTCCTACTTTTTAACTGGATAATCAGGACGATTTTATCCGGGTTGAATATTAATTTTCCTCCTTTGCTACTCATTATTTTTTCACGCATTTTTTTTTTTATTTTGTAGACAATTGCTTTTTGCAATTTGTGATACAGATTTTGTATTTTCAACTCTTCCCAGGCCAATTTATTTATTTTAATCCCTCACAAACACGAAAAGGATTGTGTAGTCCCCTCTCTTTTAAAATCTCATGAAGGCAAGACAAATCCCTGGCATGTCTGTTTTAAAAGATTCAACAATATTACTTTTCATTACAGTAGAAAAAAAAAGAAACTGGGAAGTAGATAATGTACGTGTACGGCAAATAATTCGTGAAGACCTTGAAAGATATAACACCAACTCAAACCCGGTAAAACAATTTTTAAACAAAATATTAATGGAACCAGTACGCTCTGATATGTTTACTAAGGTTTATTGACCCAAACCCCAATATTTTCTATATTGAAATCTGACATAGAAATTAATGGGGCCAAGGATATGTGGTGTGCGTCTTCTGAAAATTTTAGTACAAAACTGGCGTCTAAGTGATTATATTATAGCACAAATACAAGAAGTTACCTCAAGTTTCAAGAAATTTTAAAATCAAAACAATGTTTTAAGGGGTAAAACATAAAAGATCATTGGTAGGTGTTGTACCCGATACAAGTTGCAGTACAATAAACAAACAATATTTTGGTCATATTCTTTTGAACTCATCTTTTTGATAGCGAATTTTAGTAAACATTAAGTCATATTATCATAATCTAATTATGTGTAAAAGAAAATTGGTGAAACAGTTGAGAATCATCTAAACGGGGCGACGAAGGCCTATTGACCTCGAAATTTTCTGGTACTAAGTGCACCGTTTTGGAGTATAACACAAAATATTGTAGTTGTTTGCTACTTGTTGGTCACGATGATGATAAAAAAAAATTAAAGCTTTATATATCAGTCAATCGTTTCAGAAGCGATACCCTCATCAACCCGCTAGAAATGTTATAAATTAAAGGAATTCTAGACTTGTTTATTGATTTTTTTCCTTTCTCGCCGCTTCGTTAGTATCCAATTTCCGGTGGCGATCATACGCAATGACAATAGTCACTTTAATGTAGCGCACGACTAATGTTTATGAAGGATTTTTTTGTAATCTTATATGTATATAGTTTGCTTAAAGTAATTACCTTTTTTCTTTTCAGATGCTGTGGCACCAGCCAGATTTTCAGATTGCTCATTAATTTCTACTGATTCTGTATTGCTTCCATTGGCAGTTACTTCACCTTGTAATAAATGCAAATTTAAAATTCGATTAATTGAAGTTTAATGCAACAATCAAAGTAAAATAATTTACAGATATAAATAAAGTATATGTAAAGTAAAATCTCATACAAAGAGTACTAAGTATCTGTTTACAACACATTCTTTGATAAATGAAGTCGATCAAAATTTCAACATTTTAACATTACTTTCTTACAATTTTACGTGAAGCAATATTTTGATAAAAAAGATAAAAATCTAGGACATAAACGCGAAATAATTTTTTTAAAGTAACTGTAAGTTTATGACAATCATATCATTGATGTTTTGTTGTTAGTCATTTCCCTGATGCATTGAAGATTTACAAAGATGCAGGGGAATACAAGGAAAAATCTCCCATATTAACACACATTTTAGAGATAGCCTTTATCTAGCCATGTGAATCTAAAATCAAACATTGCACTCTATTCAGCTTGACAAATTATAATAATTGGAGTTATGTTCCTTTGTATATTGGGGTCGTCCGCACGATTTTGCGAGGTGCATTATTACTCAGCGACGAACGGTCTGAATTAGGACGTTAGATCCATTAACATTACGAAACTCTTGCAACAACTCTATGTAGAGTTGGTCTGTTGCCAGAAAAACAAATCTGATTTCTCACCAACATTGCTTCGTTTCTTGTGGAGTCAAATTTCTTACCCTTCATACTAGACGATATAACTTACAGAACCTTCCTAGTGAATGACATGTCACTTTTTGTCTAATCCATGCAATGCCTACCACTGGATTTTAAGTAGGTCAAAAACTATGTGTCCCACAATTGAATTTAAATGTCGTGCATAAAAGAGAAAAAATGCATTTCTGTTTTAAACGTAAAATCTTCAAATGGCAGTTTTCCCGCATTTTTTGTCGGTTTTATGTTATCATAAAGAATATTTATTTTCATTTTAAGAAATGTATGTATTGAAGTTAAGCTTGTTTTTGTAATGAACCTATCTGAATGTGAATGTGTAGTGATTAATTTATTGCAAAATGGTTATGATTACCGTCGGGATTAATCCTTGTTCTTATCTTACCTTCACTTAAATTGTCGATATCTGAAGTAAATGGTTCTGCATCAATATCTAAATCTGAAATCATATTTATTTGAAATATTTAATTCTTATTCTATGAAACAGAATGATGTCTTTTTCTTTCCTAATTTGTTAAGCGTTTGCATTCGCTTCGTGTTTTATTGTGCAATATTGTTACTGATTTATTCCTTAAATGCCAGCATCCTTTGGTCCACCGACGATTTACTTGTAAAATTATGTTGGCGTTCGAGGAATAGGTGCTATAAAAATAACGTGCATGCTTATCAAAACAATCATACTTATTGAACAGATAGGTAAATTACAGGTAGTTCATGTTCAAGTTGTTGAAATTGAAAATCATTTTCGCTGTTAATATTTGAACAAATATAGATTCCCGTAAAATTTAATTTTGAAAAGTCAACATGTGCATAGTGTCAGGAATTGCACAAATTCTATTTGAGAGACTCTTTGGAGTTTGATGTTTCTTCTGTTCAATATTTTTATTGGTGTGTGTGCTATTATCCTCCCACATTACTTGCTGGAATTTCTTGAAATTTTGTGTCTTCTGTTAGATTAACATGTTTTATTTTTTTCAGTAGTTCAAAATATGTTTTTTGATTATAGTATTTCACACTTGTTATCGTAAGTGATTCATAATATATTGTTAAAGTGATTGTTATGTTCACAACACATCGGAATTCTAGTTTCCATATATCATGGATTTTCTTAAAATTTGGTAGAATTGTGGAAGATTTTCAGACTTATTTATACCATAAAAAGAAGAGAAAAAAACAAGTTTCTTTAACATGTGTAATATTTCTTATGTTTATAAACATTTTCATTCTTAAAATAACTTTTTTTAGATTAAGAAAATGAAAATGTTTTAACTTTCTTTATTTCTTTATTTATATCAACTTTTACCCCCAAATCTCATATTTTTTTCCATAGCCTAATCAAAAAGTGATACAACGCTGCAATGCTTATAAAAAAACAACATTTTGATAGTTATAAAACACCTCTTGTTATTATATCCATTGAAATATTGTGTTTTTTCAAGGAATAGGTAACATACAAAATATTGGCGTTCAAGGAAGACACCTATATATAAAAGGTGTCTTCCTCGAATGCCATTATTTTATATGTGACCCATTCCTTTTTCATTTTTTAACCAATTAAGAATGTTCGCGGGTATAAATCTTTTTTTTCTTTCTAATATATGAGTTCGCTGTATTTTTCTATACATAAAGGCAACAGTAGTATACCGATGTTAAAAATCATAAATCGATAGAAAAAAAACAAATCCGGGTCATAAACCAAAACCGAGGGAAACGCATTAAATACAAGAAAATGGCAACACAACATTAAAATGTAACACACACAGAAACGAACTAAGCATTAGACAAAATCCGATGCGAAAATCAAATATAACATCAAAACTAAATATATGAATTTGGGATAGAAAAGTACCGTTACATTCTTATAATAATGGGAATTCACACTCAAATATAAGAGGAAACAAACGACACAAAGGAAACACAACGTTAAAATGTAACACACATAGAAACAAACTATATTATAACAATGACCATATTCCTGACTTGATACAGGACATTTTTTAGAGAAAACAATTGTGGGTTGAACCTGGTTTGTGGCATGCCAAACCTCCCTCTTTTATGGCCATGTGAAATATAGCATTAGAATGAAAACACAACATTACATGACTACAAGACAAATAAATAGGAAAACACAATTGACAAAGAAACACAAAAGGCAACAGATTTAAAATTAATACGCCAGAAGTGCATTTTTTTTATCCGCACAAGTCTTACTAGTGACGCCCAGTTACAAAAGTTTGAAAGCCGAAACAAGTACAAAGTTGAACAGCATCGAGGATCAAAAGTTCAAAAAAGTTGTGCCAAAAACGTCCAGGGTTTTCTGTTAGGTACCAGAACATCCCTATTATTTAGAACAATTTATACTTTTGCAAATAGTAAATTTTATTAAATGACTATATAAGAGATATACATGATAAAACTGAAGTGTTAACTAATTACAACTAAACAACCGAAATACATTACATAACCCGACAAAATCCAACACAAAAAGTAGATACATCAGAATTAGCCAAAACTTGAATGACAAGTGACGTCATACTTGAAATTGTAAAATATAACAAAAAATGACGTCACATTTCAATTTGTAAAACGGACATCAAAAGTGAAAAATGACGTCACATGAATGAATAAAACTTTTTGTCAAAAATAAAAAGAATTAGGATTGATTTAATATTATAGTTGTACTAAATACTGATATTACATTTAATAACAATAAAAATTGCAATACTGAGGTATCAATTAGACAAATGTCCGGTTAATTCAGAATCAAACTGCAACATTAATGCATCATACAAATTACGTTGAACCAAATCAAATCTAATAAATGAAGGCAGTGATTGATTTTCTTTGACATAACACATGAATATAACCGAAAAGACGTCAAGACATTTGACAAAATCCGATGAGAATTACAAATATAACATCAAAACTAAATACATAACACGTCTTATAGCAATGCGAATTCACACTCAGCAAAATAGTCACAATCGGGGAAAATCAAGAAAAATATTCCTCTTGATACTAGCTTTTGATTGTAAGAAGTTTCTGTCCAATTTAGTAAAAATACAGGATAGTTTATGAATCTAATAAATGTTTTTAAACTTTAACTGCAGACTGTATGTAATGGTAACTTGAAGAAAAAGTCCGTTTATAAGTAAAATACAGATAAACAGGTACAAAATTTTAACAAAATTTTCTTCTAGATACTAGCTTTTGATCATGAACAAGCTTCTGTCCACGAAATTCAGAATAGTATAAGAAAGTTATTGAAATTTTGAAAACTTCATCCACAAAGTGAATGTCATGTTTCCTGGCAGAAAAAAACTAAGTCCATTTATAAGTGAAATACCGAAAAAATGAAATTTTATTTTTACAAAATTTACTTCTGGATACTATCTTATGATCATAGACAAGCTTCTGTCCAAGTTTAGTTCAATTCGGGATAGTTTAGAAAGCTATTCAAATTTCAAAAACTTTAACCACCGAGTGAATTTTTGTGGGCGCCGCCACCGACGACGTAATATAGGATCGCTATGTCTGGCTTTTTGGACTTAAATCAAAGACTCGACAAAAATGGGGTCACTGTTCATATAAGCTCACACTCTGCCTTCAAAAGAAGCGTACATTTTTGTAAAGGTGTTATTTCTCTTGGACTAAAATGAGAAATAGAAGTAATATCGAAATAAAAAAGAACTAAATTACAGAAATCGTTTAAATTATACAATAGTTTAGTTTAAAAATAGCTTATTTGGTTTTTTTTTACAGTTACATATAATTTCCTTATATTAACAACGAATGTGTGAACAAAATTAACAGACTAAGGAAATTGTATGTAACTGTCAGAAAAGTGTGAGGTTAAGCTAGATATTATACCAGGTTTAATCCCCCATTTTCTTAAAGTCTGTACTAAGTTAGGAACATGACAGTTATCTAATCGTTTGGTGTGCTTGAGCTTTAGATTTTGCCATTTGATTACGGACTTTGTATGCTCCACCTACGATAACAGAGGGGCATTATGTGTTCTGGTATGTGCGTCCGTTTGTCTGTCCGTCTGTTCGTTCGTCCGTCCGTTCGTTCGTCCGTCTGTCCCGCTTCAGGTTAAAGTTTTTGGTCAAGGTAGTTTTTGATGAAGCAGAAGTCCAATCATCTTGAAACTTAGTACACGTGTTCCTTATGATATGATCGTTCTAATTTTAAAGCAAAACTAGACTTTTGACCCCAATTTCACGTTCCACTGAACATAGAAAATGAAAGTGTGAGTTTCAGGTTAACGTTTTTGGTCAAGGTAGTTTTTGATGATGTTGAAGTCCAATCAACTTGAAACTTAGTACACATGTTCCCTATGGTATGATCTTCCTAAATTCAATGGCAAATTAATTTTTTACCCAATTTGTCGGCCCATTGAACATGGAAAATTATAGTGCGAGTGGGGCATCCGTGTACTTTGGACACATTCTTGTTTGTTTATGATTTTCATTTTCCTAGGTGTTCGGTATTTTTGTTATTTTACTTGTTACCGAAAAATATAATACTTGGCTTCTGTATATGTATTTTTCACCACAAAGTGGATATTCAGTAGTAGAAATAACTTGCAAACCCTCAAATGTGGTAGACAACATTAACAGTGTATACGTGTTACAGGCATTTGGTTAAATAACTGAATTTTCAGGCAATGTATAAAATGCCTTACCTTGACATGCATTATACAAAATGACTAAAAATACCTAGTCATTTTGTAATATGACTGAAATTTTGAAACCACATTCAACAAATTGCCTGTTCTGTTTCAGGCAATTTGTAGAAAAATAAATAATATCAATGAGATGTATGTGGCAAAAGTGGAAAATATTAATATCTTTCAAAGAAAAAACATAATGGTTCGTTGGATTTGTTTCCCTTCAAAAACCAGCTTTGAAGGTTTGTATGGCATATGATGTGCTCTTCTTAGTGAAACTACGTTAATTGTGTATTCACTCTGTATTCCAGATAATAATTTTTTGATTATTTTGACAAAATGACGGACGGAGGGACAAATTGTTCTTTCAATAAAACAAACTGTCCAAACGATTTCATAGAAAGTCCAGATTCAAAACAGTGAAGTCAAACATATGAAACAGAGAAAAGGCAGGTTTGTTTATAATTGACTGATTGTTTGGTTTCAGAAGCAAATATTTCATGCACTTTTAAGATGCGATTGATTTTGTTTTAATTCATATGGGAATTTTCTGCAGTGGATTAATCAGGATAACGGACAGGAATTACGACTGTCGCTTGCCCATCTATAGGATGAGTTTCGCGATACAAAGTGGTTTATGGTTGTAATGTCAATATATGAGTATCTTCATACTGCCTGCCTCATGTAAACTCCAGTTATAGATGTATCACCCGATATGGTGAGATCTGACTTTCTGAGTTCAGTTCGTTAAAAGTTTAAGCCAAAAGAAAAAAGTAAAAATAATCATGATAATGTACTTTAAATCATCTGGAAACATATGAAAAAAGATATATATATATATATATATATATATATATATGTGCTTATTGCGAAACCCAATGTTGTTGAATGTTAAGTGTTTTATCAGAAATGGTAATGGAAGTGCTTAATTAAGGATAATCCAGATTTCTGCGTCAATCAATGTATTTGCAAACACTTAAAACAAATATTGTGATCAGTTCTGTCATTCAAACATTTTGAGAATTTATAAATAATTGTCGAGTTCTGTGCTTGTGTTAATTTGGAATAATTTAAAAAAATATATTTTCTTGATTATTTAAACTCTTGTTTTTTATTTCCGTAATTATCATAAATAAAACTGATCTGGTGTTCAACGTTTTCAATTGTCAGGGTTTTTTTTTTGATATTTCATTCTATAGCTTAGCATAAAGTAATTTGACCCCAACTGTAGACATCAAGTAAAAAGAAAGCTCGGCGTTTGGAAAAAAACATCATTCCATATGTCACTTACTTTTGATCATTTATATTTGCCTGTCTAAAGTCAGGAGCCTGTATTACAGTGGTTGTCGTTTGTTGCTGTGTTACATATTTTTTTTTTGTTTATTATTTTGTACATGTATTAGGCCGTTAGTTTTTTCGTTTGAAGTGTTTTGCATTTGTCATTTTGGGGCCTTTTGATACCTGACTATGTGGTATAGGCTTTGCTTCTTCTAGCTTATCTACAGTGAAATCATAAAGTAATTTGACCCTAACTGTAGACATCAAGTAAAAAGAAAGCTCGGCGTTTGGAAAAAAACATCATTCCATATGTCACTTACTTTTAATCATATTTTGACAAATCGACCGAAATCTAGTATATCACCAATTCAATTCTTCATTACTTAATAAGCATATTACTCTTATCAGTTATCTAAAACATTTTCAAAAAAATCGGGAAAAAAGATAGTTCATCCAAATAACACGCGTACCCTATTTAAGGAAAACTGAAAGTCAGTAATAATCGGCTACGGGCGGAAACTAATTGATTTTTCGTAGCTTAACCTTAAGTTACATATGAAAACAAGAAGATCTGGAAGAGTAAATTTGCATCTATGTTACTAGTATTTTTTATGTAAAAAAATTCGACGAAATTCTAAAGTTGAGAAATTTAAGTTTCAAAAGTGCATACAAAATACATTGCGAATAAACGCGATGAATTTGTTTGTATTTAAAAGTATATATGAAAATGCGAGAACAACCTGACTAATCTTATAACTTTTTGTCGTTAAGTCTGAAGTACCTGTTTTTCCGTTAGTACGATATATTTGCACCTTTAGTATATATATATATATATATATTTATATATTGTTTTGTTAACATCATATGCATTTATAAGTTAAGATACCACAATAATCAACAAAAAGACATCAGCAAAGAAACATCGTAACAACATCTGATACAAAAAAATAATAATACGTTTAGATATTTAGATGATATATTGGCTCTCAATAATGACGACTTCAGTATGCTGTTGAACTTGCTATAAATAAAGCTAATTATAACAATGACCACTGCCCTTTCCTCGATCTTGATATGTATATCATTAACGGAAAACTTAATACAAAAATGTATGATAAAAGAGATGATTTTTCATTTCCTATCGTAAATTATCAATTTTTAGATGGTGGCGCGCCCTTGTCACCATCTTACGGTGTTTATATATCTCAACTTGTACGATTCTCTTGTTTATGTAGCAATGTTTTAGATTTTAACGAGAGAAATGTATGCATTACTGAAAAATTATTACACCAGGGTTTTCGACATCACAAACAAGTCAAGCATTTACTAAATTTTATCATCGGTACAATGACATCATTCGTAAACATAACTCAACATGCAGACTTCTTATACGTTCAGGTATTTCACATCCAGTTTTTGAATGGCAATATTTTTTACAAAGCACAAAAATATCAGTAAGCACCTCAGAAGCTAACAATACCTTTAAACAGACTTATTAAGAAGGGATATAGTTACGATACTGTTGACAGGTCATTAAAGATTGCATATTTTGGCTTTAATATTGAGTCACTGATAGTGTCTTTGCATCGGAACTAAACATATGTATTTAAATGCCAGTTGTTGGCATGACACGGGTTATGTTCTTCTCATATATTTTATGATGGTATAATACTTAACCCCTGACAAGAGGGATCGTGCCTGATGTTCATATGATGAAGACATAATATTTCAATCAGTTTAATTGAGGTCTGGAGCTTGCATGTCAGTTACTGCTGGTAGTCTGATGTTATTTATGTATTATTGTCATTTTGTTTTATTTTCTTTTGTTACCTCTTCTGGTATCAGACTCGGACTTCTCTGGAACTGAGTTTTACTGTGCGTATTGTTATACGTTTACTTTTCAACTCTAGATAGAGGTACAGCTAGGGGAAGGGTTGAGATATCAGAAAACATGTTTAACCCGCCTCATTTTTGCGCCTGTCCCAAGTCAGGAGCCTCTGGCCTTTGTTAGTCTTGTATGGTTTTTGATTCTAGTTTCTTGTGTATAATATGGAGTTTATTATGACGTCCATTATCACTGACCTAGTATATATCTTTGTTTAGGGACCAGCTGAAGGACGCCTCCGGTGCAGGAGTTTCTTGCTGCATTGAAGACCTACTGGTGACCTTCTACTGGTGTCTGTTCTATGCTCGGTTTGTTGTCTCTTTGATACATTCCCAATTTCCATTCTTAATTTCATCATGTAAAGTTGAATGAGCTTTGACTTACCATTTCTTTGGTTTATTTCTTTAAGAAAAGTCTCGTTCGAATGGTCGTCTTCGACTGCTCCAACCTGTTGTTTTGTTTGCGTTGTACATTTTGATTCAAATATCCTTTCAAGTCCCGCCATCTTGTTTCAGTCCTGTACGTTTTCTAGGTATTCCTTCACACCCTGTATCAATCAAATGTTATAATTCATAATTTGCACAATGTTTTCAAAAACTGTAAACGTACTCCTTCGTATCCGAAAACACATAGATGTAAAACTTCCATTAAAGACTTGAAGAAATAATATTCAGAAAGCAACTAACTGAATACTATTTTAGTCCATGCGTGTTTAATGAGACGTATTATTTTGTCATACTAGTATATAAAGTACATGTATGAAATATTTAATGAAATTCAAAAATCACAACAACATGCCAATATGCCAACACAAACCACCAATGTCACTCTTAAAGAAAACGCACACACAAGAAAAAAGTTAACTTCTTACACATGAACAAGATGGTTGATAAAGTAAATCATCGCTATTTTACGAAATTTTCCTTTGATCTTACTGACTGATAATTTTCTTTCTCAGAACAGTAGAGTGATATGAAATATTATACGTAGAAACTAAAGGCACACGTGCCCGTTGTCAATGAAATTAACAACGTCATCATAGGTAAAATAGCGATAAACAGATTTTAATTGTTCATCTCAACTCGATTGCTTTTCTCACTTTCGCCGTACCGGCTGAAGCGAGAAATTTAATCTTGTTGACACGATCAACGATAATCTATAAATACAGTAAGACTGGTTTTACATGCATTAGACCTATCAAGACCATTTATGTGTATACGAAATGCAAGCCGTGTCGATTACAAAATGCTTTGCTAAGAGCCCATGTGTTTCACAAGAAATGCCTCATCAATTTTTTGTTTTATAATTTCAAACTCATCGATGTCAGTTGATTTCCTGGTGAGCAGTAACAGAAAGGTTTATTGTCATAAATATGATTCTTGGAAAAATGAAAAGAAGCCAAATATTCCGGAAAAAAATCAAATTAATTAAAATTAATGGAGAACGTTAAATAAGGCCGTTAGTTTTCTCGTTTGAATTGTTTTATATTTGTCATTTCGGGGCCTTCTATAGCTGACTATGCGGTATGGGCTTTGTTCATTGTTGAAGGTCGTACTGTGACCTATAGTTGTAAATTTCTGTGGCATTTGTTCTCTTGTGCATCATACCATGTCTTCTTTTTTTTATTCATATGAAATAGAAATTCGAGCTAATCGACAAAAGAGATGTCCCTTCTAAAAGCAAGACAGTCACGGTAGGAGGAACACTACAAACCGTTCTACGAAGCAATGTTTACGGAAATAAAAGAACTATGACAACACGACATCACGAAAGAGGATGAAAAATATCATAAACTTTTGGAAAAAAAAAAAAAAAGATAAACACACAGAAACATCTCCATGTTGAAGACCAAACCTAGAAAAAGAAATAAGAAAAACCAAAAGTGTATAAGGAGGAACAGATAAATACCTCGCCGCAAACAATACAATATGGAACAAAATCCCGAAGTGGCTAAAAAAACCACCGGATCACTTTTGCAGAAGCAGTGGCTAATTCAGTTCGAAATGAACGGAATAAAAGACCGATCCTTAATAGGATATATCCTGATTATCGATTCACCAATCGGTCGATTACGAGGACGTGGATGAGGAAGAGGATACGCAGGGAAAGGAGATATGGAAGACCAAATGCGTGGTCGGATCAACGATACTTAAGTACAAGCTTCATAGAAAATGAAGAAATTACGACTCGGCATTTGTAGGGAACCTCTTCTACACCTAAGAACCAAACTTAAGATACAAAGCATTTTAAAAAGCGATAGAATTTACAGACAAATTATAGATTTATCTGACAATTAATTGAATTATAATAATATTACTATATTATTGAAAGGATTTAAATTTACGCCTATACCGAAACCGAAATTGCAAACGGATATATTGAAATTCAACCGTCGAATACGACTTCGGGAATATTTGGGATCTTATAATAAAGACAAAAACTCCATTGCAAGGATTAAATCTGTTTTCACACCTCCGAAAGATAGAGAGGAGAATCGAGAATTGTTAGTTAACACTATTTCTATCCAATATCAGAACACAAAATTAGAGAAAACCAATAATCTGAGGAAAAGAAAGGACTGCGACAATTAAAAGATTATGATTCTATAATTATTCTATCAAAGGTTACGAACAAAGAATATTACAAGGATACAGTACTGTAACAATAAAAGGACACGGAATTTTACAAGGAGGAAAAGAGGAATAAGGATACTACAACTATGACAAAAATAAAACAGTTTATTAAAAAATATGCCGATTCATTTACCCCAAAGGAAAAAGATTACCTGTGTAACTTTAAATTCAAGAAAATTATTTCTATGGATCACCCAAAATATTAAGAAAATAAAGAAATACAAAAAGGATTTCTAGTATAAAACAGAATTAATCAAAGTGTATAAACTGAGTGATTTAAAACTCCGCCAAGTAGTGGCGGTACCACAAAAGTCTACTCATAAAACGAGCCATTACATAGATTTACTGCTTAAACATCTCTGCCCGGAGATTCCGAGTTATATCCGTGACGATAATGATTTCTTGAATTTTAAACCAACCAAATTAATGTATCAAACATGGTACAATTTAAACCACTTTTGGCATAACAAGCTTTTACACTTATACTCCAAATGATTTTTGCATTAAAGCACTCAAATACTGGATCGAAAAAGAAAATAATAGATTGATTTACGATTTAAGATAGGTTTCATCATCAAAGCTCTGAAAATTGTTTTAGAAGAAAATACATTTAATTTCAATGGAAACATAAATTGACAAATGAAGGGAACTGCTATGGGCACAGAAGTAAGTCTTTTATATGACAATATTGTCATGGACTATTTAGAGGAAATAATGTACAAGGAAGTATATTAAACTTTTGACCAGGAATATGTAATCGAAAAATTCAAAAGATTTCTATACGACTGCTTTTTTTTTTTGGACAAAATCTCTGAATAACTCCTTTAATTCCACCACATTCTGAATTCCCTAAATCCATCTATTCAATTTACAGTGGAACCAAGTGAAAAAGAGTTACTATTCTAAGATATCACAATAAAGATTTTTCGTAATCAAGTTAACAGCGACATATTCTATAAATAAACTCATCATAGATACCAGGATTAAATTTTATATTTACGCCAGACGCACCTTTCGTCTACAGAAGACTGATCAGTGACGCTCGAATCCAAAAAAGTTAAAAAGGCCAAATAAAGTACGAAGTTGAAGAGCATTGAAAACCAAAATTCCTAAAAAGTTTTGCCAAATACAGCTTAGGTAATCTATTCCTGAGGTAGAAAAGCCTTAGTATTTCAAAAATTCAAAAGTTTGGTCAACAGTTTAATTATAAATATGACCATATCAATGATAATTCATGTCAGCACAGAAGTCTGTAAAAATCAGATACCCATCACTCTTGCCATCCGACACAAACAAAACGGAATATCCCTTTCTGTATTGCCAGACGAATCAGTGCAATAGACAAACTAGGCTAAATGAATTGAAGTCGTACCTTATCATTCAAGTACACGTTAAGCCTGATCGAGGCTGGTGCCAAAAAAGCTTTAAATTCCAGTATAGCTCAGTATAGCTCAACTACGAACGCCGAAACAAAAACCTGAAGAAAAAAAACATAATTCTGTCGTTAACACGCATGATCCTGGCATCACCAATGTATATAACGCCATAAAATCGAACTCTATAATAAATAATTAGAGACAACCAAGAAACGGGTGGATCGAAAACTTTGAAAGTGGACTAAGTTCATGTGAACGCAGACATGATTTGCAAATCTTGAAATTAAGTTGATTGTATTACATTCACAACATGTTAGGGATATTACATTGGTCAAACTGGGTGAAAGAGTACGTGTCCTCAAACAACAAATCCGCCTGCCGAAGTTAACCATTGGAAATATGCACAAACGGAAAATTAAGATATTTTCAATTCTCCCTCAAACAACAAATCCGCCTGCCGAGGTTAACCATTGGAAATATGCACAAACGGAAAATTAAGATATTTTCAATTCTCAAAATGTCGACGCTATCATGAGGAGTACATGCAAGTTCTGGAGAAACACTTTATTAAGACATTTAAAGTAAAGCTAAATGCGTAAGTGATTCGACATATTCACTTAATATACAAATTCACTAAAAAAGAGGAGCAAAAGATACAAGAGGGACATTCAAATTCAATATTCGAAAATAATATGACAACGCCATGTAACATATATGAACCGAAAGACCAGCGGCAACTTTATATTAAGCTCTGTTAATCAAAAACTATCATATTCTTCTACTAAAGGTTTTTGCAATTAGTTTTATACAGTTTCAATATTTTTTAACCGCACTTAATTTGGAATAAGGCTATAGCTTTTAACTTATTTGTTTCTGATATTGAAATAACACACTCAAACGGCGTTTTAGTGAATCTGCTAAATAAGCATACGTTCCGGAATTTCCGTCGTGGCGTCAAAAACCATAAAATGTTCCAAGCAAGAAAAGTTTGGTTACCAAGCATATACATGTACTCAATGAAGATGGCTCACAAAATTTGAGTCTTGTATTTCGGAAAAAACGTTTCCCTTGTAGGAAAATAAATTGTATAACAAACTTACGGTTGAACTAATTCTACTGAACGATTAGTAATTTTCTTTGCAAGAAATTGTGTTTTTGTTACCTTTAGTGTCTTTCTTCTACAAATTACCTGAAACTGAATAGGCAATTTGTTGAATTTGTTACAAAATTTCAGTCATCCCACAAAATGTGTTGTTTTTAGTTTTTAAAATCTTGTCATTTTTACATCTATAATATTGAACGCACTCACATTTCTATCATAACAGCCACACTGAAGACACTAGTAAACTAATCTAGACTTGATTACGGTAATAATCTGCTGTACGGTATTTGTCTACAAGATTTCAATTAATATACTGCAAAAAACGCATAATACGACAACTCGTCTTATAACAAGACAAGGAAGCATTATTATGTTTCGCTGATACTTGCCGATTTCATTTGTCAACCGTCAAATACAGAAGTATACTGTGCTTTGGATACCATTTGTCCCGATTGCATTACGGTACAAATCTATTAACACGTGCCACACGGATTCTACGTTCAGAATTTACACAACTACTCACCGTTCCAAAAGTATGGACGAAGACTTGCGGTGAAAAACGAGTTGACGGACCTGCGGCATTTCACTAGAACACTCTCATAAAAAGGTTTAGACAATACCCTAGAGTGTTTTAAATCTGAGCTTAAAATTGTTTGTTTTTTTTTCATTACTATTAATAACAGTTAGCAAAGGTATCAGGATTATTATTTAGTACGCCAGACGCGCGTTTCGTCTACATAAGACTCATCAGTGACGCTCATATCAAAATATTTATAAAGCCATATCTCTTTTTGAAAAATTTATCGTAAACATACCGGTTAATTTCAGTTTTTGCTTTTAGGGCATTCGACTGACCTAATTTTAGAGTAGGCAGTTCTGTTGTATTTTTATTTCAATATTTGCATCTGATATATTGTTTTTTTGGTGATTTTTATCTTTTGAAATTCATCACCATGCTGCTTGTACAGCACCGTAGAGTATTTTTAATTTTTTAAGACAATTCCAGACTGAATTACGTTCTAGCATTAATGAAATCTGAATGTGTGGATAAATTTGGAGGAAACACTTGCATTGACGATTAACTCGCAGAGAGGTGCAGCAAACTGTATATTAATAAAATAAATACACGTAATGTCAACATTTTGCACATTAACATTCCATTTCGTGCTCTGCTATGAATATAGCAAATCCTTTATCATTATAAATATTCTATATTGCGACCTTAATTCATCCAATCGACAAATTTAGATATCTTATATCTACTGTAATGTCCTTAATTTATCAGACAACCAAACAAGTTAACAGACACAACACAAAGAGTCTTCTGCTTACTAAAAATAATAACAATTGAACTATTTTATCTCAATTCATCATTGTATTAGGTTCCACCATATTTAGTGAATGCATAATGCAATTTCACGCCGATATTATGGATATTCACTGATACGGAAATTTTTAACAAAGACTACACAAAGCTGCGTATATAAGAAACAAATATCAAATTTTCATACTACAAACGTCTTAGTTTTAAAACTTTTAAATAATATGAATCATATCTAAAATGTTGTACACGATCTTAAATTATAGAATGTATCTCTCAAGTTCAATGCGATTTATTGTATGGGTTTGGCCCTTAACGTGAGAGATATATTCTATAATTTAAGATCGTTTCCAAAATTTTATAATAACAAATTAGCAAGTTGTCAAAACGTTTCTTACTTGACAACAAACAATCACCCTTTTGATAAAATCAACGAAACATTGTTTAAATTCTCCCTCGCCATGCTCGTCCGAATTTAAAACATTTCTTTACAAAATCCTTGGTATAATAAATAAATCAAAACTCTAGATATAGGTTTAGTTGCTCGCAGTAACTTCGTTTTTTTTTTCTAGTAAGCAATGTTTAATAACATTATAAACCAACATATTATAAATACAAACACATTTGTCCAATACATTTAAATGAACTGAAATTAAACAATGTATAATCATATATATGTACATTCTTATGACACAATAAACTGCAAAAACTGTCGAAGTTACTATGAGCGAGCACTTTCGATAAATGACACCCGCAAATTTTCTTTATATAATATAACGGGACACCACCTTTTAAACCGCCAAAGTATTTCACGTGCATATTTTACCCATCTATATTTATAACCAAAACAAGAACTTGTTATACAACTACTCTCAATAACCAGCCTTGAACTTATAAATAGTATAACTATACCACAGGGGGAAAACCCCAAGTCTCAACGAAAAGAAATTTAATTAGATATTATTCATATTATTTAAAAAAAAATCCTCCAAATTTATCCACACTCACAATTTTCATTAATACTAGAACGTAATTCAGTCTGGAATTGTCTAAAAGAATTAAAAATACTCTACGGTGCTGTACAAGCAGCATGGTGATGGATTTCAAAAGATAAAAAAACACAACAAACAATATATCAGATGCAAATATTGAAATAAAAATACAACAGAACTGCCTACTCCTAAAATTAGGTCAGTCGAATGCACTAAAAGCAAATAATAAAATTAACAACCGGTAAGTTTACGATATTTTTTTTCAAAAAGTGATAAAGATATATGCTGATCATATCTTATGGCTTTATAAATACTTTGATATGTGCGTCACTGATGAGTCTTATGTAGACGAAACGCGCGTCTGGCGTACTAAATTATAATTCTGGTACCTTTGATAACTATTATTAATAGTAATGCAAAAAAAAAAAACACTCTAGGGTATTGTCTAAACCTTTTTATATGAGTGTTCTAGTGAAATGCCGCAGGTCCGTCAACTTGTTTTTCACCGTAAGTCTTCGTCCATACTTTTGTAACGGTGAGTAGTTGTGTAGAGTCTGAACGTAGAATCCATGTGGCACGTGTTAATAGATGTGTACCGTAATGTAAGCGGGACAAATGGTATCCAAAGCACAGTATACTTCTGTATTTGACAGGTGACAAATGAAAATCGGCAAGTATCAGCGAAACATAATATTGCTTCCTTGTCTTGTTATAAGACGAGTTGTCGTATTTTGCGTTTTTTGCAGTATGTTAAAGGGAAACTTCGCCAAAAAATCAAAAATTGATATTATGTTCATTCAGTATACAAATGCTCAAATTCATAATTATTAAAGTTTTATTCCAATAGATAAGCGATCACCATCGATTTTAAATTTAGAGTATCAATTCTTTGCGTTCGGCCATTTTGTCTTCTTTCCCGATTAATAACAACGATATGTCTATAAACCACAAAGGAACAAAACTACAGTAACCGATGTAGTCGTAATTGCGTGTCGATATCTGGTCAATCGTACGGTTGTTTTATCCGACTAACTAACTTGATACGGAAAATATTCTTAATTTTTTTAAATTACCATGGTCTGTTGTTTTTAAACTGTTGATATTGAAATTAGGTAAAAAGTCAAAGTTGAAATCATAAATAAGTCTTCCGTGAAAATTGTTTTCGAAAATCTAATTTGTTCATAATTCTTTAAAGTAATAAACTTTTTTTCAAATAAATTCTTATCTTCCCTCATCTGATCACCAGCATGGCTAAAGGTATTACTTCCAGAGGTATTGTGAGGGGTGTGAGGTGACACGTCCAGGTATTTAAGCGATTTCCTGTCGGGCTCACAAGTTCATGCATCGTTTCACCTCTGCAGGTATTGATCAGTGTACACGGCGGATAACTTATAACTTTCCATTTTGAACTATCAGATGTATAATATACAACTCTGTCTTACTTGTCATTACTCAACTCATACTCTTGTTTATAAATAACATTTCTGGTGTAAAGAATATTATTCATAAAAATATAAATAATACCCCAAAAATAAGATTTGATGAAATTAAAATCTATTTAAATATTTTTTCCAAGGGTGAATTTGGGAAAATGTAATATATACTCATTGTCAATAGTGAAGGACAGATTGGAACATACCAGAAATATTGATTTAAAAAAATGTACGCACTTGTCGACGATTCGTTTATACGACTGGGTAGAAAGTTACGGAACTATAGCGCAATTTAAAATATATACAATCATGTATACATTGAACATAAGAAAAAACATATATTTTGAATAAATTGGGGTAAAAGTTTGTAAATAGACTAGTCCACGTATGCCAACAGTATGTAATCATCGAATGTCGATAGACTATTGTATACAAGAAGAAGAAGAAGAAGAAGAAGAAGAAGAAGAAGAAGAAGAAGAAGAAGAAGAAGAAGAAGAAGAAGAAGAAGAAGAGAACCAATTTGATTTAAATACAGGTCGATGTATAATTTGCTTTGGTTCATCGAAGTTGTGGACATAGTAAAATCACAGATTTATATTTCAATAAGATTGTTCTCGAATAAAGGAAGGAATTCGTCATCACAATTGTTATATATGCCACTGGACGAACACTAACTATCCCCATGGGATGTGAATATTTTGCTGGGAAACTATTGAGTATCAAAGTTTCAAATTAATTTCGGGATTTATTTTCTTTCTTGGTATTCAAGGGAAATATGACATTAAATTGGTTCTGTCTTTTTTTTAAACATCGTTAAAAAGATGTGTGTCTAAGGTGGACGCCACAAGAACCCTGTAATACTAGTACGAGAGTATAGCATGTATACATTCCTTCTCAATAATATGGTTGTATTGGAAATCTTTTCATACAGATTGACAACTCATGGTCCGATATGCATGTAATATTTGCCACTTGACGCCCATAGTTCTTTCTACCATCATCATCTTATTCTTTGATATTGCTGTAAACATCGATGGTTCACACCCAAACAAAATGGGAGTAGTGTACCTTCAGAGCTTCTCCGTGGTATACACTTGTGAAACTTAATATATAGACGAAATTTCTGTATTAAAATGAATCTACATCTTCAAATAACGATTTTGAGTAATATCACCTTACAAACCAATATAAACGTATGGCAAGATATAACCATGAAGGAATTTGGTTTTTGTCAGACGCAAGAACTCATCACTATCATAAACGTATACGTATATATGCATGCAGTTTCAAATATCAAGAACAAGCGGTCGATGTCGATAGTCCGTTTTCTAACTGTTCAGAGTTAGACATGTCACTTGTTTATTCTTGGAAGCCTTCATATTCCCCGTCCAACGATGGGAACTCTTTTTGGTTGTGTTGACTATAAATGCTTGTATGGTAATACTGTCGTTTATCTGTACAAGTGGTTGCATTTCCTCTCCTTTCCCAACAAACAAACTAACGAAACGCTACTAGTCTGCTTTCTCTAGAGCTCATCCTCAATGGCGCTTATACGTCAGGAAACTTACATGTATACTTATAATGATTGTTTCAAGAACAACGATGTATGGACGTCAATATCAGTTATGCATGACTAAAATATAAGTTTTAATACAACTACTGTATTACTTATTTGGATTAATGACGGCTATCATGTTCAACATTGCACAAATATTATCATAGAATTTCAAAAAAAAAATGTACAAAAATCATCAAAAAAAATAATGCCTTAGCTTAGATCATTGGTATTCTTTTCACAAAAAGTTCGTGTAAATGATTGTCAAATGAATTTAATTATGTAAGAATGAAATGTTAAAAAGAAACTAAAAAAAAATCATGCATGTTGTATGTTGTATTTTTTTTCAATTAAAAACTTTAAAATTGCGATAGTTTTATGAGCATTAAACACAGCCAGATTTGAATACAAGTTAAGAAATTCCGGTAAAGTCAATGATATCAAACAGATGTGCAATGGTATATCAAATTGGGAAATATTGCATTTAGTTTTTATTAAAGATAAAACTACTATTTTTTACTTCATATTTGACTCTTTACGCCAATTGCCGCTAAGAAAGTAATCCAAAATTGTTTCCTTTTATTTTTATACACTTTCGGAATTATGAATTTGAATTTTATTTTAAATTAATTTACACAATTTAATTATTGTATCTTTATTCTCATCGTGTATTAAATCTTACTGTATTAAATACAGCATACTCTTTCTAATCCTTTCTGTTTATCCTTTCCAAATAACAACATTCATACCTGTGTACGCTTGAACTCACACCTGCGGCTAAATAGCTACAAGGTAAACGAATTGACCTCAAGCCGAGAAATATACAGTGACCTTTACAAAATAATATACACACTCTATTCACACATTAGTTGCATTAAAATGATTATCAAAACAATAACGGTAAATACAACTGAAATATTTTCAGTTCAATATCAGTAAAAATGTTCAATAAACATTTTATGAAAAAAATCTCAACAATAATTAATGAAATTTATTCGAAAACATTTACTAGAGATAATTTTATAGGAGTTTAATTTAATCAATACAAAACGGTATATGCATATTCATTTTCGTTCATTCTTATATTGTGGTTACGACCATTCGTCAGCTATGCGCTTTTAATTACGTATATTGTCGATAATCTATAAGAGTTAAACAGATTTTATTTTTTCCCATAATTCAACAAATCGGGCTAAAACGTCACGACCCACTCGAGAATTCAACCAAAAAAGTTACAAATACTTGATTTTCTCCGTTATTAGAAGGAATATAAATTTAAAACTTTGCAAATGTGTTTTTATGTTAAGATGAACATAATTAGATGATAAGTAAAAAATCGCGGAATTTCCCTTTAATTGAAATCTTGTAGACAAATACCGTACAGTAGAGTATTACCTGAATCAAGTCTAGATCAGTTTACTAGTGTCTTGAGTGCGCTGTTATGACAAAGCTGTGAGTGCGTTCAATATTATAGATGTAAAAATGACAAGATTTAAAAACTAAAAACAACACATTTTGTGAAATGACTGAAATTTTGAAATTTTGTAACAAATTCAACAAATTGCCTATTTAGTTTCAGGTAATTTGTATATCAAAAGGTAACAAAAACACAATATCTTGCAAAGAAAATAACTAATGGTTCAGTAGAATTAATTTACTTTGCAAAGACCAACTGGGAAAGTTTGGTTGCCATCTGATATTTTCTTTTTAGTGACACTACGTGAAGTGTGTACTCACTCTGTATTTCATGTAGTTAATTGATAATTATTTTGTCGACATGGCAGGAGGACAAATTATTCTTTCAATTTCTTTTTTTTTAGAAAATCCTGATTCAAAACAGTGAAGTGAAACATTTGAAGCAGAATACAAAAGTTTGTGTTTAATTGACTGATTTCTGTTTGTTTGCTTTCAGTATCAATTTTTTTATGCATTTTTAAGACGAGATTAATTTGATCATAATTCATATGGGTTATTTCTGCAGTGGACCAATCTGGATAAAGGAGACGAATTTCGATTGTATATTGCCCCTCTATAGCATGGGTTACGCGATTCAATTATGGCAGTGTTTGGTTGTGATGCCAAGATGTGTAACTTCATGATCACTGCCACAGTGCAATTCCTGTTTTTTTGTTATCAGATTTAATGTGACAGTTATTAACTGTGGTTAGGATCTTGAAAATTGAGCAGGAAGAGACAAATAATGGTGCATTGAGAGGGTAAGCGTCTCCTATTGTAAATCCATCACCCGTCATTGGCAGCTCTGTTTTACAAGAAGCCAAAAGATACAAGTTAAATTAAACATAATAATGTACTTTAAATCTTTTGGGAGCGTATTAAAAAGAAGATATTCATGTTTGACGCGAGGGCTCATTGCGAAACCAAATTTTCTCGAATGCTGAATTTTTTATTAGAAAAGGTAATAAAAGTGCTAAATTAGTCATGATCTAGATTTCTCTAAATGTTGTCTAAGTACTTAAACCAGATTTGACGCCAATTAATGTATTTGCCAAAAAATTGGGACAAATATTGTGTAACAGTTCAGGCATCTAAACATTTTAAAAACTAACAAATAATTATCGAGTAAGGTGCTTGTATATATTAAGAATATCTCTTAGAATACAGCAATTATGTATGGGATCCTCTCTTGAAGAAGGACATAACAAAGATGGAAATGCTACAAATCAGAGCGACAAAATTTGAACAACAAACTACAATTACTAACCTGGTTCAAATAAATAAAACATTTCTTCACTCTGTGAATTAACCTATCTATACTTAAAACAGGAAGAACAGTATTAAACCGAGTTATCCTATTTCAGAAGATACTATACTACGAAAAAGTAAAAAAAAAGCTACAGTACAACACATCTGAATATGAAACAGCTTCTAGCCACAGACAATGATCATAGATTGGAACCGACTTCTAGAAAACTTTATATTGTACATCGACTCTGGCAACTTCAGGAAAAACTTCTGGTCGCAGTGCTGTTATGAGGTTGGAGACACGTTGATACAGACACAATCCATTTTTTAATCCTACATCAACCCCATATTTATTTTTACATATAATTTATCTATTTTCCTTGATCATATTACATTGTTTAGCATATATAAAATACTAGATGACAAAGCATCAGTGGGATGGAATTTCTGTTAAACAAAAGAATAAAAAAAAAGCAGCAGAATATTCCATTTATGACTTATTAATTTGTAATGACTCAAGCAAGACACTTATTTTTTATCATTGAACCATTATAAACCTCAATACCACATGACATCTTGCGGGTTGATAATGACTATAAAGGTTTATTTCAAATACACAACTATGAGACCTCATGACAGTCTAACTATTCTTCTTTTATCAAAGGAAATTAGCCTATTTAGTTAAAGTGAACTGATATAATAATAATTTTTTTCTTCTATGTTTATAAGATATAGCAGTCCATATCTTTGTTGCATGCGCCACTCAGGTACCAATAATAACACTTTACATGCACAGCAAAATCAGTGAAACTGAATTGCAAATTTTGTTGTTTTCTATGTTGTTTTGTTTACTATTGTTTGTCTTTCTGTATTTTTTTTCTGCCATGGTATAGTCAGTTTGTGTTCCACTTACTCGTTCGAATATCAATTTGAAATTAACCTCTTTTATCATCACGGAAAAAAGCGGATTATGGTCTGTGCAAGTTCGATAATCGATATTTGTATCATGTTAATTTTTATACTTTAAGGTCATCAAGTTCAATCTCTCCTCCATTATTTAGAATATACATGTAAGTTATAAAATGTATAAGTGTTAAAGAAATATACAGACACGTGTGTGTGCACAACTTGAAATAATTCCGGATGTAATTACTAAGATTTAATCATTCAGCATTAAATCAATTTAATAAATTGAGAGTATCGTCTGCTAAACTAGAGTTAACTTTTCTTTAATTTTGATGGACTTTAGCGTCTTTTGTTAACCTACATTTTTCATAAGCGGTTTTCCCGCTTTTATTTGGTTTAAAATTGCATGCTTTTCGTGATTTGTTCATTGCGTGATTTGAACTCTGAAGGAACACAAAAGGGACAGGTAGATTCGGACATAAGTAGTTATAACAATGCCAAGAGGTAGAGGTAGACGTCGCCGACAGGACCAGGTTAGAGGTCCGGAGCTTCGGGTTAGGGGGTCTCCCAGGGAAGTACAACAGCCACAACCAGTTGTGAGAAACGTGGGAAGGCGTCCGCCAGCTGATGTAGAGCAAGAAGCATATATAGAAAGAAGACAGCGGGTTGATGAACCCGAATTAGTTGCCATGCGACCTGTTGACATTCGAGTGAATGAGCCGCAATTAGCTGCATTAGGTGAGGTAAATGAAGTTTATGATGAACCTCTAATGTTACCTGGCGTTAATGAAGTTGACATATTTATAAGCCAAAAATTTAAGGACAAAATTTGGAATTTTGAATACATTGATTTGTCTCTTATGCACCGTAAGAATTTTAACAGCCAAACAAATAATGAAAACACAATTGGCATCAATGAGGGTATGCTTGTTATTCAAAACAAAGTTTAAAAAAAACCTCATACTGTTAGTTCTGTTGAAGATTGGACTGATTCATTTATTGCCTATGCCCAGGTCCTTATCGAAAGGTATCCTGGAAAGGCAAGTGAACTTTTCTCGTATATGTCCATAATAAGGGGTGCAGCAGCTGATCATTCTTTTGAAAAATGCTATTCTTATGACCAACAATTCCGTTTAAGGGTATCAAGGGATCATACAAAGAAATGGTCATCCATAGATGGTTTTTTGTGGTTACGTATTTATACTGCCAGTACTCCAAAACAACAACACGCTGATGTTAGTAATAAATGCTACGATTTTAATTTTAAAGGTTTTTGCAACAAACGCAATTGCCAATACAGACATGCATGTCTCAAATGTGGTTTAGATCACTCTTCCTTAAGATGTCGTCGATTTATGGACAATGAAATTGATACTGATCCATCTAGGTATAATAGGAATGACATTGCACCTTTCCAAAACAACTCTGCTAATAGACAAAACCCAAAAGGAAGTTTTAACAAAAGATAATTTACATATAATGTAAATGAACTCTTGTCTAATGCTGATTTACATTTGTATGCTGACAGTGCAGGTGGTTTTTTCTTGGGTTGTGCAGTTTATTCAAATGGGTCATGATCATTTTCAAAATAGCAATATAATTGGGACAAAGTTTTATTAGTTGACATCACTTATTTAAAAATAATACCTATGCTTTAGTCATCTTTTTATTCATTTCAATGAGTTTCATTGTGGTAATTTGGCTATTGTTGCAATTTGAAATATAACAATTATAAGCTTCAAACAGCATGTAACTTCGCATTTGCTGCATTTTTACGTGCGAGTGAACTTGCCACTCCATCACATGTTGAACATAGGCGAGATATATATATTGATCATGTAAAGTCAGCTTTTTATTACTATAGGTTTTTCTGAACTGATAAAAAAGGGAGATCCATTACTTTAAAAGTTTGTTGATAAAAATAAACAAATGAGATTTGTCCTCTACATTTACGTAGTTTGATAACTTTTTTCCAAATAAGACCTGGAAATAATGGTCCGAATTTATACATATTAATGGGAAATCCTTTATAAGAGTTCAGTTTCAAATTGGTTTGAACATAGGACTCCGGTCAAGTGAATAAATGTTGAGTTGTACACGTTACTTATATTTGTATTGTTGTATAGTATGGTTGTTATACTACCTTGAACTGTTGTATAGTATGGTTGATATACTACGTTGAACTGTTGTATAGTATGGTTGATATACTACGTTGAACTGTTGTATAGTATGGTTGATATACTACGTTGAACTACGTTGAACTGTTGTATAGTATGGTTGATATACTACGTTGAACTGTTGTATAGTATGGTTGATATACTACGTTGAACTGTTGTATAGTATGGTTGATATACTACGTTGAACTGTTGTATAGTATGGTTGATATACTACGTTGAACTGTGGTATAGTATAGTTCATAAACATGTACTATGTTGAACTGTTGTAAGTATGGTTGATCTACTACGTTCAATTGATATGGTTGAATTTAAAAACCTATGTAATTTCAGAATTTGTTTAAGTGTGAATTTTTTGTCATGGATTGATAAATTTTATTTGGCGATGCTCACAAACGGAGTTTGCTAGCATTTGGCTGAATTTATCACAGTTGGCGTCTGGTAGCCCAGTTGCCATTTGGAGAAAACATATGATGGTTGCCCTTCAATGTTTTTATCTTGGACATTAATGAGAAATTGTCGATGAATGCAAATTCGTTGGCCGGTTGATACATAGTTGAACTGTCCTAATAAATCCATGACAAAAAATTGCCAAAATTCAAACTTACTATTTGTTGTTTTTTATTATGATCATATATTAGTTTGTCTTACAATTTGTTCACATTTGTATAACGAAGGTAATCTGGAGTCGTTGGAAATATTACGAGGGATTTCAACGAATTTGGGTTATCTTTTATCTGGTATATCGTATTCCTAAATTGACTTCTGTTGGTTTCTTTCGAATATTTAATAATAAGATTTAATCATTCAGCATTAAATCAATTTAATAAATTGAGAGTATCGTCTGCTAAACTAGAGTTAACTTTTCTTTAATTTTGATGGACTTTAGCGTCTTTTGTTAACCTACATTTTTCATTAGCGGTTTTCCCGCTTTTATTTGGTTTAAAATTGCATGCTTTTCGTGATTTGTTCATTGCGTGATTTGAACTGTGAAGGAACACAAAAACCCACCCTATCCCACCCTTTAGAATATTTTTTCTGCTGTTTGTTGTATATTTTCAGATATTGCCAAAAGAAGCGTCATGGATTGAACAAAATTTTTACTGAATACATAGTTTTACTGAAGGGCTGAATTTATCACAGTTGGCGTCTGGTAGCCCAGTTGCCATTTGGAGAAAACATATGATGGTTGCCCTTCAATGTTTTTATCTTGGACATTAATGAGAAATTGTCGATGAATGCAAATTCGTTGGCCGGTTGATACATAGTTGAACTGTCCTAATAAATCCATGACAAAAAATTGCCAAAATTCAAACTTACTATTTGTTGTTTTTTATTATGATCATATATTAGTTTGTCTTACAATTTGTTCACATTTGTATAACGAAGGTAATCTGGAGTCGTTGGAAATATTACGAGGGATTTCAACGAATTTGGGTTATCTTTTATCTGGTATATCGTATTCCTAAATTGACTTCTGTTGGTTTCTTTCGAATATTTAATAAATTAACTCTAGTATCTGTTGATTTCGTTGCAGACCTTAAAAAGTTTTAAGTGACTCGTGTTTATTTTGATTTAATTTTGTTTATATAACAACACCTGTCACACACACACATATAAATATATCATGTATATGTAAATGTAATTTTTATTCTATAAGTGTATGCCTCATATTTCGGAATTTAATATTGAGTCTGCATTATTGTTAATGAATATGTGATAGTTGAATTAGCTTACTTATTTTCACATATTTTCATTTTTTTTAAAAGTAGTATAAATATAGCTCACCTTATTTTGGAAGTTGCATACCGGAAATGCCTTTCTTACGTGACTTCCTACAAGACCTGATTTAAATTTTGACCTTCGCCTGTCGATTGCCCCTCTATTGCATTTCATTTTACCATGTCAATTATTATAGTTGTATGTAATGCCATAGGTCTTAACCATTTATTGTTAATGACTTTGTGCCAATAAAAATATTTGTATTTGTATTTGCATGGGTTACGTGAACTAAACATTTGAAAGCAAGAAATATATAAAACCTTAATAGCTAATTAACCAAAGGTTCATAAAAAGAAATGCCAAATTTTCTAAATCATGTCAGTACAATATTACTGACAACTGAGCTGATAATACATCGAAACTTATGGTCCACCAGACTTGCAAGCCAAAACTATACTAGTTTTCTTGACGGCATTTACCAAAACTAAATGTTAATAGCGAAATATTATTGCTATATTCCGCTTTGTAAATGTATGAAACAAAAATTAATCATATTCTACTTTCATATCATTATTACACTACTATAAAAAAATCTGGATATGCACATTGGACTCGTTATCTTTTGTAAAACAATACAGAATGTGTATATTTAAGTGTGAATGCGCTAAATACCCTCCTTACATGTTACAAGATTACGACATGAGAATAGATTAAACATAATTTGATGAGAGCTTGCATAATGAGATTGTGCCCCAAAACAACCATTAAAAAGACAGATTACACAAAAATCTAAGATTACTCGTTTACTGATTTCTTTTTCAAATTAGATAACAATTGATAAATAGATCATGTTTTCCTAGACTAAACGATAGTGACGGCGAAACAAGAAAAAATTCTAACAACATACACATGTATATAAAGGCCCCAAAAGGACGAGGCAAAATTGATATTAACATTTTTCATAAGAACTACTACGAGAATAATTGTCAAAATCGAAGTAATAGTAAATCTTGCAGATCATATGAAACACTAGTAATAGTTATTAAAGGTACCAGGATTATAACTTAGTGCGCCAGACGCACGTTTCGTCTGCATAAGACTCATCAGTGATACTCATATCAAAATATTTAAAAAAACAAATATTTACAAAGTCAAAGAGCATTGAGGATAAGAAAATCCTTAGTTTTTCGTAAAATTCAAAGTTTTGTAAACAGAAAATTTATAAAAATAACCACATTATTGATATTCACCAACACTACTGGGCTGGTGATACCCTCGGGACGAATCGTCAACCAGTAGTGGCATCGACCCATATTTAATTAATGATTCTTATTTAAATCAATAACTAGTCTTCAATTAAAACGCAAATGTATCTTTTCATTGATGAATCTATCCAAGTATTAAATGTATCAAACACATATGTGAACATATTTCACCGGCTTTGATATTTGTGGCTAGTTTTCTCATTTTCATAAGCCGCTGTTTCTTTATATCTTATAAACATTTCAACCAGATACAACATAGTTCAATTAGAAAAGGTTAAGGCGGATTTTGTGTAAGAAATACAACTGGTGATGATCTTACTCGTAAGTCCATCGTACTTTAAAGAGATGGATATTAATGAAATGTTATATTATGGGAAAATTTTTGATTATTGATATGAGTGCATAAGTTGTATGCGAATAATATCTTGTAAATGAAAAACACATCTCTGGGTTAGAAAATAAAGAGGTGGCTAGTTGCTGTAAGATATTAGCAGGTAATGCTGTAAGATATTAGCAGGTAATGATGATAGATATTAGCAGGTATCATCCTTAGTTGCAGTAAAATCATATGCATTGCAGTAAGTAATTAAAATAAATTATAACTGATTTTAGGTATTGGGTTGTTTGGTTTTTTTGTTGTTGTTGTTGTTGTTTTTTTTTTTTTTTTTTTTTTTTTTTTTGCTTTTCTTTTGGGGGGAGGGGGTAATTGTTTAAAGGGCAAACCAAATATTCAATCCCATAAGTCGAAAACAAACTGACCATGCCAATACAAATTTAGAATCATATTAAACAAATAAAGGATTAGATGAAGAACCAAAACATTTGGCAGCAGATAAAAATCCACAACAATAGATAAAAAGTTAACGATACTGATTCTTCTGCAACTGATGCACATTTCGACAAATAATTTCTTCGATAAAAAAAAAGAAATACCTACATTATGGCAAAATCAGGACAACGAAATCACATTAGCAAACGACCCTTAAACACTATACACACATAAACAAAAGCAAACCACATAGCCGGACCAAATAGTTCGAGATAGCCGTACTTAGAACCGTGAATCTGGCCCACGAATAAATACGGACATCAGTAGTCAACAGCTGTTCAATAGTCATAATTCGAATAAGCAAAAACATATCAGAGTTACAAACTATAACCGAGAGAAACACATTAACCATCAGAGGAAATCAATGGAACAACAAAAACACAGAAATACATCAAAAGCTAATGCCAACATACACAGAAATATACTGTTAATAACAACTGCAATGTTTTTAATAAGGAGACCTCCTGAATAAGAAGATGCATAGTCACAAAATAACCTACATAACAATTTGTAACTGTATCGTTCATCTATGGGAAACATAAAAAATATTTAATAATATCTGTCATCAAAAATTACTCAAATATAAAGGATGTGAAGATTATAGTGTGGTATGCCAAGTACGCTTTCGTTTATAAACCATATGTAAAATATGTTGAAACAATATAAAAAATAGATGGGGATGAAACAGGAATGAGACCAAAGAATTGCATCTTTATATGACTTTCATACATTCAGCATGTCCTTAATGAGCAAAATGATTATGGATAAAGGTGTCCAATTTATAGAAATCATATATCATATTAAATTTTAACATTGTAAAACACGCAAAATATCAATTTTACTTCTTGTGATATTACATTATATTGCAATTATTACAAGATATGGTAATTAAGCAAATCAATCATGTAGTTGGAAATCTATTTATGGAATTAAAATATCTTAAAACACATGAAAGCTCTAATCAGAAGTATAATATCTATAGTTTCAAACAAAAAGGGATAGTGATAAGGCATATATGTAAAGGATCTCCTTGTTTTTTTAGAACAAGAATCATTGTGTTTTAGAAGAAAAAGTGAGTATGTATTGTATATGAATTTTGGGTAACATTTTATTGTG
Organism: Mytilus galloprovincialis; assembly: GCF_965363235.1. Lineage (NCBI taxonomy): Eukaryota > Metazoa > Mollusca > Bivalvia > Mytilida > Mytilidae > Mytilus > Mytilus galloprovincialis. The sequence goes on from NC_134845.1 coordinate 45,416,612, forward strand.
AATTTATACTATTTAGCAATTTCAGTCATTAAGGGCAACCGCTTGTTTATCAACACATGATGTTTGATTTTATGTTTTGTGTAGCTTCGGAAGCCGGTACATAGTTGGAACTTTTCTTGTATTTTGGTTCTGCTTGTAAAGAGGTAGCTGAAAGTTTATAGATATAAGACGATGTGATATGAGTGCCAATGAGACAACTCTATCATCCAAGTCACAATTTGTTAAAGTAAACCGTTTGTTTGTTACAGAGGTCATTTTCCAAAAAAAGGAGTCAGTTGAAATGTTGGTGATTTTTTTTTCGGAAATTTACATCTGTAACAAACAGCCTTTGATAGTCTTGTATGTTTTTTTTCAATTTTAGTTCATTTCATTTTTTCTAGGGTGAGGTATATGACGTCCATTCTAACTGAATTAATACATATTTTTGTTAAGGGGAATCTGCAGCCCTCCTCTGGTTGCGGGATTTTCTTGTTGTGTTGAAGACCCATTGTTTGTCTTTGTAGAAACCAGACTACCATCTATTTCTAGCTTATTAACAAGGATGTTCTTTTGCCAAAAAAAGGTAGAATAATTAAATGACAAAATTACGTTAACCTTTGCCCAATATTCATTACGGAAGACAGGTGAAGATCTATTCACTGAAGCTAATATTTTTTTAGAAACATTAAGATAAGCAATCCTACTTTGTTTCTGGATGCTATTTTTTCCATAATAATGTATTACTTTATCTAGAATGATTTTATTTCTCTAAACACATACTGTATAAACAAGATTAAAAGTTGATGTGTAGTTTCTGGAGTTTTTTTTAAGAGGTGTGCTTTTATTTTGTTGTTTAGTTACTCTTATATTCCCTAAATTTCATTTTTTTACTCGAATTTATAACTTTTAAATACAAACCTTTATAAGTTACCATGGTTGAACTCATGATGATAAACAAAAGAAATCTAATGCCAACTAACCAAAACCTAGAGAGGGCATATTTACATTCAATAAAACTTTTTTTATACATTTTTGATACAGTGCAACAGACAACTGGCAAAAGCTGATGGTACCACTTTTTAATTGTTTTATAAAAAAAATAACAAGAAATATTATCAACAAAATTCTTTCGAAAAAATGCTATCGACCAATTAATCATGTTAACCATTCTGTTCGATAAAATCGTCGAAAGTGATGGTTTACAAAAATATTGTCACGGATCAACAATTCACGTTTTTGAAATTTAAATCTAAATCGATTGTGAAACGTCTGGCCCAAGACCATAATTATTGATCACGCTTTTCGTTGTCCACGAATATAGTTCCCTTTAATTAAGTCTTTCCACTTTTCTGTGGAAAGACTTATTATTTTTCTTCTGATTATTATTATTTTTTTTTTATCATTTTTTTTTCCGCCAAATTTTGTTCCTGCGATAAATGTTTGTTTTGCAATACGTCGCTTAGATATTTCTCATATTGTATCGTATAGTTAATGCGCTTTTAAATTTCACCCTGCTAAGCCGAACCATTTTCTTTGTAAGAGTTATCTCCCTATTCACTGTTTATCATCAGAGTGCATCTCCTTCGTAACAAAAAAAGATATCGACAAAATTCTTTTTACAAATTGTTCGTTAGATCCTCAGGAATTTTTGGCTAATTTGGTTCGAAGCGATTCGATGAAATTTTATAGGAGTTATCTACCTTTACCAAATAAATTTGTCCGTATGTATTTTTAACTCATAAACCATTAACCGCATAACCCTGGAATGTTTTTATTTGAGACCCCTAGGTACTAACTTGGAAAATGAGGTCAAGGTCAAGGTCAAGTTCTCAATGTTGATTTTTCCTTGTTTTGGCTTGTTCTCCGACATCTTTTAAGATATATATAAAATAACAAGTGCAAAATGTTTATTTAGTTGTAATGAAGATATGTTACATTTGGTTTGAAACAATCTAATGGCATCTTATAGGAGTAATTGCCCCTGAAATGTCTTATTATCAGGTTTATTGATAATTACTTCAACATGATTCATTATATAACCAAATGACCTTTAACAAAATATTGGGTGACATATGACCTTGGAAATTGTCAACCGGAAGTGACCTTGGAAAAATCGGAAGTAGCCAGTTTTGCTCATTTTTCATGAAAAAATACTCGGAATCCATATATGTTTTCATATAGATACATCAACTGATTACTGAAGACTAAAAATTACCTCCAACAAACCGGAAGTGGCCAATTATCTCCAATTCTACATACAAAAGTATATAGAAACTATATATTTTATGAATCAGTGTGACAGAAGCTATCATATGAGACCAGAAGTGACATTCATTTCACCGGAAGTAGCATATTATCTCCCTTATTTAACTCAAAATTATAGTAAAACCATTATTTATCGCATCAGTATGAAGAAACTATCTTCTTATCAAAATTTCTTTGATGTGGAAAGACTTTCAATTGTTCTCTGAACAATTGGTTTTTACTTATAGTGTATTTTTCTTCTTATTTTTTTTTTCTTTCCCTTTCTCATACATTTCTTAGTTGTTTTGGGGTGGAAATGAAAGAAGAGAGCTGAAATAAACTTTTCGATGTTTTATTTTAACTGATTTTGATATGGAAAGAGTGATTAGGCCAGGTGCAAAAAGGTGATAATTACAGTTTTCGGAACATCTCTTGACTTGTCCATAGGTGTATGGATGTGTATTGGCTAAATTTGTAAAATACAGAGGAGCAATCTTTCTGAATATTGGATATAATTTTGGACTAGAACTGTACTTAACACACAAAAAATTTGACAAAAAGATTAGGTGCAATTTTTTTAATAAAACAAAACGTTATAAAGAACTAATAGAGAATTTAATTGTGGTCTGTGGCCGTTTTATCTTCTTTCTTTTATGTCTGCAGCAAGTTATCTTTTTCTTGAATGAAAGAATTTTACTAGTACACACTGCATGAAATGAGATAAAAAAAAAAAAAAGAAGAGATATTACTTGATTGGTTTATACAAAGTCATGAGACGATATTACATTGGCTTTTCGTTAGGACATTGATTACTTTCAAAGGTTTACTCGATAAATATTTCGTCCATGACAACAGACATCTGATATTTCTTCAATTATAAACAGAACACTCTCACTTTTCACATGTAAATCTCATTTTTGTCAAATTTTATTACATTTCGAGGCGTACAAAAACATTTTATATGTCTGATCTTAAATTTGATTTAATATCGGAAAAGGACATATGACGGTGAGATGACGGTATACTGGAAGCTGCAAAAAATTGATTTGATCCGCAAAATAATTAGTCCAGTGCAGGTTTTAGAAAAAGGTTTTTCATTTAATTTATATGTTTTATTGATCAAATGAGATCAAAACCAGATAACGAAAATCGACGTATTACATGAAACAAAACTTAAATTTAAACAAGTTTGAGCTTTCTAAAAAGCTATGAACGGCTTAGCCCTATCCTAATTTAAGGTATTACGTGTGCATGTGGTTGTTGGTTTAGTATTGTAAATGTGGTATTTTATAAGTTGATTGATATAAAATGGATTTTTATATATAATTTTATATACATTATGTGACTGGATCGGCAGGAGTTATAAAATAACCGCGCAATATTGTGTAAGTATCTGCCTGTCCCAAGCCAGGAGCCTGTAATTCAGTAGTTGTCGTTTGTTTATGTGTTACATGTTTGTTTTTCGAGCATTTTTTAAATACATAACGCCGTTAGTTTTCTCGTTTGAATTGTTTAAATTGTCATTTCGGGGCCTTTTATAGCCTACTATGCGGTATGAGCTTTGCTTATTGTTGAAAACCGTACAGTGACCTATAGTTGTTAATTTCAGTGTCATTTTGGTCTCTTGTGGAGAATTGTCTCATTGGAAATCATACCATATCTTCTTTTTTTTTTTTTTTTTTTTTATAGATAATGCATTTTTGTAAACATTGCACATACATGTATTATGAAAGCTGTTTAGTAAAACAATTCATGTATATTGCAGATTAACAAAGCAAATAAATACGTATTAATGATTGATAGTTTAATGTTAAATTTCAGTGTGCAATATATGCATAATAAAACGTACATGAATAATTATACTTGATCGGAACTAAAATACACATAGTTTATTTTCCGGCATTTGATGTCTTATCGAAAGACGTGAAAATTCTGTAATTCTTTATCTCATTTAAGCTAATAGCTGTAGCTGTATCTCAGCCGCAACATAAAGCAACTAATCAGAATTTATATGTGATAAGTAACTGCTTCAAGATGGCGTGTATGTCGCCTGAAACTAACTAACAGCTCCGCACCGTGATGCCCAGCAAACACAACCCATACTTATGATTAGAGCGGGACAACAAGCTCAACTAGAACGACCACAATACATCCAACATAAATAAAACACGACATCGTACAATTCTGTAAGAAGAACACTGTATCGATGCTGTAAGTTATCAAACAACATGCTTATATTGCACTGATTATACAACATTTAAAATACAGTAATAAATTACGGGACCGTCATTGGAGGTAGAAAATCAAAAAGTTGGAGATAATACAACAAATAGCGGCAAGGTTTGTAACAACAAAAACAATTACCAAAGTGACTCAAATACAACATTTATACACTGTGTCAATTGGCCTGTTCCTAAAACAAAAAGAACAACAAACCGTCTAAATATCAGCCCAACAATATTAGATCGGGAAATTTGTAAAAACAAATGTTTTGTTCTTTCCTAGCCGGGATTCGAACTCATTTCACTGAGATATCGTAGCACCAAATCGCCCAGCACGATGTCCGACGAGCTTTTTCTTTGATAGAATTTTATTCAAATATTTACAATAAAAAATTCACAAGATAGTTCCTAGTGTCACAAACCGACAGTTACATGTAGTCAATTGAAACAACAAAAATGCAATGTAAATAATGGCAACAGTAGTATACCGCTGTTCAAAAGTTTTAAATCGATTGAGAGAAAACAAATCCGGGTAACAAACTTAAACCGAGAAAACACATCAACTATACGAGAAAACAAAGAAACAACAGAAACACTGAAGTGCTACAAAAAACAAATGAAAATGCATCATACATAGAAACGAACTATTACTATTGGATAACAACTGCCATCACCTGACTTGGTACAGGACATTTAAAGAAAAAATGGTAGGGTGAACCTGGTTTTGTGTAAGTTTTAAAATAGTGCTAGACCACTCGACCACCTTGGCTCAACACAAATAAAGATTTCCGGGTGTTACCTTTCCACGTCAGTTTTAATCAAGCGTCACAACACAGTACATGATATATAAGGCAGGACTTTGCAATTTTTACAAATCAGTTGAATTATCTTTTGTATAGGATCTTACAAATCAATGTAGGATGCACTCACAGAAATAATTATATTATAAGTACGTCTGAACAAGTGACACCTCTACGACATTTTGTGTCACCAGTGATAGTGATAGTCACAGTTATGTGATCGTCGGCAGTCTTTGGGGGGTCATATCGATGGTGTCCAGACTAAAGTATAGATATATATTATCAAGACTAAGCATTGTTAATTGTTAATTTTAGGCTTATTGTAATTTGGAAATACATTTTAGTATGTAAGAAACAAAATATGGGAATTTTGAGTCAAACCGGTGAACATAAATTTAACAGCTTATGCACTTTTGAAAAGTACACATGGTATTATAAAAAAAATGTCAAGGGTAAAGGGAAATCATGATAGCATACCTGCCTATGTTTTAAGCATTATAAAAATATTATAATGAGTTTGCTACAATATAGATACTGGCCATTTCTTGAAAAAGAGATTAATGTGCATCCAATAGAAATATAGGACGATAAAACTAGTAGATAAATAAACTCATCATAGATACCAGGACTAAATTTTGTATATACGCCAGACGCGCGTTTCGTCTACAAAAGACTCATAAGTGACGCTCGAATCCAAAAAAAGTTAAAAAGGCCAAATAAAGTACGAAGTTAAAGAGCATAGAGGACCAAAATTTCTAAAAGTTTTGCCAAATCCAGGTAAGGTAATCTATGCCTGAGGTAGAAAAGCCTTAGTATTTCAAATATTCTAAATTTTGTAAACAGTTAATTTATAAATATAACCATAGTAGCATATGTACAATAATTAATAAAAAAATACTTCATTGTTACCCATGATTACAGAATTATCTATATCTTCTAAACTTTTGGAATGAAGAAATAAAAAAATTGTATTTCACTCTTTAAACATTTAACCAAACTTATTCACACGCTTGTAATTGAAAAGGAACAAAACCAAGTTACATTTGTAAAGTTTTGATGCAGGAAGTCATTAATACACCTTTTTAATCATTAAATCAAATAGGGGCATATCCCTTGGTTACCTAATTAGATTGACTACCATTTTATGGTTTATGACCTCACAAATTGGTCAACATCCTTGGTTATATGACGCCTAGTAAATGATCACCATTTGATAGTGAACACATCAGATGGTGATCATTTTTAAGGTAACGTCTCTCTCAGGTTGTACTGCATGTGGACTAGGGGATATAACTCCAGAACGTATAACATTACTAGTAATACAAATATTGTATTCTATTATTGTAGAACTTTAAATGTTTAATGTGACTAATAATAATTTTCAAATAGCATGTTTTAAATGAGTTGCATTTGTCAATTGGAATTTTGTTTGGAATGTTTCTATATTACAATACCTGTCACACCCATACATAGTCTAAATATGTGGTGTTATAAACGTGTAATTCTGATATCAAGAAATATAGTAATAAAACCTGCATTTTTATAATAAAAATATAATTTTGAATAAGTCACAATTACAAGTAGTTCAACATGTTTCATTCACCAAAAACAATGCCGCAACATTTTCCCCTTAATTCTCTTTGTTTCTATAATATTGTCTCTATATATTAATAAAACTGAGTGATATTTTTCAGTTTTCAAAGAAAGGTAATGTTAAAAGGTCTTACCTTCGGTTTTTGAAATCAAGAGAATAGCTGTGTCCCACTCATGATATATACAGGAAATGACCCTTCTCACGTGACTTCAAACCCTACATTAAAATTTTACCTTTCCTAAATGTAACCAGATAGCATGAATTTAAATTCAATAATACATTACAGTTCTATTGAGAAAATAACAAAATATTGAACAACATTTGACCTTCTTTTATTGATTTTGCTGGCCTTTTATTTTGTGATTTTTAAAATTGTATATGTCTCTATTTCTTTTTGGCCTGATTTCAAAATATTACATGATTCTTTTTTTAAGCTAGATTTAATTACTGATATGGCCAACTAAAATTAATTAGTAGATTTTCATCCAAATTTTTTAAAATAATGGGGCGGGTGGGAGGATTTTATTTTTTAAATTTTATTTCATATGAAACCCTTTTGCATGTTTTGTGACGAGTTCTTCATATATGCAAGTGTAATAATAAGCTTATATCATGTATTGTTAAGGTCGTACAGTGACCTATAGTTGTTAATGTCTGTGTCATTTTGGTCTTTTGTGGAGAGTTGTCTCATTGGCAATCATATCATATCTTCTTTTTTATATACACAAGTATGAGGAATCTTACATAATTGTTCAAATCCTTAAATAAATATATCTAATTGTGGCTTTAAAAATTTAACAACAAAAACGTGTGAGAAATACTCTCTTCAGACTTCAGTTACACTACCTACACCAAATGTATTTGGGTTTCTAAACAATGGTTTGTATTCCCATAAAATAAAGCAAATGCATTGGTATGCAACACAATTATTATGAGTACAGAATAAAATGAAAACTCAGAGAGAGTCGAAAATAATAGGGTTGGTACTTTATATGCAAGATGAAAATATAATTATCATGTAAAACATGAACTTAATAATAAAAAAAAGTTGTTGTTTAATGACTCTTTTTGGGTGTATTGGAACATTTGCTGTTTGTCAACATAAAAAGACAGCCATGGGTAAAATCAAAGGGCTTGCATAAATAAAATGCATATGTTAGTCGACTTTTTAAATTCAATAAACGGTCATAAATCTGACAGGTTCGTGCTTGTATTTCAATATCTATAATCCAGTCATGTTTTCTGTATCAATGGTTTCCACGAATCTTGCACTTTGGGTATCATTTACAGTTTAAATTTCCTGAGACAAAGTCATTGCATAAATAAAAAAGTCCGCAGTTTTCTAATCACAGAAATTTGTGCCATACCGTGATTTGCAGTCTTGGAAACAGCGTGTTTCTCTTAACACCAATATTTCACGTCATTCTCGTTATCAATCTTCACTCTCGGAAGATGATGTTGTCATCATAGAGCAGCGGAAAGGTCGACTTAATTATTTTTGTTAGATTTACTTGATGTACAAAACCGAAATTTGAAACAGGAAGCTTTGACGATGAAACGAAATTTTAACGGTTACCAGTAACGGGAATGAACGAAATCCGGAAATCGTAAATTTTATAAAATAAAAAAATTCGGGGCGGGACGATTTCAGAGGGGCGGGCGGGGATGAAAATCTATCAATTAATTTTAATTGGCCTATTAAAGACTGAAAACAACACTTTAAATCGCATATATTTCTTGTGTACTATTTTTTTTTTATCTTCGCCGGCAAAGCTCAAACCTAAACATTTGAAATCGAGCAAAGGATAAACACACAGAAACATAGTGAGAGCAAGTTAACCAAAGGGTCCTATAAAGAATGGCAAAATCATCTAAGGTTAACTCGACTTGAGGAAGTTTGAACTTAGTTGTTTTCTTAGTTTTTAAACGGATTACTTTTTATTAGTATGTTAGAAATCAGGCCATTACAGAATTACCGAGTACTGACCTGATGATACATTGGAATTAATAGTCCAACAGAAGCGGTTTCGAACCAGGCAAAATAATAACACATTATAGATTTTGTTTGTCCTTGAAAAAAAAGGAAACAAAAGAATACCAAACTGAAATTTTCTAACAGGTATTCTTTGCCATTCTTCAATCAAGGCTACTCGTATTTCTGTTAATTCTTCCTAGTTAGAAGAACCCTGTTGGTAATTTTTCGACTTTTATCATCCCAGACATACTCAATGGGATTTATATCCAGTGACATGGGTGGATAAGGAATAGTGTCAGTTACCTTCTGACGTTAATAATCTGAAACAATGAGAGCTCTGTGTGTCCTAGCAATATTGTCAATGAATATTGGTCTATTTGCAAGATTGTGATAGTCAAAATGTGACACAATGATGTAATCGCAAGATATTTGACCCGTCATAGTCTTATTCAGAACACAAAGGTTCATTTTGCAGTCGGATGAAAAGCATCCCAAAACTGTCAAACTCATACCACCAAACGCCGTAGCTCCACGAATGTGCTGTTTCCTGTATGCTGTATTCCGAGGACGCCATACGCGCATGCGCTTATCAATATGATGTTGGGGGAATCTTCTCTGGTCAGACCAATGAACTTGACGGTCAGTAATGGTCTTTTGACTATTATACGGGCATGTAAATTGGCACAATGTAGTCTGCGGTTAACAGTTACATTTCATTGCACGAAACTTGCAAGGAAAAAACTTGTATGTAGTTTTACAAAACCTGTTTTTATAAATGGAAACAAAGCAGCTTCAAACTCAATTTTAAAACAAAAAATAGAAGCAAAAAAATTAAGGTGTTGCTTAACTTGTGGTGAAGTGTATAGATATCAAATTCCAGGAAAGGACAGTATTCATTGTTCGTATTAGCTATATCTGAAGTCAGTTCAATTTGATATATCTATTTGGTGTACATACTGTAGTCGTTATTCGTGAGAGCTTATATATCATTCATATACTAGTACCCAGATTCTAAAACAAACTGTAAATAACTTGTGATTGATTTTAAGTATCGATCTTTCTCTTACCTTGATTCATTCAAAACGTTTTTAATCCTTTAACCCCCCCCCCCCCCCCCCCTGTGTAACAGAAAAATTGTCTAAAAGAAATAGTCTACAATGTTTCGAAATATAAAAATAGCAGCATACGCTTTAAATCTATTACTTTGAGACACCATAAGGCCTATTTTGTTAACATTGAACAAGAAGGAAAAACAGGCTACATAGAAGAACAAATGATCAGTATGCTAGAGTTTCCTATTGACAACATATTTATTGAATTTGAAGGTAGACATCAAATTGTCGTCATTCCTACGGGAATGAACTGTGTTTTTTTCTTAGCCGACCTCTTCTTATTTTCATATGATACAGATCTCATTCGGACATTTGTCAAAAAAAAAGAAAATCAAAAAAGGGATAATTTAATTTCACATTTAGATATATTGATAATGTTCTTTCCATTAACAATCAAACTTTTTCTGGCTGTATTCCATTCACCATCCTCCAGAACTAGAAATTGAATAAACAACAGCCATGACTTCCTCTGCCTCATTATAGAATTTTACCTTATTTTTTACATTAGCGTAACACATATGATTTTTTAAATATCATTTTCCCTCACCTTAGTAGCAATATACAAACTTGACCTGCATGTCGGATATACATTTCCCAACTCATTCGGTATTTAAGAGCTTGCATATGCTACTCAGGCTTTATAAAACGTCACCAGTGTGTGGGCAGCACGTTTGTGAGCCAGGATTATGCCAAAGAACATCGATGTTTTTACTTTCAAACAGTTGTATACTACTGTTGCCTTTATTTTTCCGTTTTCTTATAAAAATCTTCGAAGGCTACCAAGACCTTGTTGATAAATATTCCGTATCAACTTCACACATAATACATGATGGTCTTGAAGTATAGATTATAGGTACTGACGTTGTTTTTATCTTAATTACGTGATATGGTTTTCCTTCATTTGTTTTTGTAAATTGTCAACCTTTACTGCTTCGTCCATTTTTGTTAGTCAAGAAAGAATATGACAGTTGTTGTCTATTCATTGGATGTGTTTAAGCTTTTGATTTTGCCATTTTGAATTTTGACTTTCCATTTTGAACTTACATTGGAATTCGATATTTTTGTTGTTTTACTTTTTCTTGTATCGGCTTTCGAATAAGAAAATAGACAAAGATCAAGAATTGGTCAATATTTATAATATTTAAAGACCTTGTGTTTTCCTGATCATGTTTACAAAGCTCTCTCTCTCTCTCTCATAGTACAAAATTCATCAATAATACTAGACTTTAAAATTTGTGTTCGCCAGACTTATAAGTTACAATCTTATCAAAAAGTTTAAACAAACTAATGAAGTAACAAAATGGAGATTTTTCTCATATACAATAGGGGTAATCCTTTTCTTTGGTAGAAAATCCTTAGTATTTCTAACAATTCAAAGTTAAATTAAGGTGGTACACTATTCATAGTGGCTCATTTGGCGGGTTGTGCACAATGTTACCTGTTAAATGCACAGAACATGCAGAATGAAGTATCAAATGAAAAACAGCTTATGTTTTGGATAACATCAATCAGTTAATGTATTTTGTTATCAAGGTTATGGTTATTGCACATAATGTCTGCAAGATTCATATCTAACGTATACAATTTATAGTGTGAGAAAATTAGGTAGATATGTGTATGTTGGCAAGTTTAAATAACCCTGAAGTTATTATATTAATATGTGTATGTTCGTTTAAATGTAGACCTTTCAAACTTTTAAGTGAAATGTGCAAAGTTAATATTTTACAAATGGAATGTGGTTTAAATATGTTTCTATTACAAAACTTTTGTAGCCCCTATACACATATTCAATCAAAAACACATCTTAACTGTACATTTATTTGGTATACTTCATGTGTATTTTGATTTTTCTGATATTTTTATCAGAAATGTGTCGCTCATGTGACAACAAAAACTAAATTTAACTTTCTTAAATATTTTACAAATGGAATTTGATTCAATTTTTTAGCCCCCATACACATACACAAACACAAACAAAACACATCTTAACGGTATACTTCATGTGTATTTTGACTTTTCCATAATCATGATAATGAGTCAGTTTATTTGAATGACAAGACACTTATATTACTATATACAATAGCAAAACTCTTTTGATAAATATATGTTAAACTATTATAACTAAGCATGGTTAAGTATGTGTAATGAAAAATATCTTTCATGTGATTCAGTGTAATTGGTGTGTTCAAAAGCTGATATTTACCGGAAATGTGTCGCTAATGTGGCTACAAAATCTACATTCAACTTTCTCATATGTTACCAGGTCACCTAGAACTATATAAATAAAAGATCACATTACAGAAACTTTTAACTAGATAATGGTGTACAGCAACGTTTGATCTGAAACGTTCATTTGTCGATTTTTCTTTAAAAAGCTTCCAAAGCACTTTTATGAATTTTGCTTCACCACGAAGTTAACACTCAAATCAAAATTTTGTAATTCCAAGGGTGAATAAACTCGTAGAAACTTATGAGTTCTATGACCAAAAGGACATAAAACGAAAAGCCAAATTTATCTTGTCAAAATCATCATCGATACCAGGTTTCAAATTGTATATGCGTCTACAAATGACTCACCAATGGTGTTTGAATCATTAACATGATAAAGGCTAATACGTCATTATAGAAATATTTCATTTTGTTATAAGAATAAAATGTTTAACAGCTAAGGTTAACTCTATACCAGGCATCAACTAAATCGATCAGAAGTGAAATATGTGAGTTCTAGTTAAAAAGAAAGTTGGTAAATACTTTTTTAACAGTAACTTAATAACAAGTTATAAATTACATTCAAGACATAATCAGAAGGTACATACTACTGTAGTCAAGGATAAATGGATATTTTGCGTATATCACTTTACCTTCATTTTCGAGTTATCGTTATCAGATGGAAATACATTGGAACAAATAGTCCAACAAAGTTAAAGGATAACATTTATATGTATGCAGTATGTTGGCGTTTGTTTTTGTTGCAGTGCAGTGTTTCAGTTGGTTCATTGATTTCCTCTTAAAGATGGTGTGTTTCTTTCGGTTTAGTTATTATCCGTATTTGTTTTCGCTTAATAGTTTCATGATTATTGAACAGTGTTATACAGTCCAGGCAATTATTGTTATTCGTAATATTCCTCAAACTTGTAATATTACAACAAATAGTAACATTACAGCATTGTGTAATATAAGGCCTATATTACAAAAAAGCGTAATAATCAATATTACGAATATCTGTAATATAGTTTTTCTATATTACGAATATTTGTAATATACGATTAACCGGCTGTATCGTAAAATTCGACGTGTCTTACCATGACATAAAGTAGTCTTTCTAAAAGATATACATACGGTAATCATTTTTACATAAGCAGAAAATTTAGTTTTAAAGTCGAATTTTGTTTTTTTACAAAATTAATGATTTTCTTACGAAATTTCTCACTTACATTTGAAGTTTGGACAAACTGGTCATTCCCACAATCTTAAAACTAATTTCCTATGAAAGAATTACATTTTTCCTTAACAGAAACGTTTTATTTGTTGTGGTTTGAATGCTAGTATCACGTCGAAAAATCTTTAAAGAAACATGTGTATCGATTCCAAACCACATTTCAGTGGAGATAACTCTAGGTCGCTTAGAAGTGGCTGAAAAGTAAAAATCGTTGTCTCCCTTAAAATTGATCTCGTGCACTTGAAATTACAATGTGTGTTAGTAGCTGGTAAAAATTAGGACACAACTGATGAACCAAATTGATGTCCTATGTAATAATATAAATTTAAATTTTCCGCAATAAATGATATTAGGCATCGACTTTTTTTTATTATTAGGATGGGATATTTTATTTTTTAAAGAATTGTTAAAATAAAAGTTTCTATAATATAAAACTTGTTTCAGAACGGAAATAAGAAGGAAAAAAACTGTTTTATATTTAAAAAAACTTAGATGAGGGCCTTGATTAGGATCTTCATATCTGTATTCTAGAATTTGTGTCTATTATTCTCGCCCGTTGGTTGCCAGGACGTCTGCTGATGCCTGCATTTTCCCATTGATAGACCGCGACTTAAATTTTATTCTATTAATTTTAACACTCGATTTTTGAGAACAAAAAAAAAAGATTTTGTCCTATTATATATTCTTTAAATTTGGTCTATTTTCCTCTTTTCGGTAAATCCGTTCTGATCATAATTTATTTAGATAAGTGTTGTTCGTCACACTGAGACCCCATCATAAAGAAAAAACCAAACACACAAATAAAAAAAACCAAACACACAAATAAAAAAAACCAAACACACACACACACACACACACCGAAATGAATGGAAGTTGTCCGAGTCGAACCAAACAAATATTTTAGACACAATCTACAGGCATGCAGGTGTAATAACTGATAATTTTGATAAGAGGTTCTTACTTCCCACAAAGCTACCTATGTCAAACAATATTTATTTCTGATTACAGTAATATGAACAATCGTTTTAGTTCAAAATCCCACAAACCGATTGATTCATCGAAGTTTTTACCACTGAGAATTTTGTTCACACATAAATTATACACAGTATTTTTTTTTCTCATAAATGTTATATCAAAAGTATAATATAGATACTTATAACGTCAGTCAATCATGCAATGCTTCCATCAGTCTTTAAAAGGAAATATAAATGGCAGTACTGGAATATAGTGTGTTACACGGTTGAAAGGGTAGAAAACAGGTTGGGGGACTAGGTATCATCCACATTTTGGCAAAAGAAAATTAATGACAAATAAAAAAACATGGAAATAAAAGAGGACATTGACAAAACAATAGACTATTATACTATAGAATATATATTTTAGATTATAGAAGACTTTTAAATTTTTTGTTTGCTTTCCAATGACAAAGCTTTGATCCCTCACCTTCATTCTATTCTTAGTAATTTCTTACGTATACGCCGCTAATATTTTCGTAATTTGAATTTGTCCCTTTGTTTATAAGCGGTGCTACCAAAAAGAAAGTTGAAGATGCTGGCTGGTAAATTGTTTTTGAAAAGATTGGAGACGTTGTAAATTTTCTATTGACATGGTCAGCACTCGTTTACCCAGCTGTCATTCTGTATTATTTCATTAAGGTTTGGAGAAAAACTGTCATAAAACATTTAAGACACAACAAAATAAGTATTTGTATTTAGAATAATTGTGTTCTATTACAAAATACGGAACAAAAATATTGATTTGACGACTTCAATAGCTTATATAAGTGTTTCTATTAATGAATGTTTTTACATATTGTGTGTCGAGAATGATATATGATTTGTTTTGATTTTTGTTAACAAGACTTGTAAAGTTAATCACCTCCCATAAAAACCACACAAAAAAAAAAAACGAAACAAAAAGAAACAACGGCATACCGTAAAACCTGATATGGTAAGATGATAGGGTATGCGGTATGGTACAAATGCTACCATGACGTGGTAAAAATGTATGTTACGATGATATTGGGGTATGGCATGGTCATAAAGAATATACTACAATACCAAAGTAAAATTAAAAAAATTGTATATTAAGAAAGTTTTAGTATAAACTAAACTCATTTCAGATCTCTATAATGTTGATAGCAGAGATTGAAATTGATAATAACTTGTTGAATCCATATTTCCTGTTAAACAAAATCGAACATCGGAATGGTAATAAACTGTGGCGGATCAAAAAGAGGGGTTTGGGGAGTTGGAACCCCCTATTTGTTTGACCGATCAATGCATTTGAAGGGGGACATATAGTTGGAACACCCCCTTTTTTGCCCTGGGTTGGGACCCCATCATTTTTAAATGGCTGAACCCGCCCCTGATAAATGTTGAATTCGGTATACTACCGTATATATTCATGATTCACAAGGGTTCCTATGAAGCTTATATTTAACATATTATGTGCCCTAAATAAGGTGCACAGATAACTTTACAAATGCACGGTGGTATTTGTACCATATCAATTGTGTATACATGCTACGATTAGATTTGTACCTTATAACCATTATATTGACGTTACAATACCACATATCATACCATTATACCATACCATGTTTTTCAGTATGCCCCCAAAAAATGCATCAGACTGATTAATAAAAAAAACTGATTATCGCAGCTTCATTTTGTCATTCTAAATACATTTTGACACATGTTTTGAATTTGTGATCACCTACTTACTTACAACAACATATAACAAGGTTATTGCAAAACGATAGATTTCAATAATTTAGGAGGGGCTCTTCAGCAAAGCAACCTTATGTTATCGATGCAAGATATAAAGTTTTAAATAATGACATCTTGGTTTAAATACAATATTGTTAAAATAATACACATCAATAATATCACTTGATTCTCTTAGTTTTAGTTTGGTTCGTGTTGCTCAGTCTTGGGTTTTCTATGTATTTTGTTTGGCTGTGAGTCTTTTTTTTTCTTTTTTAGTCATAGGGTAACGGTTGTCAGTTTATTTTCGACTTTTTGAGTTTGTCTTTTTGGTGTCCTTCGCCTCTCTTTTATAACTTAACTCGTGTGTTATATGTGTATATAACTGTAATTTATGTTAATATGTTTACTAGTTAACCCTTTAAGTTTTACTTTTATCAATCATTATAAATTATTGTTGTTTTTTTTTAATCCGAACTAAAAGAAATATTCAGACACTAGACTAGGTACATGTATATCTGTGATAAAAATTGTGCTATGCAAGAAGAATATTGATTGATTGATTGATTGATTGACATTTAACACCACTTTCAATACTATTGTGCTATTTTGTGGCGATCAGATTTTATTGGTGGAGAAAGCCGCAGTGCCCACCGAAAACCACCGACCTTCTGTAGGAAAACTGACAATCCTAGTCAATTAAGATTGGAGTCGAGTGCACCTGCTCCGTGCGGGATTCGAACTCACAACCTCAGTGTTGACTGGCTAGTGATACGGTAGTTCGACAACTTAGACCACTTGGCATCAAAGCCCCCTACAAGAAAAATAAAAAAGATTTTTTTTTTTTTTTGGGGGGGGGGGGACGCATAACAAAGTGTTCCATAAGAACAATTTAAGAAAAATTCGTAAAGGATTCCGTGAAACCCTGTGCTTCGCCAACGATTGCTGCTGTCCGATTAAAAGTGTAATATCGACATAAAAGTGAGTGAATTTATCAGTAAAAAAAAAAGACTTTAAAAAAAAATTTGTCTTCAGATGCTATTTCTTGGAGATTAGCTTATGGCTAAGTTTCAACAATCCATCAAGTATTACAAACTTATCTTGTCCGGACTGTCTGTATATATATATTAACTACTTAATTAATTACTTGTTAACTGCAAAACTAAGTCCATTTATCAGTAAATGACGGAAAATGAAAATACTTATTATCAAAATTTGTTCTGGATACTGTTCTTTGGTCATTAAAAAGCTTCTGTCCACATTTAATAAAATTTCGTGAAAGTTTTGCAAGATTATTGAAGACTGAAAATCTTAACCTAAGACTTAATCTGAATGTTAAGTTAAAACTTACTGTATTTTGGTCATTGACAGCTTCTTTCATTTCTTAAAATTCTGAGAAGATTTGACTTAGTTATTGATGACTGAAAAGATTTAACTTCAGTCGGACTGAATCTAAAGTTAAATGAAATAAAAATTAAGTCCTACTCAATTTATTAGTAGAATACGGAAAATGAAAATAAATGTTGCAAATTTTGCTCTGAAAACAGTTACTCTATAATTCACAAAAAATCTTAAGAGTAAAAATACTCTTAAGACATAAATATTTCATTTTAACTTACGACCAATTTTAATCCTAAGATTTTCGGGGAAAAGAGTCGCTGTATTTTGGTCACAAATAAGCTTCTGTCAAACATTTTACAAAATTCCATGAAAGTTTAATAAACTGTAACCACAGACAGAAGCTAAATGTTGACGCCTCTGACGCCGACGACGAAATGTAGGATCGCTATGTTGCTTTCGCGACATAATGCTGCAGGCTCGACAAAAATAAAACTGAAACTAGAGTTAGTGCATGATCACATCTACCCCGCCCCGTAGAAACATAGAGATCATGATTTTGTTAAGTGGTCAAAAATATATCATTTACATATCAATAAATTTCAAAAAGGATTTTCTATTTATAATTAGGAAACCACAAAATTAAAAGAAATCTCAACAAAAAAGTACTGTTACAATAACTCTGGAATGGTAACATTCAAAGAAAACCGAACTAGTCATTAAGAAACCACAACATTTGGATTTTTCAAACGACGATTTGTTCACATTAACGACCGATTTAAGAATTGTAATGAGCTTTTACGAGCTATATACGGTTTATTTTCAATTATTAAAAGTTATTACGATGTATTAATACCAATATTCTACGATTTGATACGAGTTGTCACGAATAAATAAGAGCAGCTTCGTTCAGTGGCTCCCGGGCATGTTTTGATAATATATAATAGCTAGTAACGTATGAAATTTTGCTATTCATCAAATCTTTTACGTGTTAGTTACGACCTGTCAATGTGTTGTTAAGAATAGTAACGAGATAGTGTTACGAGTATTTACGAGCCCATACAATTTTGTAGCTTGTATACTAATACCTTACCAAAAATCGTAAATAGTACGCGAGAATATACGCAAAGAGAACGTATCTATTAGTAGTATTAACTACGCATAAAGTGCTCGTGATATAAACTCGTAGCAATCCATAAAGCCGTCGTAACATGAACCGAAAGAAATCGTAAGCAACACTCGTATTAATATTCCATCAATAATTTGTAAAAATATCGTTTAAAAAAAGAATTACGAGTCATAAACGGATTGCTACGTTCTGTTGCGAGCGGTTAACGTACGATACCTTCAGAAGGTTAAATACCGAAAAATCGATCCATGGACAATCGTGAAAAGATTTTTGTCATGAATAAAAAAGTCCTCTCCTTATGAGTTTCTGCGAGTTGTTGTGAGTTCTAACCAGTTATTTACGGGTACCAGCGAGTCATTCACGGATGCTTACAATCGACAACTAGCAAAGCGTAAGGACTCGTTAAAAAATCCGTGTATGTGAGGGAGACATTCAAAAGTTTTCGACGGTTCTCAAGGACGACGGAAGCACATTTTGATATTTTGTCTAGATGAGCTAAATATAAGAATGACATAATATTGGTATGCAATTATTCCATGTACATTACAAGTCAAATAATTACTTCAATTGGAAAAAAGTAAGCAAGTATCTCCAAAAAATAACAACAATGTGTTAACCAAGCATATTAACTAAGGTTATACTTCTCTAAAGCAAGGAGCATTTTTGTTTGATAAATATTGCGGCACCATATATAAAAATTATCTAGGAGCTTATATCATGGAAAAGTCATATCTTTTAATTTACTTTGACTTACAATGTTAAATATTTGACCAAATACAGATTATATATACACGCGCTAAAATGTATTTGCATTTGCGACCAGGATATGTTTATGACATGTTCTATAATAGTATTATTTTACTATGCCGGACGAGCACGCGTACCATATTCAAATCATTATGTAAAAAAATGTACAAATACACCACAAAAGGCTAAAAAGGCACGGAAAAAGAGAAATAGGTATTGCTTTTCTGGCGGGGTTGGCAGCGACAGAGGAGGATGAGTCAACAATTCTTTAGTTTTCGGCGTCAGTCAGTTTGATAGGAACTACTTGATCAATGACATATCTTTACAAAGTTGCATTAGTATCAGATCAATTAAGCTACTTCGAGACCCAGTCCCCTATGTCAAGGTCAGGCGAATTTTAATTAGTAAGCAATTTTCAATATTTAAGTTGCCTGCTTATATGAGTTTGATAGGAACGACTTGTGATAGATCACTGACATTTTCTATAAAGTTGCAATACTATCAATACTTAATAATTTAAAGACTATTTTGAGGCCCTGTCTCTAAGTCAGGGTGCAGTGGTTTTAAATTGGGAAGCAATTGTCAATGTTAGCTTCTTTTCTGCTAAAGTCAGTCTGATATATTATGAACTACTATATCGGGTTGTTGTCGCTTTGACACATTCCCCGTTTCCTTTCTCAATTTTACTTGTGATAAATGAATAACATTTTCAAAAGAGTTGTGTTATTATCAGTACATACCAGTTTGACGACTATTTCGAGGCCCTTTCCCCTAGGTCATTGTCAAGCGACTTTGAATTGATTTTATTCTAAATTTCTGCAAATAGGTGAAACATTTCTTAGTGTAAAAAGTTTTTTTTACTATGAAGATAAAAAGTCTCAGGCTAAAGCTTGAACGTCGAACGCTGAGGAATTAAAGTTCGGCGCTGAAATTTAATTAGTCTAGCGCTGAAATTTAAACTATACCGCCGGGGCTGTATATTTGCTCTGAAGATGTTAGGATCAGCACTGAAGAATATAAGTCTAGCTCCGACGATATTGAGATCAGAACTGAAGATATAACGTACAGCGCTGAAGCTGTAAACTCAAGCGCTGCAAATATAAAGTTGGTCGCTGTAGATATATTTAGAATTTAGCAATGGATTTGGAAAGACTGGCGCTACAGATGTAAAATGTGCGGTGGAGATAAAGTTCAGCGTTAAAGATATAAACCTATGCGCTGAAATTGAAAAGGCTAGTGCTGGAGATTTAAAGTCTAGAGCTCGAAATAGGAGTATGGTGCTCTAAATGTAACGCAGTGGCGGATCTAGGAGGGGTCCGGGAGTTAGATCCCATTTTTGTTGGCCGATCAGTGCATTTGAATGGGGACGAATGGTTAGAACCCTCCTTTATCCTGGGTTGGGACCCCACCCCCTTTTTGAAAATTGCTGGATCCGCCCCTGTAAGTTGTAACGTCTAGCGCTAGGTAATTAACTTTATTTTTTCTAAACTGCAATGTATATGTTCCAGACCATATGAGTATTTGGACCGTACGCGTACGGTCCGGACCGTATACGTATACTCGTACGGTCCAACCATACGCGTACGGTCGGACCGTATGACTATACGCGTACGGTCCGGTATGAGCTGACCATACATGTTATTCTATCATATGGGTAATTAATTAAATTGAAACAAGCATTTTAATTTCACAATCTTTATTTTACTAGTGATTTCAGTTTTACAAATTGTTATTGATCATTTATTACAATTGAAATTAAGTATTTGTTTAATTGTAAATCAGAATCCTATTTTGGTACTATCGCCCAAGGTTACACAATTCAAGTAACGTAATATTTTTTACATTTTCATGTATGCAGTTCATGCATGTTCTTTTGCATTTGCATTTTGTGGTAAAGTTGCTAAATATTCCAAAACAATTGACCTCCCACATGATATTTTCTTCCGATATCTTCAATTTCAGTGATCATAATTCAATTAATGTATTACGGAGGTCTATTACTGATCGACATGCTAGATACAAGAGATTAAGATTTAATAAGGGGGAATTTTAAAAAAAGTTAAAATATAAATTTTTTGTTTCAATTACAATTGAACTTTTTTATATTAATTTGATAGATAAGTTAGGCCACGGTTTTTTAATTTGTTGGTTTACGGATTTTCTCCATGAAAAAGTCGGGTCGGTCGGTCGGGAAAAAAATAAAAAAAATACCTTTCAAGACAGAAAACTGATATGCAAAATAAATATATATTTCACCTTTCTAATAATATGTTTGTTATCCTATTTTGTCATCATTTCTTAAATTTTAGTTTTTCCACCTGTCCACATTTGGACAAGTCTATTTCTATGAGAAGATGCATCTTACGGACTGTTGACAAATAAGAGAAACGAACTTATTGTGTAATTGGTTTTAAACACGGGTTTCGTTCCTAAACAGAAAGTGTTATTAATTCTGTTAGTGATTAATGCATTTCATTTTATAAAAAAAAGGCTAATTTATTTATTTTTCAGGGATAATGCATTTGTTTGGGTCGGCGGGAATGAAAAAGCATGAAAAGTCAATTTTATTTTTATTCTGGAAATAGGCAAAATCAGGTCGGCGGATCCGTAAACCAACAAATTAAAAAATCCTGGCCTTATGTTGATCTGCTATATGCATTTGTATCTAATAAACCTTACCATCTTTTTTTAATATTAGTCAGACCGTACGCGTACGGTCCGCACGTATGAGTATTTTTTTAAAGTACGCATACTGTCCAGACCGTACGCGTACGGTCCAAATACTCATACGGTCTGGAACATATATTAAGTAGTTATATAAAATCTACAGTCCGAGTTTATACCGTGTTCCCTCATCACACCATTTGTTAACAAGAGGCTGTCACAACGACAGCAAACCGGATTTATTAACATTTATTTGTGTCCTGGCTATATCACAAGAACCATTACTGATGAATGGTGAAAGTGAAAATCGTCAATATCAAATTTGACCTCCATTTTGTCATCAGTATCAACATATTAAAATTTGAAAAGCTTAGATTGAATGGTTCATGAGTAAATGCAACAACCTGAATGGAAACGCCATTTTACGATCTTTCAAGAACCATAACTCCTGAACGGTAAAAGTCAAAATCGTCATTATTGAACTTGACCTCTATTTTGTCATCAGTAACAACATATTAAAATTTCAAAAGCTTTGGTTGAATGGTTCATGAGAAAATGCACGGACACGACGGGAAAAACCATTTTTCAATCTTTCAAGAACCATAACTCCTGAACGGTAAAAGTCAAAATTGTCATTATTGAACATGACCTCCATTTTGTCATCAGTAACAGCATATTAAAATTTCGGAAGCTTTGGTAGAACAGTTCATGCATAAATGCACGGACACGACTGGAAACTCCATTTTTCAATCTTTCAAGAACCATAACTCCTGAACGGTAAAAGTCAAAATTGTCATTATTGAACATGACCTCCATTTTGTCATCAGTAACAGCATATTAAAATTTCGGAAGCTTTGGTAGAACAGTTCATGCATAAATGCACGGACACGACTGGAAACTCCATTTTTCAATCTTTCAAGAACCATAACTCCTGAACGGTAAAAGTCAAAATCGCCATTATTGAACTTGACCTTTGTATAGTTGTCAGTAATAACATATTAAAATTTTAAAAGCTTTGGGTGAAGGGTTCATGAGTTAATGCATGGACAACATTTGATTGCCGCCCGCCCGCCCGCCCGCCCGCCAGCCCGCCGTACATCCCCAAATCAATAACCGACATTTTTGTCACAAAAATCCGGTTAAAATCAAATAGTAAAAATCCATAAGTATTTTGTTGTTTGATTGCTGTTTCATCGATGTACAACCCACACCTTCTTTTATTTGGATCTGAATTCTGAACAAAATTGAAAGAAATATTTTTAATATTCTAAAAAGGTCCTGTGTATGAGAGGTCACCTTAAACAAATAAGTTAATAAAGAAATTAGAAATACAATTGCGAGATCAAGTGATTTAGTTAGTCATCGTGGTTTTAGATGGCATTTCCCAGTACAAAGTCTTGTGTAATACCCATATCCTTTTACACCAAAACGAAGCGGGAAATATAACTGCTTTAACCCAACTGACATAATTATTTAGATGGCGAAAGAAGCGGGAAATATAACTGTAAGCTATACATAACATGCTGATTATGCATTTCTCACGGATATTTGATACAGAGAAGGTCGTTGTTTTATCATCACACCTACATTCCATCCTCTAGTTTCCGCCGTAATTTATAATTAATCTGACAGTGCTCGACATCATTTTAAAGTCACTGCTACACCGACAAAGGAGTTTGTTGCATTTTAGATATGACATAAAAAAAAACACATTTTATCAAAATAATATTGTATACAGTTACTATTCTAAGACAACGACCATCTTTTAATTTTATAAAGGAACCATGAAGTTTCTTAAAAAATGAAAAAAAATACCAGAAACAAGAAAATTGACTAAAAAAGTTTGTTCCTGTGTGTTTTAGAAAAAAGGTTTTTTCCTTTAAGTTGGAAAATAATGTTTGTCCCATGCAAGTATAACCATATCCCATAGACTTGCTACAATGCCCTTGAGTTTCTTTTATTTCTTTCTTACTAATTTATATGTTTACGTCTACTGATTGCCTTCCTCCTTGCAGATGTCAGTATAATGGAAATCTCCTATAGTTATAGCAGAAAAAATGTTAAAGGGGCAAAATTGAAAAAAAAATATTAGGAAGGGACATGTAGCAAGTCTACATACCCCCTTAAACAGATGAATTGTCAGGCCATTTATGCACTGAGAAGATTAGCCCATATATATAAATATGATTCCGTACTACAATCAGTATCTTCTAAGGGACGAAATATTCAAAAGATAGATGTAGGATAAAAAAAAAACTTAAATAAAAAATTTTGGGGTTGGGGGGTGGGGGGGGGGGGTAAAATTCTGCAATTTTTGTATATCTAAAATCGATTTTTACATAGGAACTATATCCCTATTGTTAAATCAATTTTTCCCAAATCAAGTTAAGAAGGGGTGGGGGGGGGAGGGTTGTCAGTGAAAAAACTATGTGAATTAAGTTTTTTTCTACATTAAACTTTTGATGTCGTCCCCAAGGAAGCTAATTTAATATAGCGCAACACATATTTTTTTAATTTCTTCCTAGGTTTGCGATTCCAATTCTTAATTAAAAGTTTTTTATATGTTATAATCAGAAACTAAATTGGATTTACATTTACATTCATGATATAATTTTAAGTTTTATAAATTTAACAAGAAAATAGATATGGTATAGGCAAATTCTAATTGAAAGGTCAAGATTTTGAAAATTTTGATTAACAAAAAGCTAGGGGTATAGTAGATTAGAGCAAACATAATGTCATACAATTGTAAAATTATAAGTCAAATAGAAACTGATATTTTTGCTTTAAAATTAATTATTTAGAATAAACATTTTTTAAATTTTGATGTAAGAAATCGTTTGTTGTTTCAGAATACTACAGATTCTTTGTTTTTTTGAAAATGTTTGCGTTATTCCGCAAAAGTTTGCGTTAGGCAACAACCATTTTCTTATCTGGGAGGGGGGGGGGGGGGGCTGGGATTTTTATTATGTTCATAAAAAAAAAATTCAGAACCTTCCTCCGATAATTTTTTTTTTCTTATTAGAAGGAAAGCAAAAAAAAAAATTTCCTATAATGTGGAACAGAAATACATTTTTTTTCTCAAAACCATAAAATTCATTTAAATTTTTAATTGACGTAAAATGTAAAGTGCATGGCTCGGTCTGTATCCTGGCATTGGCTGTTGTCTCTGTTGTTTTTTTTTTAGCCCACTTTCTACATTATGATATTCTCTGAGTCCGTCATACAGGAACCACAGTCCTTGAATTTTAATACTGCAATTGAAATGGCCACCATTGCCATATGTAATGGCAAAGAGTGAGTAGCTCCAAATTATAAACATCCACTGTTTCCAACTATGATAATTGACATTCCATTGAAAAAAAAGGTATAAAGAATGATACAGAATGATACAAAGGAAAATACTACCAGTATACAAGTCTGTGTCATACACAATCAGGGCTACTTTAAAAGACTGTTTTAATATGATACCATATCTATCCCTGTTATAAAATGACCATATCATCTTTATAATAGTTGCAGTTTTAAGTATGTCTTAATGTAGTAGCATACATGTGGGAGATTTGGAATGCTTTTAAATATTTCCGGATCAAACACTATTACAGGAAAATACAAAAAGTAATAAGGTATAAATATAAATCTTAGCTTAATCTGTAGACTGGACAGGTGTTTATAATCTGCTGTTCAACTGTCTCAACTGTTGTTATTTTCACTATTCTCAAATTCAGCAGTGCAAATTTTTTTTTTTCAAGCAGGTGACAGCATAATTTTTTTTTCAGCTACAGTGCAAAACATTTTTTTTTTTTCGTTCAGCTAGGCCATCAAAATATTTTCGCAAAGATTTACCGTTAAACGCAAACATACATGTACGAAGAAATATAAAAAAAAAATTGTGTGGCGCTAATACGCGTCTGTAATCTTCCGCCTATACATTATATATTTATCATAGGGAAATTTCTCAACTGGACATTCAGTTTTAATTTTTTCCACTCACAAGTTTTTTATTACCTTTTAGAATAAATAAATGTAGATTGTGCGCTTATCCCAGGGTTTAAGACACAGATCCAGACTAACCAACAGTTATAAATAATATAACGCTGCATTATATCAAAGTCGAAATATAAGGCGTGGCGAGCGACTTTTAAAAAGAGTTCTTATATTCAGTCATTGGCTGAAAAAGTTCAACCTCACTGATAATTTTTTGCCCTACAAATTTAAGCTTTGGTCAAAAGCATATAACATTAGTAAACACAAGCTTTACAAAATTAACTATTTTCATGACAGTATCGAATCGCCGAAAAAGGGAGGACTGCTGTTCTATAATCCCCGAGAGTAGCAACTGACATACTTTTCCAAAATTCGCCAATGATAAAACTTCGAAATTGTTTTAAAAGAAACTAGGGTTCCAACTCCCTAAGGGATAGCTGAACTTACGTATATTTTGCTATTCTTTGTATGTTCCTTTTGGTCATAAAGCTCCTAGCATATACTAATATATCTATACATTGTAAAATTGAGAATGGAAATGGGGAACATGTCAAAGAGATAAACCCGACCAAAGAGCAGACACCAATAGTGGCTTTGAACTAGCTGTCAGTAACTGCGAGAACTCTCAGATCTGTACTTAGTGTCTTTTTGTTGTTTGGAGGATGTACAAGTACACGACCACGTTCACTTGTATGTGTATAGTATTTGTATTTTTATCCATCTGATTGAGTTAAGCCTTTTCCAACTGATTTTTATATTTCGTTCATATGTTGTACTGTTACACCACTGTCCCAGGTTAGGGGGATGGATGAAATCCCGCTAACATGTTTAACCCCGCCACATTCTCTGTGTATGTGCCTATCCTAAATCAGGAGCCTGCAATTCAGTGGTTGTCTTTTGTTTATGTGTTACATATTTGTTTTCGTTCATTTATTGTACGTAAATTAATCGTTAGTATTCTCGTTTGAATTGTTTTACATTGTCATTTCGGGGTCTGTTATAGCTGACTATGCGGTATGGGCTTTGCTCATTGTTAAAGACCGTACGATGACCTATAGTTGTTAATTTATGTGCCATTTTGGTATCTGATGGAAAGTTGTCTCATTGGCAATCATACCACATCTTTCTTTTTAATATCAGTCGAAGACCACCAATGGGGCTTAGTTTGCTTTCAAAGTTCTGGTTCTGGCTGTTCCTGATAAATGTCAATGAAGATAGGTGCTGTAAATGAGACTTTAAGTTTTTAAAGGTTTATATGACCCTCTAAAAGACTTTTAGTTTAATGTGTTGCTGGATTGGTATCTCATCTGCGTATGTCCCACGTCGCCTTTTATACATACGTGTTTTAGCTAAACGATATTAAACTATTAGAATGAAATTCAAAACAGTGTAGCTGTGGCCATTGATTGACACATTAAACTCGTCCATTGACTGCGACAATTTAGGTGAACGTTTGTATGTAACGACCACTGTTCACTATGTACTTTTTAAAGACACTAAAACTATGGGGTCACCAAAGGTTCTCAACACCTAAATAAAGTAGTTCGAACAATTAATCAGAAATAACACAATGTTTTGATTTATATCAATTATATAAATCAAAACATAAAGGTTATTCCTGATTAATTTTTCGAATTATTTTATAATTAAAGGCGTTAAGAAACCTTTGGTGACCCCACAGTTTAAATGTCTATCGTAGGTACGTCGTGAACAGTGGTCGTTACAGACAAACGTTCACGTAAATTGTCCCAGTCAATGGATGAATTAAATGTGTCAATCAATGGCCACAGCTACACTGTTTTGAATTTCATTCTAATTATAATAATAAAAAAAATATAAAAATGGTAGTAGACACCGTTTTTGCATGAACACGCAGGTACGATGGTAAAGCCTTTCTTAGCTTGATTGGTATAAAATCATAAAATTAGAAATAATTTTAAATGAACGGACAATCGTTATACTTTTCATAAAATCGTTACACTTTAATACATTTCAATAATCATGATAATGCATGTAAGAGAAATGAGACAATAGCGTAGTCAGGGGCGGATCCAGCTATGTTAACGTTCCAACTACATGTCCCCATTGCAAATGCATTGATTCTCCAAAAAAGGGGAAAATTCCAACCCCCGGACCCCCAACCCCCACCCCACCCACAAACACACATTTTTTGGATCCGGTACTAGTACTAAACTATGATCTATCGCCATTCGTATGTACTTGTTAGTTTTCAGTTTAATACGATATTGAACTCAACCCAGTAGTTTGTCCGAGACCACCATTATCGTCCCTTGATTTTCGTTGTTCTATATAGTCCCTAGTGTTGACAGAGGGTTACTTGCCATTAATTTAATATATACCCCTTCCAAATCGATTTCTCCATGTTTAATGCCTTAAATTGCAAGAAGGGGGAGGGGTGAAATTACACTGTAAAAAAATTTGGGTCCAGAATTTTAAAGGAAAGTAGTGATTTGGTCCAGCTGAAAAAGGTTTAAAATTAGCACTTCGGAAGCTGTCAAAAGATTTCAAGACGCCACAAACATAAAATTGTCCATATTTTGAGTTAGAGACGATGAAGTTTTCTATAATGTTGATATAATTTGTCCCAAACGTAGTACAACACACTGTAAAAGTTTCTTTGAGAAAGCGCAGGTGGGATTTTTTTTATTTTCATTTATGTTCTAAAAGAAATGCACTACGAAATAATTGTGGTCTCGGACCAGTTTATATTAGATAGACTTCAAAGTACAAATAACCACTACTTTGTATGGGGTATAGAAATATGGATTCATCTAAGCCACGTTCAATATCGTAGCTGCTACGTAGTGCTACGTAGATTTTGACTGTTGAACGTGTACAAATTGTCTTAAAATGTCTGATGTTAAAGTTCGACGACAAGGTTCGTGAATTATTATATTGAAATCAAACAAGTGAATCTGTGAGCTATAGACTGCTCACTAAGGATACCTCCGTCCCCTAAAAGTATAATGTCAGCAGGAATTTGTTGAGTGATGAATCTGAAAACGTATCCAAGGTTTACAATCATGTAGCTGACTCATAAAAACCCTAAAACCATATATTTCAGAGATCCTTGTAATGTAGTTACTGAAAAAGATGCGACGAAAATTCATATTGACGGACGGACATACAGAGGTAAAACAGTATACCCCCATTGTTTTGAAGCGGAGTATAATAACTCGAGGTGATATCAAGCGATATCATAAGTATTACACATTTTATATATCAATATGTATAGAACACGGTGATTATACATAGCTTGAACCTAGTCTACGTCTGGTCGGAATGGAAACGTAATCTCCGAAAGGTTTCACAGTCTCCTCACGTTAAAGAACCTTTACAAGAACTCTTTGAGGGATGTAACAAAGTTATGACTATTTTATATTTTTCTTATAGTATTTATTATGATATATTTAATAACAGTTGCATTATGAATTTATGTACTTGTATTTTCAAATTTGCAAAAGTATCACCTCCTCCAAAACATCTTAATATATACATGTAGTCTTATAAAATATGAATGTTGTTTAAATTTCAATATTGTATGTTTGTAATGATTGTCATGTTTGTCTTGGTAACACTCCAATATTTGGATTTTACACCAATAAAATGATTTGATTTGATTTGACTATGGTGTATTATCCATAATGAAACTTTTCATGCTATAATGTCTGTTTATATTAAAAATGATGCAATGTATATGTTCCAGACCATATGAGTATTTGGACCGTACGCGTACGGTCCGGCACGTACGGTCCGGACCGTATACGTATACTCGTACGGTCCCACCATACGCGTCCGGTCGGACCGTATGAGTATACGCGTATAGCCCAGTACGAGATAACCATTTATCACAATCTTTATTTTTAGTTTTATAAATTGTTATCATTACAATTACTTTTAGATGGATAAAATGAACAATTGAACGATTGACATTAAATATTTGTTTAATTGTATATCTGAATACTATTTTGGTACTCTCGCCCAAGGTGACATTTACTACCACAATTAATGATATATTTTTTACATTTACATGTTTGCAGTTCATTCATGTTCCTTTGCATTTGCATTTTTTTGTAAAGTTTCTAATATTCTAAAATTGTCGTCCCACATCATGTTAACTTCCGATATCGTAAATTTCTATGATCATAATTAAATTAATGTATTACTGATCGACATACTAAATACAAGATATTAATAGATTTAATAATCGTGAATTTTTTTATTAGTTAACAAATAAAGCTTTTATTCCAATTACAATTGAACTTTTCCATATTAATTTGCGAGTTAAGTTATGTTGATCTGTACATGAACTTTACATGCATTTGTGACTTATAAACTTGAGCAACTTCTTAATGATATTAATCAGACCGTACGCGTACGGTCCGACCGTACGCGTACGGTCCGACCGTATGAGTATTTTGAAAAAGTACGCATACGGTCCAGACCGTACGCGTACGGTTCAAATACTCATACGGTCCGGAACATATATATAATCATATATGCAATTAGGACTCAACTAATTTTGTTAATGAAAATACTTGTATTTATATTACACGTACAAATTACCTACTTAAAATTTATATAGTTTGAATTAATGCTGTGTATTGATATTAATCTATTTATGAAATAATTACCACCTTTGAATCAATGATTGATTGATCGAGTGTTGGTTTCTGAACGTCCAGTGGCAAATATTTCATGCATGTTCAGGACGAGAACAAGTTAACAATAAATACAATAGGTAGGTCTTGTAATTGAGGCCATTCGGGATGATTGTCGGGGAAATTTGGACCGCCACTGAAAATGAGGATATATTGGATACTAAGGGCAGAAATTTTGCCTTGCAACATGCCCCCTACGGATCCCTCAAAGAGCGTGGCACTATTTTTACACGAGGCATTGAATTTAACGTGCCCATTCTGACCGGACGTGACTGCAAACGTGTACATCCCGCACAGCCAAACGGACGCCCCACTTTGGCAAGCGTTTTACTGTCGGACGAAGACCTAGTGACAATATTTCTATTCCTCAGTCACCGGGGGAAAAGGGGGTTGGGGGTGTCAATGACACACGACATGTGATATTTATCAATTATAATTGGAGTGACAGTTTAATTTGAAAAATGGTGTTTTCTTTAGTGTTGCAGATAACAAGTTCAGATATACCGCCAACATCATTTTAATTGCGATTGATTGATTGTTGGTTGTCCAGTTTCAAAGATTTTGATGCTAATTCTTAGGAAAAGATGTAGGACTGTAAACCATGATAAAAATGTAAATCAAGCATAAAGACAGAATGCGTTATGCTTGATTAAGATTTTTGTCTCGATAAATACTATATATACAGGCCTACATATAGTATTAATTCTATTTTTAAGGTTTTTTTTCGAAGTACATTGGACTTGTAGATAGGTGATTATCTAACAAAAAAAATATTCCAAACCTGTAGCGTTAACTATTGTTCAGTAAAATAACTGAATTCTTATTAAGAGGATGTTGATTTATAAGCAACAGATGGGATTATGGTGTATTAAATCTAAGACTAGACATGCT
The DNA here is from genome assembly GCF_965363235.1 of Mytilus galloprovincialis. Lineage (NCBI taxonomy): Eukaryota > Metazoa > Mollusca > Bivalvia > Mytilida > Mytilidae > Mytilus > Mytilus galloprovincialis. The sequence continues at coordinate 45,448,123 of NC_134845.1, forward strand.
AAATTTCTGGGCCATTTTTTATATTATACAATCATTGACATTTGATCGTGGTTGATACATACTGTTACAGAATATCAGAAAAATGACAATGCTGAGATTATCAAGTTACTGTAAAACTAATGTGTAAAATTAAAGTTCCTTTTCTATGTCTTTTATTCTTTTAAATACATAATGTGTATCAATAATCTATTGAAGTTGTCTCATCAGCTCATATAAAAAAGAAGATGTGGTATGATTGCAAATGACACAGAAATTAACAACTATAGGTCATCGTACGGCCTTCAACAATGTGCAAAGCCCATACCGCATGTACATTTTTTGATTTCTTTGGATGGTTATCAGAAAAACTTAAAACCTCTATTAACTAACGTTTATGTTTATACTTTACTGTTTTAACATGCCGGCATAACTGATTTCTTTGGATGGTTATCACAAAAACTTAAAACCTCTATTAATAACGTTTATGTTTATACTTTACTGTTTTAACATGCCGGCATAACAGATTTATAGCTTTACTTTGCCATTTCAAAACTGGGAAAAGATACGAATTGTAAGCTGTTACATGTAGATTTTGTTTTCACTCTCAACGGCTTAGCAAGACTGTATACCATTGAAAAGTAAAAAAATTCAAAATACTTGACAAATCACAATACTAAATTACATCACTTCGCTCCTTTGATGAAACGGTTGCATATACAAAAATTTCAACACTGAAATGTAATTACCTTTGGCGTTTTTTCTGATGATATAAGTGCGAGAAATACTAGACGGTGCATCATTTTTAATTTTAACTGAATTGACCTGCGTAGGCGTAAAGGCAATAAAGCTGTCATTTCACTTATCAAGCATTTAACCACTTAACCATTCCACATGCTTGCATGATGTTGAACACGCGCGTCTTATCGATCAGTCCCTTTAACAAATACCGCTGCTATAAAAGAATAAAGCTACATTTGTACTTTCAGCTATCATTTTTAATCGTTTCAACTAATATTTATTTCTTCCGTATTATTTTTTAAAATGCACTTGGTCTTTGTTATAGATTGAATTTCTGTTATCAAAAGGTTTTTGTCGGAAGCTACTTAAGTTAAATTCAACTTTTTTTTATTGCAACAGGCGATACACGTATTTTAATTAATAAACGTCTATTGATATTATATAGAATGTGATATGACTATTGTTTCTCCCTTTTCTATATATATTTTCTTCAAATATTACATCAACCCGTTTTATAGCATTGTTAATGGTATATTTTCTATCTAATTTTCTACGATGAAAGTTTAATTATTTTGAGAACAAAATTAATGTAAGTTTGCGGGTGGCAATGAACATTACCCTTTCCTGGATCATGATATCTATATCTTTAACGGGAAGCTTAATTCCAAAATTTATGACAAAAGAGACGACTTTTCGTTTCCTATTGTCAATTATCCATTGTTTGATGGTAACGTTCCTTTTTCACCATCTTATGGTGTTTGTATATATCTCAACTTGTCCGATTCGCTCGTGTAACGTATTTGATTTCAACGAAAGAAATCTCTGTATTACTGAAAAGTTATTACTCCAGGGTTTTTCGATATCACAAACTAGTCTACATAAGTGTAAATTAGTATGCTGATCAGAGCTGGAACCGCTTGGGGTTTTGGAGCCTCTGGCCTTTGTTAGTCTTGTATATCTTTAATTTTACTTCATTTATATGTTTTGGAGTTAAGTGTGACGTCCATTTTCACTGAACTAGTATTCAATTGTATTAAGGGCCAGTCAATTAAGGACCACCTCCGGGTGCGGGATATTCTCGCTGCGTTGAAGACCCATTGGTGGCCTTCGGCTGTTCTCTTATCTGGTCGAGTTGTTGTCTCTTTGAAATATTCCCAAATTTTCATTCTCAATTTTATCATAATATTAAAATAGTTATTCGTTTATTTATGATTAAATTGAGATTTAAAAAAAATCTAGTTTAGACCTTCAACATATTCCTGTGCCAGTCCTTACCTCGCCAGTTTTTGTCTTAATATGATATTTAATCCGGAGAATATGGTAATGATGATAGATATTTGATTGTCTAATTTATGTTTAATTACAACCTTCATAATACTGGGGTAATTTGCATGTGTAATTGTTGAAAAATCCTACATTGATAAAAGCTGACTGACGACTTATGTCGCGTATTGTTTTAAAGTATTATGTTGAAACACTATAAATCAAACACTGCTTATCATATTTTCCGAAATCAATCCATTATATTATGCATTTATCTTTTTTAAATCGTGAACAACAGAAGTTATTCTTTTTAAATTTCTGATAAACAACTTCTCTCATATACATACAATAATGTTCCCTACAGTAGGTATATACTAAACCCTCTTCCGTTAATATTTGCTTGCGACCCGTCAGATACTGACAATATCAAATCAGATAATGATATACGCTGCATTACATGTAACCTTTTATTGGCAGATCATAACGAAAAGAAGTGTTATATTTGTTAATTTTACTTGCTTTGTTTATCTGTACTAATATGTTTACATTTTAACCCGCCAGGGTTTCATGTTTTGTAATAAAGATTATTTATTTGATAAATTTCCCTTTTTTAACTTGCCTGTGTCTGTCGAAACATAGATGTAATAGTCGAAACAATCTATGATTAAAGGGAGATAACACTTTCTACTCGTCTATATTACAAATATTCGTAATAAAGGTAAAATTACTTGTTTAAGTAATATTACCCATCCAAATAATATTACACGAATAAATAATTGCCTGGACTGTTATACTACTGCTGCCTTTATTTATCGACAAACAATACAATCTGAATGCACTTTATAAAATTCGTGAGTTCAGATTGCTTGTCTGGATTTACCTCCATCAGCAACTCGCAATCTTAATCTTTTTTTAAGAAACGTACCTTATGGATAATATAATCAAAGAGCTCTAAAGAGAAACGATAAATTTGTCTAAGGTCAACTTCCCGGGAAAAGGGGGGGGGGGGGTTTGAACTTGAGTTTCTTAAACAAATCTTAATTGATCAACATCTTATCAATTATGTCAGTACCGAATCAGGTTAAGCAGATGAGGAATATACCAATCAGAAATTCAAAAGTTATAAGTCGAAGATCGAATTCCGTATATCAACTTCGCCTGATGGAATTGAAACCTAATTTCATAAACAAAAGTAATTTAAAATAGTTAGAACCGAGTCACTGACTACAGAGTTGACGATAACTGAAAGTAATAGTCCATCAGTAGTGGTATTTAACCATTACTAGTAAATTGCAATAAAAAATTAGCAACAAACTGAACAATATAAAATTATTGATTTTAAATGTAAAAAAATAGACATTTAAGTAAACAAAATGCTAACTACTTTCGAGATATTTTCATCAACAGCTGTAGCATCTATACAGATGAATTCCTTTTCAATTATTGTATTTTTGGCCAGACGTTGTCAGTTTTCCACTCAAATATGAGTTTTAAATGTTCCCTCGGTATAATCTGCATGTGCTTAACCTGTAAATATTGTACTATGTTGGTGCTTATTCATTCTGGTTGACAACGATAACGCAGACTTGTAGGAAAACTAGTTTACGAGAAAGAAATCCATAGATCCGAGACTAGAGAAACATTCACCTTTTGATTATGTTTGAATCATATCTATGCTTTAAATGTGGCTCTTTTCTTTACATTCTCTTCCTTTTATTGAAGTTGATTGGTCTTCGAGCATATTCGGGTAACTGACTTCCTCCAAGGTAGGTTTTAATTTATAAGAATAATGATGACTTTTTTACCAATTTTTTAAGCTAAAACTAAAATATCTCTTCTGATTGATTGTCAAGTGATAGCATATATCAATTCTCCAATGTATTTTAAAAGAAATAAATGTGCATTTATACTGTTTTTCTAGGTTTTAGATGAAACCTCTTCAAATGATAGTCATCTACCCAATTTACATTTGACTGCAAACATAACTCGTATAGAAAAAAAACATCGGACGAATTTACGATCGGTTGTTGTGGTAAGGATTAACTTGATATAAATACAAATTGGTGGAAGAAAAAACCAGGATACATCGGATGTCTTAGAATTGAAAGACAATAATAATTATTAAGTTTTATACGCATCACATGAATCCCATACACGTATTCAGATAGAGTTAAAATAAAGAATTATTAGGAAAGTGGACAAGTTCAAACCGCACGTGCTATGTGTGGAATTAAAAAAAACATTTGTCCACAAATGAATGTTTACATTTTTTGATATTCTAATAATATCATATCATAAATTTACCGGATTTGTTATAACAGGAGCAACACGACGGATGCCACATGTGGAGCAGGATCTGCTAACCCTTCCGGAGCACCGGAGATCACCCCTAGTTTTTGGTGGGGTTCGTGTTGCTTATTTTTCAGTTTTCTATGTTGTGACATGTGTACTATTGTTTGTCTGTTGTCTTTTTCATTTTTAGTCATGGCGTTATCAGTTTATTTTCGATTTATGAGTTTGACTGTCCCTCTGGTATCTTTCGTCCCTCTTTTTAGTACCATGATAACAAGTGTGTGGTTGAACGGGATGTATAGATTTGCAGACATATCCGGTCACAAAGCGGACGTTAAATACTTTGAACTATCTAGAGAGAAAGCCCTATGTAGAGAGTATAACACTCTCTGAACGTTAGAAACACTTTCATGGGTTCATATGGAATCTCTAGCCAATCTTTACTGACCCTTACAAAAATACAATACTTTTTCAGTGGCATCCAATCACCCGCCTATCATCCCGGTCAATTGTGTGTATCGATAAAAAAAAACTTGATCTGAACATGCATAAAATAATTGCCACTGAATAGAAAATTCTTTCCATCCAGATAAAACCAGATACAACCAGATAAAAACAAATAAGATGTCACTGAATTTGCAGAGAATTGCACAATAGGTATAAGTTATTACATCTAGGCATGCGTCGCAATCGCATAAAGATATCGCATATTAAGGTAGAGTACATTGAGAACATATTCGTGATATTAATAATCGCATCAACTATATCTCATTTTTTTCTAAATATGAAAACTACATCAAAGGATTAGTGTGAATGAATGCAAATAGTACAAAGCATGCAAAAGCGCCAATATAAAGAAAGAAAATATAAGCATATGTTAACAAGTATTAAGTATACAGTGGCTGCATTGGAAATTACCTGCATTGTTGTAAGTATTTTCTCTTAATTACTACTCATTTTCAATATTACCTTTATATGTTTACTACTAGATATTGATTCAAATGAGTTAAATTATTAACTTGCAAGCCAATAATACACCAGTGATTTTTTGTTTTGAGATTTTTATGACGAAATGAACCCAAACAGACTGCTAAAAGCGAAACATAGTTTCTACATTCAACTTTAATGAATGTTTGAAACAAAAATAAAATATGTTGTTTTCCCTATTGATGTAAGACTGTTGTATCAAAGGTATTAATCAGAAATGAATACATTAGTTATATGTCTGTGTTATGCACACATTTCTCTGTGTTGGATCAGCTTTGGCCATGCAATCTTTTGTTACATCCATCCTGTTTTAACGCGAAATCCAACGGCCTGATTTAAGCTGAAGCAAAAACCGAAAACCATATTTGACTGACAGTAAATCACGACAATCACTGACTTACCGGCTTTTTATTTGGGATAGACGTATACAGAATGTAGTGGGGTTAGAAAATTTTATGAGCTCTTACTGTTCTCCTTACCTGGTTTACCAGCGTGTTATAAGAATAAATTGTGTCAAATTCAGTTCCGAAGAGCTTGCATAATCAGATCGTGCACAATACACAACCATGAAAATAGACAAAAGCCAAAAAGTACTAATCAAAGATTACACTAAGATACTGATAGCTTGTTCAAAGCTGATAACAATTGGTAAATAAATAATATTTTCTAAGATTAAACGAAAGTGGCTGGAAAGACGAAGCAAATATATTTCACATATATGAAAGCCATCAGAGGACTAAGAAAAAATGCTATTTTCCATAAGAACTTCTACGTCAATCATTGTCAAAATCGAAATTATAGTAAAACTTGCAGATTATATGTATAGATTATCATGTTTTACACATGGATATCGTAAAATATCAGCTACGAGCCATAATGTGAACCGTTTTGGCGAGTGAGCGCATTGAACGAGCTAAAAGGTTTCACGGTTGATATTTTAGGATATCTATACGTAGAAAAACCCGATTATCTGTTTATCGTTCTATTACTGTTCTTTTCCCTCCTCCTAAGACAGTTTTACGCTTGACGAAAACAAGCTTGATAACGTCTCCTTTCACATTGTGACGCCTGGTCTCGTTTTGACGCCTTGATACGAGAATTACGGAGCAACAAAGCAAGGTGATATAGGCGTAGGGAAGGACGATAAGAGGCAGTAGCAATACACTTAATTAGACAGTGATCCTTATTTCAATCAATAACAAGTTTTGAAATTGAAACGCAGATATATCGTTTATATCAACGAATCTATCCATGTATTAAATGTATCAAACACATATGTACATATTTCACCGGCTTAAATATTTGTGGGAAGAAGTTATGTCATTTTATTAATCCGCTATTATATCTTTTTATAAACAATCAAATACAACGTAATTCAAATAGAAACGTTTAAGGCGGAGAATTGTGTAAGAAATGAAACTGGTGGTATCTTACATGCGACTACATGATAGGAAAAAAAGAGATTGATAAAAAGGAAGTGGTATATTTTGGATTTTTTTTATCATTGATATGAATGCATTAGTATTATGCGTATAATGTCTTTGCACATGAAAAATATATCTTTGGATAGAACATAAAGAGGTGGTTAGTTGTTGTAAGATATTAGCTGGTATCATCCTTAGTTGCAGCTTAAGCTATATGCATTGCAGTAAGTGATTAAAATAAATTACAACTGATTTTAGGTATTGGATTGTTTGGGGATCTTTTTTTGTTTGTTAATTATTTAATGGGCGAACATTCATTTGAAGAAAGGCAAAATATACTAAATAATCAAACCCGTAAGTCGAAAACAAAGTGACAATGCCAATACGATTTTGAAAACATATTAGACATAAGGATCAGATGAAGAACCAAAACATTTGGCAGCACACAAAACGTACCACAATAGATAAAAAGATAACGATACTGATTATTATGTAGCTGATGCGCATTTCGACAAATAATGTCTCCGATAAAACAAAAGAAAGACCTAGATTATGGCAAAATCATATTTATTAATATCTGTCATCAAAGACTTCTCAAATATAAAGGATTTGATGATTATACTTGGGTACGCAAAGTGTGCTTTATAAATTTGATGTGAAATATGTTGAAACAATATAAAAACAGGCAGGAATTAGACAAAATAATTGCATCTTTATATGACTATCATACATTCATCATGTTGTTAATGAACGGGATGATTATGGATAAAGATCTCCCAATTTATAGAAATCATATATCATATTAAATTTTAACATTGTAACACACGCAAAATATCAATTTTACTTCTTGTGATATTACATTTTATTGCAATTATTACAAGATAGGGTAATAGAGCAAATCAATCATGTAGTTGGAAATCTTTTTATGGAATTAAAATATCTTAAAAGACATGAAAGCTCTAATAAAAAGTATCATATCTATAGTTTCAAACAAAAAGGGATAGTGCTAAGGCATATATGTGTAAGATCTGCTTGATGTTCAAAACCATAATCATTGTGTTTTAGAAGAAAAAGTGAGTAACTATTGTACATTTTTTTTGTGTAAACATTTTATTGTGAATTTATACTATTTCGTCATTTCAGTCTTTATGGGCAACCGGTTGTTTATCAACCCATGATGTTTACGTTTATGTTTTATGTATTTTCAAAAGCCATTACATAGTTGGAACTTTCATTATATTTTGTTTCTGCTTGTAAAGAGGTAGCTGAAAGTTTATAGATATAAGACTATGTGGTATGAGTGCAAATGAGAAAACTCTCTCATCCAAGTCACAATTTGTAACCATTTGTTTGTTACAGAGTTCATTTTTTTATGGAGTCAGTTGAAATGTTGGCGATTTTTTCTTCTTCGGAAATGACATTTGTAACAGCCTTTGATAGTCTTGTATGTTTTTCAATTTTAGTTCATTTAAATTTTCTGGAATTAGGTATGACGTCCATTCTTACTGAATTAGTACATAATTTTGTTAAGGGGCCAGCTGCAGCCCGCCTTTGGGTGCAGGACTTTCTTGCAGTGTTGAAGACCCATTGATTGTCTTTGGTCGGGCTGTTGTGTTTTTGAAAAAATTCCCCCTTCCCATTCTAAATTTCATGTTAACAATAAAAAATGTTTTCTTAATGTCAAATAAGTATAAATAAATCTGACTATTTTCAAACATATTAAAAAGATCGTCTTACACTTTTAGATCATATAAATGTTGTTAGCAAAGAAATTATAGATCTTTGTATGACTTTCATACATAAATCATTACGGATTTCAAAGATTATTTGGGTATGGGTCAAGATGATCTCATTTCCAATTTTTATGTGTCTTTGACATGCCAAAGATCTATTCGATGTCGGTCGTTTTTAAAATATGAATTTTATCAATGTGAGATGATTGATTATGTAAAAGATCAGTAAACAAAGCAATCATTTGCTACCGTAGAATACGTAACGCCTTGACTGTCTTCTGATGTTCATTGTTTAATATGTTCGGTGCTTTAAGAATTATGTTCAGTAGTTTTCATATTATGTTCAGTAGTTTTGATATTATGTTCGGTACATTGGTTACATGATGTTCAGTTGTTTCATTATTATATGCAGAGGTATTTAAATTATGTTCGGTACTTCTGACGTTATATTCAGTGCATTTTTCATTATGTCTAGTACATTCGACATTATGTTCAGTACATTCGACATTATGTTCAGTAGATTCAATATTATTTGCAGTACATTATGTATTACCTTCCGTGGTCCCGGATTCTTTATATTCGGCCGATTATTCATTAATGACAAATCCACCGACTATAAATAAACTGGGACAACTGAAGGTAATACATAATATACTGCAAATATATTGATATTGAATCTACTGAACAATACTGAACATAATATAAATATACTACTCAACATAATGCACGAAGCACCGACACATATTAATTAATCAACACCAGAAGACAGCCATGGCGTTTGAGAGAGATTTAGCAGTGTTATAAAGGTGATGAATTATTCTAAAGCTAAAATATCAGACAGAACTGTTCATACTGATTTAGTGCAAAATGATAACATAATATTTGAAAAAAAAATAAATTTAAAGTGTAAACAAATTATTTTTAGATAGAATATTATAACCCATCCGGAGCACTTAGCTTCTTTCCAATTTTCGTTAGGTTTGTGTAGCTCAGGCTTAGTTTTCTATGTAGTGTTTTGAAAATGTGTTTATCATTTCATCATTTATCTTTTTCTGCTTTGACATTGACAGTTTTCCCTCCACTTATTAAGACTTCTGTCTCTTATCATTGATTCTAATTAAACAACCTGTGATATACTGTTCCCCAATGATACCCACGCTTTACGAATTCGATTGTCTTTGAGGTTTCTTCAAATGATTTTTGTATATCTGCCACTACGAGCCAGCAAATCAATACAGTTTTATATAAACAAGAATACGAAAATAAGAAGATGTGTTATAATTGCCAATGAGACATCTCTCCACAAGAGACGAAAAGACACATAATTTAAGAACTACAGATCACCATACGGCCTCCAACAATAAGCATAGCCCATATCGCATAGGCAGCTATTAAAGGCTTCAAAATTACTCATGTAGACCAATTCAAACGAGAAGATTACCGGTCAAAATTATGAACAACATAATGAACTAAAAGTAAATATATTACACAGCAATACACGATAACCACTGAATCAAAGGTTTTTGACTTGCAATTGGAACCGGAACATACAGTCTAAAGAATGAAGCGGGGTAAAACTTATTTTAAGACACGCCCCCACCCCCCGCTCTTTCCCCTTTTCGCCTCACTTTGGACAGTGGCGTAACAGTTTAACATAAATTCAAACTACAAAAATCATCAGATGTACACAAATAGAAATACATCTTACAAAAACACAGAGTGGACGAGGACGGTAACATATGCATGAAATTAAGAATGGAAATGGGGAATGTGTCAAAGAGACAACAACCCGACCAAAGCGTAGAGGCCGAATGCTTTTCGAGGTTTTAATATTACCCCCTTATTACCTTTCGGACAATGATATTAAGTTGCGTAATGACCTTGAAGTATATAACATTACGCATTATTTGGAGCACTATCCATCCCCACCCCCTTAAGGTATCGACTACCTTGGCCTCCCAATTGATTTGATTCGAGCATTATAGCGTAATAAGTCATTAGCCTGGTATCTTTAGTGAGATTTTTCGTGAATAAAAAATAAAATATGTGTGGTGCAGAGACATTTTTTACAAAAAAGATATCTTTATGAAAGTCTAGTCCACTAGAAGTAATATCGACAAAGAAGTGGGCAAAAAAAGGAAGTGGAATATCCTTTCTTTGAAATCCATAATTTTTGCTAAAGGTTTTGTTTGTCTGAAGTACAAAATTAAATTAAGATAAACCATTATGTTTCCAGTCAAACAACAAACTTTTGTAAATATTATCCAGTTATTTCAGAAGCATAAATTTCTTTATCTCTTTCAGTTCTAAAAAAGGCGAGACGAGTTTTATAATGGCTAGTCAATTACTGGATGTGTTCAATTATTCTTTTGAGTCCGAGGAGCATATTGAACATTCATCAAAAGATGAAAATAATGTGATTGAAGATTCGTCAAAAACCGAAACGAAGTACGAACTTTTTAAAACCGAAGAAAGTGGAAGTCAGATAGATATAAGAACTGAGTCGAAGGATCCAAAGGAGGAAATTAGTGACGAAAAAGGTATGCCATATAGTTTTGGCTTGACTTGTAGAAGTTGCATTCTTTCAAACTTTTCATAAAGAGCCAGTGTCTAACCTGCTTTGATAATGGATCAAAATGGTGTTACTCAATACATTTACTACTATAATCGAGGATCCAAGTTATAACATATATTATAGAATTAAGTTAGATTAATCATGATATATTCGTAATATTTTTCTTGACTACGGATCAAATAAATATGATTTAAACGTCAATAACAAATCTATTAGAATTCTCAATACAAAATTGATATCCGAAAACCATTCTATTATCATCAACGATAATATAAACAGGCGTTCACAATGTAATTTTTTAAACGCCGGAATAAAGGTAAAGTAGTAAAAAACAAATGTTATGGGGTATTTTTCCATGAACAAAAATCAGATCATGCAAATCAATATATGCTTTAAAATAACAAGTTTTGTATTGGCGGATCCAGGGGGGGTACCGGGGGTTGGAACCCCCCTTGTTTTTGGCCGATCAATGCATTTCAATTGGGACATATAGTTGGAAATAAACTCATCATAGATACCAGGACTAAATTTAGTATATACGCCAGACGCGCGTTTCCTCTACAAAAGACTCATCAGTGACGCTCGAATCCAAAAAAGTTAAAAATAAAGTAGGAAGTTGTAGAGCATTAAGGACCAACATTCCTAAAAGTTTTGCCAAATACAGCGAAGCACCCCCCCCCCCCTTTTTTTTGTCCTGGGTTGGGAACCCTCCCCCCTTTTTTTAAATGGCTGGATCCGCCCCTGTTTTGTTAACATCTACCAGTTTTAAAAGTGATATATATCATAGGAATAATTGTACTTCCTTTTTCCCTTTCAGATCTTGACATTCTGGAAGCGGATAACGTTATCGCTCGTCCGTTACAGAAGGTGTCTATATCTATTGAGTCCGACAACCAGCTTGAACTTACAGCAAAAGAAGAGAACAATGTTGTTGCAAAATCTATTAAAGACGAACTGAATTACGATATGACAAAACTCAAAGAGAGCGACCACCAAGAAGAGGACAAACCTGAATTTGCTGACAAAAGAGAAGCAACTGGTAGTAGAAAAAGATATCATAGTGGTATTTATTTAATATTCCTGTTACTCAAAATGGTTGTCTTACTATCAGTGATCGCTACGCTCAAAACTACTAATCAAACAATTAATATACTATTACGAAGAAAATAATCAAATCAAAGCCACAGTGATGAATATTTATCATGTTTACATGAAAGAAGCCAAATTATTCTGTTTTCTGTATCTTGAATTTAAAAATTATTTGATATTTTTATTAGCAGAATACAACATCACTTATGTGTATTCATTACAACTATATAATTATATTTTTTAAAGGTATAATTATATCTCTTTTTACTTTCTGTTCTAGAAAACAATGAAGATGGTAATATGATTGCCAGCCCGTTACAGAATATGTTCAAACTTGTGTCCGATGAGCAATTGAAAAATACCACAAAAGAGGAGAAAACGGTTGTAGCAGAATTTTTGATAGCTGAACTGAATTACAACATGATCAAATTTAAAAAGAGCGACAGTCAGAAAGATAAAAGTATTGAATCGGAGAAAACGAAGGAGGTTTCAGGTGATAGCTCTGATGGCATTATGTCGGTAAAAAGATACTTGGAAGTTAACTTTCCTACTAATACACATATCCTGGAAAATCAAAATAAGAACACGAGTAATGGAGAAGTTGTTGGTGCCAATGGAGAAAACGATAAAAGAGAACCAAATGTCGACTACACATGGTTAAAAAGTTCATCGGTGAAAGATATTGAAATGTCACAACTGGAGAATAAGGCACTACAAAAGGTTATTGGTCAGGTAAAACAGGAGGATTGCAACAAAATATTAGCTCTCTTTAGAAATTCGGTTCAAGACAAGGGCATTCAAAAAGCAAATGAACTGCCTTCACTACTGATGGAAAGCGCATTTCAAGTTCTTGAAAAAAAGAGATATGAAGATGTATTATTAGTTGATTTGTTACCAAATATGATTAGAAACAGCAGTGAAGGATCAAATGATGCGAAAGTTGATCGTGCAAGTACTTCGGATGATCAACCTACGAAAAATGACAAAGATTAGTTGTCTTTTTTTAAAGGATAATAAATAATACGATAATGTATATAAAAACGCTTATTGTATTGGCAAAAAGCAAATACGACTAAAATGCTAGATGCTTAATATATTAAAAAATTCTCTGAAAACATTTAGCTTAGCTGAAATATGACAGGTAAAATAAATATATACTACGGAAGCCGTGATTAAATTCTGAAACACGAAATTCAATGTTTAAGGTTATAATACCTGTGAAGTGAAATAACCTTTCTGTCTTACAAAATAGGTATCCGTCTGTTTGGTCATTTATTTAACTGTCGACATGGATGTAAACTCATTTAAAAAGCGATACTTTTAGCAGAACTTTTTGAATATTTCTCCATCAAAATTACACTGAACGATATGGTCAATCACCTCGGAATTTGATAAACCGAATGAAGAGTGTGCTCATCATCAAGGTAGTCATATTAATTTACACATGTGTATACAGTTATTGTTATTTATTCTGTAATTTGTAAATGTTGATTATCAATCATCGTGTTTGTCAATATAGTCATATATTGAAAAATATTCTCTGATAAATTATGCAAAAAATGCATAGAAAACTGATTTAACATTAAAAACCGTGAATAAACTCATGTGCTATGGAAGTGTAATAGCTCCCTATACCACTGTTGTCACCCGTCATCAAATTATTAGATTTTTTTTAATGATTGCTTTATATTATCGTTACAAATAAACGCTTCTTGTTATTTTCTTTGTTTTAACGACATTATTTTCATCTGTAATTGAAATGCTTCTTTGTGAAATACATGTTTGCTTCAGATAACGGTGCACTTGACTGTGATACTTTGCTTTTGTGTATGAAAAATATACATAAAAAGTTTCTGTGTGAGCATCAACAAATAAGGGCAGATGTAGACCATTCATGTCTTCTATAACCGTCAAACTTGTCTAAGGGTGTTTTAGTAGAAATATATAAACTATTTATAATTCATATCAATTGGCGTTTGATTCTGAACGTTCGAAAACCAAATCATTCATGAATTAGAATTTGAAGAGCATTCAAAAATACATAAACCTAAATGATGAACCGAATATGGCCAGATATCATGATATTTCATGTTGGACTAGGAAAAATTACCAAGATAACTTCAATAAAACAAACTTTCGCGGGCTATTTAGTTTACTGAGTTTTACAAGTTATGGATAACCCTTATATGTTAAACTTGAGTCTTTTGTTAAACTAATGCAAGGAAACTATCATTGAGTAAAAATTTATTCTGTAAATTCTTATTTTTTTCTATCCGCAAATTATATTTAAACGCTTATTTCGTGTCATATATTTTTTTGTTTTTTGCTCTTATGACAAGTCTTCTATCATTGTCGTTTATAAATGCATTCTTCTCCGTATCCATTGTTAATCACATGAAACATCAAAATGATTAAATGTGTCAATGACACGTTTTGTCTTCCTGTCGGAACTGTTTGCATTAACGACTTTGTATAGCATTCAAACGCCTTTTTAATGTCGCCAGTATGGAAATAACAATAACCTAATATGTTCAAATGCCTGAAACTATGGAAAGTTCCATCGCATTCATTTACTGTATATTCTAAAGCATCCATGTACACGTAAGCCTCTTGGTCACATTCGGTGCTTATTACGGCTAGGTATAACATATACACTAATGGATGAATCATGAAAGCTCTCCCTACGGTACATTCGAATTTCATAGCATGGGGAACAAACGATAGGTCTGCTCTAGAAAATATGACATCTTGAGCTGTAGACAGATATCCTTTTTTGTGATCAAAAGGATTTGGAAGTCCTTTCAGTTGAGCTGTAGTTCCCTTACCAATGTGTATTGTCTTGTATTTAGAACAATGACCAGTGTACAGTAGGTTTTGGGACGGCAAATCAAGGATACTCTGAATAATTGAAATCACTTTTTGAGAATTTTTGAGTCTTAGACAGTATGTAGCTAAATACAATTTACCAGATAATGCATCAATATTTTGGTTATCCTCCAGAAACTTCTGTAACTTTTCTAGTTTTTGCTGCTTTACAGTATTATCTTTAACTTTTATGATCGTCTCCAAATACGTCAATGCAATTCGAATATTAATAAACATGCGCACAGCTTCAATGAAGCTGTCTTCGATGTCCTTTGTCGGTGTGTGATCATCAAAGTCTACAAAATATTCAGAAAGTAACTTAAAGTCAGCAAGAACAGTTTCTATATTCACTCCTAAAAAACCTCGACCCTTATGATAATATTCCAATGGCAATCTGTATGTTTCAAATTCTGTTGTGATTCTAGAATCCAGTCTTTCTCTGCATAACTGCAGAAAATCATCAACCTTCATTTCACTCTCTAGCCATGGGGATAAAAGGTCAACACCATCGACACACTGCAAAACATGGGATACAATTTCGGCTGAAATATCTTCAATGCATTTTATCATATTTTCTTTAAAAATATGATTTTCAAATCTATACGAAAACAAATTTTTTCGACGATCAAAGTAGTGCTCCAGATGACGTTTTTCTATGCAATTTTTTAGAAAAAGAAGACAGTTAACGGTGCAACGAAGTAAATATTTTGGTTGCCATAGATGTTGAGGATTATTTTCAGACTGCCAAAGTATTATTGTTTTCATGTGATAGGAACTCAATTCTTCTGGTGCGATAGGGTGTAGAAATTTCTTTAAAATATTTTTCATCAAGATAAAGCATTGAAGCTGTGTATTATTAAAATTCCATACCAACTCCCTTTCTTGTAACAAAAACGACACTCTCCATTCTAATGACGATGTAGGTGACATTTTATCTCCAACAGCGACTACGTGACATTTCAGCTTTGTAATTTTTTCAATAAATTCTGGAGAAGGCCACCCATGTTTTCTTTCCCTGGCAATCCACTCTTCGCCATCAATTGGCCATTCGTATAACGATATTCCAAAGGCGAAATCTTGTTCCACTGATGCACCTAGCTTTTCCTTAATAAAGCCGTATATGTCTATATTAGCCGCAGTGGCACTTGGTCCATGACGGGATGTTTCTGTTGGTGTATCTGCTGTCTTCGTCTTTGTCAGGAAATACATCCAGAAATCAACCATTTTGTCACTGGAAAGAAATGTTTTGTCTCCTTCGATTGTTTCCAACATATCATCAATAGTCTTTCCATGATCATTAAAAATTGTTTTTATGTTTGGATCAAGTTTTACAGGAATCAATCTTGCAAACCCTGGACGACAAACTGAAGTGTCTAGAATAAAAACCTGCCCTTCGATCTTGTTTGATTGGTCTCTATCCTTACAAGCCGTAATATTTGAAGCAACGATCATTTTGTCGATATCGCTGTCTTTCACGTTAGTTCCTTCAGCCGTACTACCACCAAAGAATCTGCGTATTACTCCTTTATTTCGTGTATAATACAAATACTCTAGTGTAAGCATAGTGTTCTTTTGACCATTAGTCTTGCAAGAAGATGCCATTGTATAAAATGTTGCGTTAGAGACAACATCCGATACTTTTTCCAACTCAGTGTCATTAATCTGAAAATGAAAATATACCGTGTAAGGGTCTTTTTTTGTTGTTGTCATAATCGACATCAGTTTACAAAACTTTAAACGAATGTTTTTTATGTAATTATTCGTTTATTTCAAAACTTTTTGCATGTGCCCTATTTGTTATACTAGTACTGTTTACTGTATTGCTGAATACAATAACAGCGCTTTAAGGAAATATCCAGGTTATCATACTTTATACCCCAGTTACCTCTCTAGATCGTAATAGCAAAATTATGATCGTAATTTGGGCAACTATAGGAACTTAATTATTGGCAATGCAAATTATAGTGTCTTCTTATCTATTGGTCAATTCTAATGATTTGCATTTGCATAATGAGTTCATACCATCTTAATGATCCCGTTGTATTTTTCAAATAATGGTCAAGTAACGGCAGTAGCTCGAGATCTCAGTTGGAAGAAAAATGTCATTTTCAATACTTCCATGCTGTCAGGGGGGATTGGATTTGAGGTTGGCTTATATAATTGTTGTAATCGAAAATGTCCTGGATACTTAAAACTCATAAATTTTTGGTATAATTGCATTTGTATTATATCTCATTTTCTATCAATGAGTCTGAAATTGAAGATAATCCTGAGATAATCCCCGGGTTTTTTTTTCGCGTAGTGTACTGACTTAGTCTCTATTGTATTTATGTGGGACCTGTTTTGTAAATTAGTTTGTCTTTTCTCTGTGGTTTAGTTATTAGTTATGATGATTTCGGGGGTTTTTTTTTTGTATCTTACATTTTTTCTATTGTTTCCTGTATTTTTTTCCTTCTCATTTTTTTTAC
Source organism: Mytilus galloprovincialis (assembly GCF_965363235.1). Lineage (NCBI taxonomy): Eukaryota > Metazoa > Mollusca > Bivalvia > Mytilida > Mytilidae > Mytilus > Mytilus galloprovincialis. Next base: position 45,465,536 of record NC_134845.1, read on the forward strand.
ATAAGGACAACTGCATTAAATTGATGACATGAACAATCATCAACAGGACATTTTATATGCCATTTTGAGTTTAAACACGATTAACAGTAAAATCAAATATTGATGTCATAGAAAACTGTTCGTGAATTCTACAGTAAAGATCGTGGAGAAATGTGAGATTTCCTTTTTTCAAATCCCACATTTTATGGTATTTTTGTTGAAATTCGGATCGACACCAAAATCATTCAGTCAATATGACAATAATTGCTCAAGTCGTGTTAATTTTGAATCAGCATTATCTAGAACGTCTCTTCTCACCTATTTTCTTGTTGGAACATTGCAAAAGATAACTTATTCGAATTCAATGTTATATGTAATATTGTTGACAAAGGAAATGAAAGTAACTTTATAAATATATTTAAATATAACATACCAACGATGATTTTGATGTTGATTGTGTCATTTCCTAGACTAAATCTTGGGCTAAATGTAAGTTAGTTATATATTTGCCTGTTTCTTTACGTCATAAGTTTCATATGCTCGAACCGAATAAAGGAAGTAATATTCTTAGTATGTCACGTGGTTTGTTAAAATTTATGATAAATATGTTCAGATAAAAAAAAATTAACGTCATTTATAGTGGACTTTTTTTTTATTTCAAGTAATATTTTTGGCAACCATTTTCATTTTTTTTTTATGTCAAACATATGTTTATGTCTGTTTTCTATCATTCATTTCATTATATATTAATCAGTTATTTCTTCAACAATTCCAAGACCTTCATAATTCAAATTAAATGAGTCAGGACCTACATAAATCTTTTCATGATATTCTGAAATATTCAAGGACCTCCGTAATTCGATTTCAGGATGTCGTGAAACAGTTGAGGACCTCTATCAATGGTTGGATTAAAATTGTTTTGAATATTTCATGACCTACACAAACATAAAAAAAAAATCTGTCAAAGCTTTATTTCAATAGATAGATCCTTACTATGAGCGTCTGGATGGGACTTCCAAAGTTATGAATAATTTGTTAAAATTGCAGATTAAAGGGGGAAAATCAAGAATAGAGAAAATTTGGGACAAATAAATAAACAATAGATAATGTCTCAATAATTAAAGAATACAGAAATCAAAAAAACATCCAGACCCTCGCTATTAACGATGAAGCTCCATAATTGTATAATTTCGTTCCTTATGTAGTATATTTAGATCTTGCCATCCATAAAAACCAGTGCGTGTGGGGAAAAGTTTAGAAGCAAATAGTATGAAACATTGGTAAATTAAAGTTCAACTTTAGTCATAAAAATGCTTTATTTGAAGTTTTTGCGATGGTTTAAACATGTATCTGTTAAAAAGTCACATTGTTTAAACAGGGACCCAGATAGCTTCAATTAAATGAGCTAATTAATTACTTGTCTATTATATAATCCGGATTGGAACGTGAGGAATAAATCGGTTGAATGTACAATGGAAGACATGTAGATATAAGAAGAGAAAGAAAAAAATATGCCAAGAAATAAAGAATAGCCAGAGAATGATTGGATGCTTGATTACAAAGAATGGAAAATAATGGACAAAATCAATAGAGAATAGAGAAAATGGTATAAAAGGGGTATCCTGAAATTGAATTGTGAAGTAGATCTTGCCGTGGATAGAAAACAAGTGCCTTCGCATTTCCTCCCTCGGCTCGTTCCTGATGAACTTTGTTTTGAATACACTTGGTCAACACATATAACGACCAGGTATAGTGTGCACGTTTATTGTGTTATTTTTAGGATCTGCATAAAATTCGAATCAGGATATTCTTAAATCTAATTTTGGAGGTCCTGAAAAAGGTGTGCCGTGGAATCCTATAAAATTATTAAAGCATAAACTAGAATTGAATTTTGTAGGTTTTGCAATGTAATATAAATGTATTTAATGTCACTGGTGTGTGTACACCCACGTAGCACAAAACATTTTCAAAAAAATTTATAAGGTTGTATAAATGTCTTCTCAAAACGTTGTCAAAAAAATATTTTCGTGATGTTATGTAAATATTTTGTCTTGGATTTTTAAAACATTTATTTAAAACATCTTTTGGAAATAATTAACAATGATATGTACGAATATTCATGAAAATAATTTCAATAACATTTTTTAAGATATTTTGTTTGAATGTTTTATAAATGCTCAGAAGATATGTTGGTTCCACCTCTGAAAAACATTCTAAAAGTATATGAGTAGAATATGCTTAACAATATTACTCCGATGTTTTTTTTAATATTTTCTAAAAATGTTTCATGAAATATTAAAATAACATATTTTAACAAGATTTCTTCATAATATTTGAACATTTCAAAATATACACTTTTAATATTGAGAAAAATTAATTTATAAAATATTTTGTTGCTAATATTGTAACAACATTTTAGAATAATATTATGAACACATTTACACAAAAACATTTTAAAAACGTTTCGCAATTAATATTGAGAGAATGAATTTATAAAACATTTTGTTGCTAATATTTGCAGGCATGGGACAATTTATTCTCTTTACATGGGGAAAATTAACTATCCCTATTGTAGTATTCATAAGGATAGTGGAGCATGTCATGTATAATAGTCTTATATATCTGTGTATCGCTTTGTTCAGCCAATATCTACATTTTTAAATAGAGTTGTCGTTCATAAAAGTCGTCTTTTGATATATTCTTGCGTATTAAAATACCTTTTAAATTTAAGTTGAAATTTAACACTCATTAATGTTATCAACTATTTACATATTGTAAAATATATAAATATACTTCGTTTATGTTTAGATTAGTATGCATTTGTAGATCTTTGAACAGTATCACGCCATTTATGATTATTTATTTATTATGTATAAGAAAGTTCAGTCAACTGTAACTGTAACCACTTATGTGGTGGATTAAACCTGGTTTTATAGATTCTATTTGGAAATCAAGTCTGCGAAGAAGTAGACTTTACAATTCAACATATCTACACATCAAACCACACGCTACAACAACATAGAACGAAGGTTCAAGGGCTTCTGCGTCTAGTACAAAAAAATACATGTTATGATCTTTGTATCATATGCTCCAACAATGGAGAAATATAACATTTTGTTATATTGATCCTCAAAAGATGAAAAAAAAGAGACAAGTTAGAGATGTAAACAATAAATGTAATCATAGATGTAATACACATATAATGTATTGCATCCAATGTTAAATCTTTCTATCATATGCCTCAACAGCGAAAAACAACAACAGTGTAATATATTTTTATATTAAAAAAAGTTAAAAAAAAAAAGTTAAAAAAAAAAGAGCTTTAAAAATCTTTCAAAAAAAACATTATGACTACTGTTTCAAATGCCCATAACAACTTTGTAAAGTAATTACTAATATTATGGAAATTCGTTCCGCATTTGTATCATTTGTTATTTTCTGCATTTTACATTTTATATTTTCATGTGATAATGTTTGGGAAAGGCATGTGATAATTTTTCTTATCATATATACTTAGAGAAAATAACAGTTATTTTTTTTAGGATGATAACAACATTAAATTAACGTGAATTCATATTTTTATGGAATGGTGTTTTAGCGGGCTGTTATGAAAAGATTATCACATGCTTCGATTATTATCACATGCCTTTCCGCAACGTTTCCACATGGAATTCCTGCGATACTCGGAAAATTCCGGAAAATACACCTAAATGGTACATTTTCAGTGAAAAACATTACAAAGTAAGGAACAAAACAATTATTTGGATACTGGAAAGTATATTGTGTAAAATGAAATCTAAAAATGAAATGATCTAGAAAGTCATTTTAAAAATGTTGACTTTTTCGAACATTGTTCGGTATGTTTATTGTTGAATTATGTTTTGTATCGTCCATATTAAAATATATCATACTGCTGTTTTTCTTCTCTGTTGAGGCATATGATAGAAATAGATCATATTGAATCTACTACATTTGGGATCAGGCATCCGTGAATGTTTTGAACTTCTATTTGAGAACCACGCAAAAGGGTCGATACATTTATCTTTCATTTTTCTCCATTGTTGAAGCATATGATAAAAAGATCATAACATATCATTTTTCATATCGCATGTATTATCAGCCCTCGGTCAATATCAGCCCTCGAGCCATGCGGCTCTTGGGCTGATAATACATGAGATATGAAAAATGTCCTGTAATAATCTGATGATATCAGCCGTTCACAGGTTTTGGAAAATATGGAACTCGTGTAAATTTAATGCTACTTTCATACTATAAAAGATAAAAGTTTTTTACTCTTAAGTATATCATAATACTATAAACACTAGTTAAAGGATATAGTATACTGAGAGATTTAATTGAACATTTTGTTAACAAGAAAATTCCAAACAAGTCATCAAAACCAAAATAACTAAATGAATACATAATTGCTTAAAAAGGACTATCTTATAAAAAAAACCCAGAGCACAAGTGACACAAAGCCAGATACATAACTGCATATTGATTCTAAAAAAAAATGTCATTCATATGCACTACTGACTTCTAATGGTTTTCAACATTTATGAGTTCAATAACCCTACAGAAATATACATGAAGAAACATGGACAGATTGACAAGGTGATTGTTTTGTATATAAACATTATACTTTTTTCCATTTGTAATGTGTGTTTTGTGGTAATAAGCATTGTGTAAAATTGTCATAACATTTTGTTGAGGCAAATGTTTGTTAGAAAACGAAAAGAGAGAAGAGTACGTACGAAGGGTAAAATCTCATAATCAATCTATGCAAATTTTAATGTCTTCTTATCTATTGGTCAATTCTAATGATTTGCATGAATTCATACACAGTTAACTATCCCACTGTCCTTTTCAAATGATCAAGTGATGGCAGTAGCTTTCAGTGTGGGAGTAAAATGTCAATATAATACATCCAATTTTCTTAGGGAAATTCGATTTGAGGTTAGCTAATATAATTGTTGTCATCGAAAATGTCATGAATTCTTAAACTCATATATTTTTGATAAAATTGTATTTATATTAAATCTCATTTTCTATCAATGAGTCTGTATTCAAAATAATTCTGAGGTAATCCGCGCTTTTTATTTCGTGTCGTGTACTGGCTTTGTGTATTGTATGTGGGACGTTTGACAGTGTTTTATAAGACAAAAGAAGTACTATGTTTTCCCATAGGGTTCTATATTATTAAGTTCAGCTCTTTTTAAGAACCAGGCAGAGTGCAATATATGATGGTTTCAGATTTTATCTATAATTGGCTTAGTAAAAGCAGTAAATGAATAATGCTCAAAAAAAATTTAATAGCCTATAATTCAGTGGTTTCCGTCTGTTTATGTGGTACATATTTGTTTTTCGTGCACTTTTTGTACATAATTTAGGCCGTTAGGTTTTCTATTTTGAATTGTTTTACAATCATGCATTCAGAGGTGCATACAAAACCTACGATGTAATATGAGTACAAGAGTTACTAATCCTTTCAAGCATCCGGATGTTGTGGATGCTTTATCCTCTTTGCATGACAAATATGTCGTTGTTGCAGCAGATAAAGCCTCCAATAATATTGTCTTCATATGAAAAAACCATTATTTGCAATGTCTAGCAACAGAGCTTGGAATAAATCAAACTACTGGTAACCCTACATATTCTTTAACATCATTTACCTAGGACGAAATTTTACAAAATCATAAATCTGTCCTTCTTTCTTTTGGTATCAACATCAAAGAAAACGAAGAAAACTTACCTTCATTATACTGGATACCGAAATTACATAAAACTCCATATAAAGAACGATACATAGCTGGGTCCTCAAAATGTTCGACTAAACATCTTTCTAAAGTACTGACTACTATTAAAGATGGGCTTCAAAAATATTGTGATGAGATATATTCTATCAGTGGTGTTAACCAGATGTGGATTCTCAAAAATTCGAAAGATCTTTTTTGCAGCAACATAAAAACTTTTGATTTTTCTACACTATATACTACTATTCCCCATGCTCAGTTGAGAGATCGACTTCACCATCTCATAAAACAGAGCTTTTTCTATAAAAATGGGAATCGTAGATACAAATTTCTTGTTTTGGGTTACAATTATTCATATTTTGTGAAGAATCACACTGAATCTTCCAGAAAGTATACTGAAGATGATATTATCAAAATGCTGGACTTTTTGATCGACAATATATTTGTTGAGTTTGGAGGATTTATTTTTCAACAGACAGTCGGTATTCCAATGGGTACTAATTGTGCACCCCTGCTGGCCGATTTGTTTTTGTACTCGTATGAAGCAGAATTCATTCAGAACCTTCTAAAAGACAAAAAGAAAAAGCATCTTGCGAAATTCTTTAATTTTACTTTCTGATATATTGATGATGTTCTATCATTGAATAACCCATATTTCAGCCAATACTTACATCTCATATATCCCAGTGAAATTGAAATTAAGGATACTACTGATACTAGAAGGACTGCTTCATACCTTGATCTTTTCCTCAATATTGACGCAGATGGACGACTTCACACGAAAATCTATGATAAACGATTTCAACTTCCCAATTATCAATTTCCCATTTCTCAGCAGTAATATACCCTCTGCCCCTTCGTATGGTGTTTACATATCACAATTGATACGTTATTCTCGTGCTTGTTCACACTATACGGAGTTCATATACAAGAGTGTGCTCCTTACGCAGAAACTGCTCCAACAAAGTTATGAGGAGGACAGATTAAAATTGACACTCCGTAAATTTTATGGACACCATCACCAATTGGTGGATCCATACGATGTGTCTTTGACCAAACTAGCTAAGGACATTTTTACGTTGTTTGTCATTACGTCGTCTAATCTCTTATTACCAAACGTGACTTATTCCCGATTGTGACTGTTTTGCTGAGTGTTAATTCGCATTACCATAAGACGTGTTACGGTACTTATCTATCCTAAATTCATGTATTTAGTTTAAATGTTTAATGTTATATTTGTTATTCTCATCGGATTTTGTCAAATGTGTTGACGTCTTTTGTATTATACTCATGTGTTATGGTAAAGAAAATTAATCACCGCCATCATTTATAAGTTTTCATTTTGTTCAACGTAATTTGTACGATCTTTTACGTTTGAAGTTAGATTCAAAACAAACCGGATAATATAGTTAATTCCTACCTTAGTTTGCTATTAATAAGTAACAGAAAACCCTGGCCGTTTTTGGCACAACTTTTTTGAACTTTTGGTCCTCGATGCTGTTCAACTTTGTACTTGTTTTGGCTTTCAAACTTTTGTATCTGGGCGTCACTAGTAAGTCTTGTGTGGACAATATGCACTTCTGGCGTAATTTTTTTTTTTTTTTTTTTTTAAACTTGTTGCCTTTTGTTAGCTTTTATTTGTGTGTTTATTTGTCAATTGTGTTCTCCTATTCATTTATATTGTAGTCCTGTAATGTTGTGTTGTCACTTTTAATGTTATATTTCACATGGCCATAAAAGAGGGAGGTTTAGCATGCCACAAAACCAGGTTCAACCCACCATTTTTTCCTTTAAAAATGTCCTGTACCAAGTCGGGAATATGGCCATTGTTATATTATAGTTCGTTTCTGTGTGAGTTACATTTTAACGTTGTGTTTCCGTTGTGTCGTTTGTTTACTATAATACGTGTCACGGTACTTATCTATCCCAAATCCATGTATTTGATTTTGATCTTATATTTGTTATTCTCATAGGATTTTGTCTAATGCTTAGTCTGTGTGTGTGTGTGTTACATTTTAATGCTGTGTCGTTGTTCTCCTCTTATATTTAATGTGTTTCCCTCAGTTTTAGTTTGTTACCCCGATTTACTTTTTTGTCCATGGATTTATAAGTTTTTAACAGCGGTATACTACTGTTGCCTTTATTTACATTGTCATTACGGAACCTTGTACCTTGACTATGCGGCATGGGCTTTTACTTAAATTCTTATTTTCTTCTATCTGCAAATTATATTTTAAGGCTCATTTCCACTTGCAAATTATATTTTAACGCTGATTTCGTGTCATATTTTTTTTTATTGATCTTATGACCAGTCTTCTATCATTGTCGTCTATAGATACATTCTTCTTCGTTTCCTATGTTAATCACATGAAACATTAAAATTATTAAATGAAACACTGCAGCGGTTTGTCTCCCTGTCGGAACAGTTTGCATTAACGACTTTGTATAGCACTCAAACGCTTTTTATAGTCTCCAACATGGAAATAAGAACAGCCTAATATGTTCCAATGTCTGTAATTATGTAACCCTCTTTCGCATTCATTCACTGTAGATTCTTAAGCATCCATGTACATGTAAACCTCCTGGTCACATTCGCTGCTTATCACGGCTAGGTATAACATATACACTAATGGATGGATAAAAACCCTCTTTCTATAAAACATTCTAATTTCAGAGCATGGGGAACAATCGATAGGTCTGCTCTAGAAAATATTACATCTTGAGCTGCAGAAAGATATCCTTTCTTGTCATCAAAAGGATTTGGAAGTCCTTTTAGCTGAGTTGCAGTACCATTAGCAATGTGTATTGTCGTGCATGTTGAACAATTGCTAATGTACAGTATGTTTTGGGACGGCGAATCTAGGATACTCCGAATAATAGAAATTACTTTTTGGGGGTTTTCGAGTCTTAGACAGTATGTAGCTAAATACAATTTACCAGATAATGCATCAATATTTTGATTATCTTCCAGAAACTTCTGTAACTTCTTTGGTTTTTTCTGCTGATTATCCTGAACATTTATGATCGTCTCCAAAAGTGTTAATGCAATTCGAATATAAACAAACATGCGCACAGCTTCGATGAAGCTGTCTTCGATTTCCGTTAACGGTTTGTTATCACCAAAGCTTACAAAATATTCAGAAAGTAACTCAAAGTCAGGAAAAACAATTTCTACATTTACTCCTAAAACACTGTGAGCCTTATGAAAATATTCCAATGGCAATCTGAATGTGTCAAATTCATTTATGATTTTAAAAGCCAGTTTTTCTCTGCATAACTGCAGAAAATCATCAACATCCATTTTACTCTCTCGCCACGGAGATAACAGATCAACATCATTGACACACTCCAAAACACGGGCTACCATATTGGCTAAAATTTCGTCAATGCTTTTGATCATATTTTCTTTAAAATGTAATTTTCAAATCTATACGAGAACAAATTTTTTCGACGATCAATGTAGTGCTCCAGATGAAGTTTTTCTATGCAATGTTTTAGAAAAAGAAGACACTTAATGATGCAACGAAGTAAATATTTTGGTTGCCATAGATGTTGAGGATTATTTTCAGACTGCCAAAGTAGTATTGTTTTCATGTGATATGAGCTGAATTCGTCTGGTGCGATAGGGTTTAGAAATTTCTTCAAAATATTTTTCATCAAGATAAAGCATTGAAGCTGTGTATAATTAAAATTCCATACTAGCTCCCTTTCTTGTAACAAAAACGACACTCTCCATTCTAATGACGATGTAGGTGACATTTTATCTCCAACAGCGACTACGTGACATTTCATCTTTGTAATTTTTCCAATAATTTCTGGAGAAGGCCATCCATGTTTTCTTTCTCTGTTAATCCACTCTTCGCCATCTATTGGCCATTCGTACAACGATATTCCAAAGGCGAAATCTTGTTCCAATGATGCACCTAGCTTTTCCTTAATTAGGCCATGTATGTCTTTATTAGTCGCAGTAGCACTTGGTCCATGACGGGATATTTCTGTTTTTGTAACTGCAGTCTTCGTTTTTGTCAGGAAATCAATCCAGAAATCAACTATTTTATCACTGGAAAGAAATGTTTTGTTTCCTTCGATTGTTTCCAACATATCATCAATAGCCTTTCCGTGATTGTTAAAAAGTGTTTTTATGTTTGGATCAAGTTTTACAGGAAGCAATCTAGCAAATCCTGGACGGCAAACTGAAGTGTCTAGAATAAAAACCTGCCCTTCGATATTTTTTGATTGGTCTCTATCCTTACAAGCCGTAATATTTGAATCAACGATCATTTTGTCGATATCGCTGTCTTCCAAGTTAGTACCTTCTACCGCACTTCCACCGTAGAATCTGCGTATTGCACATCTTTCCCGTATATAATACAAATACTCTTGTGTAAGTATAGAGTTCTTTTGCCCTTTAGACTTACAAGAGGATGCCATTGAAAAGAATGTTGCCTTTGCGACAACATCGGATACTTTTTCCAAGTCGAATTTATTGATCTGAAAATGAAAAATATACCGTGTTAGTGTCTTTTTTTGTGGCCATAACCGACATCAATTTACAAAACTTAAAACGAATATATTTCATGTAATAATTTCGTTTATTTCTACACACTTGCATGTGTCCTTTTTTTTATATACCAGTACGTTTTAATGTATGGTTGAATACCGTTACTGCGCCTAAAGGGAAATGTATGGTTATCTCATTCTATACCCCCACTAACCTCTCGAGATCCTGAGAGCATATGATTGTAAATTGGGCAACTCTAGAAGCTTAATTTTCAGCAATGCAAATTTGAATGCCTTTAATCTATTGGTCAATTCGAATGACTTACATGAATAAATACCGCGTTAATGATCCTGCTGTATTTTTCAAATAAAGGTCAAGTGATGGCAAAACAAGACAAGACAAGACAAGACAAGACAATTTATTTCAACTTAGGCACACATATGGTGCTACAAGAGGATAACAATTATACGTTAACAATTAACAGTAGCTCTCAGTATAGAAGTAAAATGTCAATCATAATACTTCCATGCTCTCAGAGACATTCGATTTGCGTTTGCTAATATAATTGTTGCCATCGAAACGTCCTGGATACTTAGACTCTTAATATTTTGGTAGAATGGTATTCATACAAAATCTTATTTTCTATCACTGAGTCAATGATTAAAAATAATCCTTAGATAATCACTTTGTTTTCAATTATGGTCATATACTGGCTCAGTCTGCAGTTATTCGGGATGTGTTCTGATCAGAGCGTCACTGATGATTTTGTGTAGACGAAACGCGCGTCTGACGTATTAAATTATAATACTGGTACCTTTGATAACTATTTACACCACTGGGTCGATGCTACTGCTGGTGGACGTTTCGTCCCCAAGGGTATCACCAGCCAATTAGTAAGCACTTCGGTGTTGACATGAATATTAATTATATGGTCATTTTTATAAATTTCCTGTTTAGGGACTTATCATTTTTTATCTGGGAGGGGGAGGGGGGCTGGTCAGAATACAGGGGGTCAAGTTTTTTTTTCTGTATGTGGAAAAGGGATGTTCAATTATTTCTAATAATTCAAAGTGGGGGGATCAATATTTTTTACACATGGAAATAAGTATTAAGTATAATAAGTACATACTTCAAGAGACAAAATGTCAAGAAGAACATTACAACAGTCAAATCGAAATATAATTTTAACACTATTCATATACAAATAGGTAAGACATCACAAGACTTTGGTGATATAGGAAACTGCATAATTTTATGTGCTTCATAATCCGAATAATTCAGTCGTTATACATGTATTTCACTCACTATAATCAATAAATTAACAAGCATTACTGCCTAGTTTTGTTTTAATCAGCTTAATAGTTTGAGAGAAATCAAGTGTAAATTAAAACGAAATCTACAGGGATTTGTGCAAAATTTTGTCCAAAAATACAAATCACGACGCATCATGAAAGAATATAGTGTAGAGCAAAAAAATCTCCAATAAATTATTAAATAATCATCTTATCTGCATACAAACAGTTGAATATACCCAAGATGATTCTGAGATGATGAACACAACTAATGTATCTTTTTGTTTTCATTACTAGATTCCTATGGGCCCTTTTATACCTCTAACTCCCTCAAAATGTGTACTTTATAGGCTAATAAATCAAAATTTACTATCGCACATTTATAAATGAAATGTGACAATTAATGAGTAATTGAACTGTTCAAGTTGAAAGTATGAACTATTCAAAAGTTTAGCATCTCAATTTAGGCTTCAATAATGCCTTACGTAAAACTTAAGTTTAAGCAGCGTTCAAGAGAGGGGCATATAATAGATTCCTATTAGTAAATAGTGTGTTGTTACTGTTTCAAAAGGTTATATTTTATAGTTACTTAGGATCAACTTTTCTTTAATAGCACAAATAAGAAAGCTATAATAGAAAAAAAGTCAGAAAATACTACCCAAAGCACTGGCTTGCTGTAGCTACTTACATTTATATTTAATTCATGAAAGAGGCCTCATGGAAGAGCCATACTTGAAGACAATTTTCCCTCAATTCACTGAGAATATTTTATTTTCTATATTTTTGGTGAAATGACATAAGAGTTTTTGCATGTTAAAATGTTTGCATGTTTAATAGAGGGGGGATAAAAAAAAATTAAATGTTCTTACTTGGGGGATAAAAAAAAATAGTGAAATATAATAGGGGGGTCAAGAGATTTTGTATGTTTGATTTTAAAATGACTCCCAGGTAAATAATGATAAGTCCCTTTAATACAAAACTTTGAATTTTTCGAGTTTTCTTATCCCAGGCATAGATTACCATATCCAGATTTGGCGGCACATTTTTTTCCGACGTAGTCGGTATAGTTTCGGTTTGTGCCCTTTGAACTAAGGATGCTTAACTATAGCAACAGAATACGCATGCTCGAAAATCCTTTCTATGATTGGACAAAATGCTGTCATGGTGGGTGATTTGGTTGTGTTTGAAAAAACGTCTCGTTAATTATATTGTGATGGAAAGCAAGTTAAAAACTATAAATATTTGACTAGATCTTACAAAGATTTATATTTTTATTAAAATAATTGTTTCTCCAATAGCTCATTGCATCCGTGACAGCTGTTTATTCGGGACAATTATATAATTTTTAATGTAAACTTTGTTGTACGAACGTACATGACTTTTAGAAAGCACCTACGCATGTGAGATTTCCGCGGGGTTTAAGTGAATGTAAACAGAAAGATACGAGGACCGGGATTACTGAACACAAACAGAGAAAACGTTATTTAAATGGTATCTTTGTGCTTCTGAAGGTTATCGAAATGATAGTTTTAAACATATACTCAAATTTAAATACGTCGGATATCTTTTTTAAAGATAGTTCTTGTTGAAATTTTGGGTCCTCAATGCTATTCAACTTTGTACTTGTTATGCATAATAACTATTTTGATCTGAGCGTCACTGATGAATCTTACATAGACGAAACGTGCGTCTGACTAATTAATTATAATCCTGGTACCTATTGCAGATTTGATTGCCTTTTCTTTGGGTTTGTTTTCAGTCATAATGTTGTCTGGACTTTTTTATCTTGTGATTTTTTTCTCCTGTAATTTTTCTGTCTCTTATTTTACATAAAGACAACAGCATAAGATTGAACTGTTGACCTAATCGATTATCAACAGGATATTTTCCCCCAAATATACCGTATTGAGTTTAAACACGGTATAGTAAAATCAAAGTATTGATTTCATAGAAACCTGTTTGCAAATCGATCGTGGTGAAATTCTAGAAAAAGCATGAAAAAAATCCCATCATTTAATGGTCTTTCTGTCTATATTGAAATTCAGATCGACCTCAAAATCTTTCAGTCCTTAGGATAATAATTGCTCAATATGTGTTAAGGTTGAATCATTTTTATCTAGAAAGTTTATTATCACCCATTTTCTTGTTGGAACATTGAAAAATATAGCTTATTGAAATTTAAGGTTAAGCGTAATATTGATGACAAACGAAACTGAATATTACTTTATAAATATATTTAAACATAACAGACCAACGATGAATTTGATGTTGATTGTGCCATTTTCTAGACTTAATCTTAGGCTAAATGTAAGTTAGTTATTTGCCTGTTTCTTAAGGCATTAGTTTCATATGCTGACACCGAATAAAGGAAGTAGTTCTAAGTATGTCACGTGGTTTGTTTAAATTATAAGAAATATTAGTCTCTATTACCCAGACGCATATACTTTGAAAAATAAAGTGGCTAGATGATCGAGACTAAATAAATATATGTTCAGACAAGCGAAAACCCATTGGAAATTAAACAAAAGAAATTTAACTCTTTGTAAGAAAAGGTATATATCTGAATTGTTTACATCTGTTTCTATGGGCTTTAAACGTTTAATAAAGATGCACAATTTAGGATTTTATGCATCTTCTATAAGTGTTTTACTTTAATTACAGTATGGAGATTCAAGATATTTGTAAAGTTTTGAATTATAGACAAACTTTCATAAAACTGTCGATGGTGGCAGGTTCAAATCGAAGTGGATCTTTTAGTGCATAAGCATGAATTCCGTCGAAAAGATCCACAGAAAGATAATAGATTGATCATTCGAAAGCATTAATTTAAATCACTGCAGTGCCGCCGGCGATAGTTTTTTTGGGGAAAATCCTTACAATGGACAATATTAATTGCACCGAAAAGAGCTAAGTCGAGTTCGCCTTTTCAAGTTCAGGTGTGTTTTGGTTGCATACTATTCTGTCTTGAAAACGTAGAAGTTGAAAGCACAAATATTGAAACATCATCTCGCTTCACATTCTATCATTTTTTTAAAGATTTAGGCTACAGGTTGAAAAATCACGGTAATAAAAAAATGAAATATATTGGTCAAGTGAAATATCTTCCCGAGTCATAAAAACTGTAGGTGTGTTCGGATAACAAATTTTAGCAAAAAGTATTTGACGACGGACTTTTTAACTGGATCTTTAAAAATGCGTAACTTCAAAAAAAAAATCATTTTTAGTTTGTGTAATCTAGAGAAATTAGTCTTCAAACTCTGATTTTGTTTAGTCTGCCCTTCCACGAAATATTTAATTCGAATTTTTATGTTTTTGAACTTATGAAGTTCTGAATACTGAAAAGTAAATACAATGATCCTCAATATAGCTAGCAGCTAGATAAAGGTAAATGTACGATAGGGCCCTCCCCCCCCCCCCACCCCCCAATTTCTCATTTTTCAAATTCTGTTTAAGTAAGCTACTTATCATGTTAAAATATTCCCCGATGTTTGAAGTTTGTTTGAATGAACTTTAAAACCACTAATTTAATCAACTGGGTGAGGTGAGGGGTATTAAACTATCTGTTATCATTCAAATATTGTAATTATTATTCCTTTGCAGGTGTTCCGTATAACGATTTTTAAGTTTTAAAGTGCCTGCGCCAACGTGACCCATGATTTTTTTGTTATTCCAATGTCATTAGCACTGTTTTTTTCTGTCTAAATCGCCATAATTTTCTCCGGGACAGGTACACCGTGTATCCATGGTATCATCGTACAGCGGATATAGGTACCAACCAAGCGGGCATGATCGATTTTGAACTGACACGATTATGGTGCCGTTTGATCAATATGAGTTCTGATCGTTTTAAACAGAAAAAAATTCATATGGGAAGACGTTATGAGTAAAAAAACATAAGTGTATAAAAAATTGGAATTTTTATGTAAGTAAACATTTTCTGAGTATAATGCAGAACATTTGTGTATCATTACAGATTATGTTGATAGTAGACCTCAGTTGTCAATAATGTTAATGTCAATATGTTTTATAATAGATGCATTCTTTATATAATTTTTAATGTTATAGTCCCTATCGTAGTATATAAGGATAGATATAGAAATTTGTGTGTGTCACTTTGTTTACATATTTAAATAGAGTTGTCGTTCATAAAAGTCTTCCTTTGATACTTTCTTGCGTATTAAATTATCTTGTAAATTTAAGTTCATATTTAACACTTATTATTGTTATGAATAATTTTCATAATGTAAAGTAAATAAGTTTTCTTCGTATATGTTCAGGTTAATATGTATTTGTAAATCTTTGTACAGTATCACGCCATTTATTACTATTTATTGATGATATATAATAATGTTTAGTCAACATGAAGCGATGACCACTTATGTGGTGGGTTAAACCCGGTTTTATAGCTTTTTATTTCGAAATCATGTTTGCTTAAGAAGTAGGCATTATAATTCAATAGACACATCCCTTCATACCTTACACATCGTATACTTGTAGACGGTTCAAGGGTTATTACGTTGTAGCTACATTCATCATGTCTAAAATGACATGTTATGATCTTTTTATCATATGCTTCAACAATGGAGAAAAATAACAGTTGGTTCTCAAAAGATCAAAAAGTGAGAAAAACATGCGGATGTTGGAAGTTAAATGTAATGAGTGTAATGCATCCGATATATAATCTTTCTCAACATGTATGTGAAGTTAGCAGCCGGTTCGTTATTTGTTATTCGATATTCAATATCCAACCGGCTGCTAGCAGTTGGTTGGATATTCAAATTTATTTGAAAATCATTAAAAAATATAATATTTGATTACATAAAAAGCATGATTTTTATAATTTAAAGGGGCGAAAGACACATAGGAAAACGTCTTTTGACCCCACCAAGTTGTCTTAAACTCTCGTTGTCCTCGAATATATAGACAATAACTGTTTAGTGTCTTTAAATATCAGCTGTATTTGTACGAGGCTAGGAAACAAGGTGTATGCGAGCTTTTAGCGAGCTACTACACCTGTTTCGAGCCGAGTACAAATACAGCTGATATTTAAAGACACTAAACAGTTATTGTCTTTATCCTGCAATTAATTCTGTATATTGTTTGTGTTTTGAAAGACACAAACAACTATCATATTTCGCATTTTTTTTCCGATTTGTAATCCCTTGAGGCCCGCGTAGTAATATCAAAATCACACATTACGCTGAAGACGGGTTCGCAAAAAAGAATCTCGAATGGTCAATAATAATACATCGCTTAAGGTGAATAATTATCTATTTTTACATAACAACTAATTTCAACAGTAAAAACAAATAACAAAACATTGTCAAATTTGAGACAGAAGTGTACGACTTGTCCTACGCTTCAGACTTGACATTCACTAAACATGCATGCTGAAACTGACATGGTTGATTTTGTAACACAATCATACACATTCAAGTTTTGAAATCGACAATTGTCATCGTCATTGGAATGCACCCGGAATACACATTCTGAGGTCACACAGGTTCAAACAATACTCAGTCCGGCAGTGGGCGGAGCTTTAAAGCGATATCTGTATAGTATACAGATACAGCATAGCGATATCTGTAGGGCTGTATCTGTATAGTAGGACACCTAATTGCAGGATAAAAACCCTTATCAACATGATCAATGCTTAAGTAAGTTGCATATTTGTCTTTATGATATTTAGGTTTTTATCAATATCAATATCATTTTTTGATATGATTAAAGTATTAAATGATAGGCACTGGCTACGGTTACATGGAAATGTAACAATAATAAAAATATTATTGTTACATTGGAGACTAAATGCCGGAATGCATGGTTGGGTAAGGACCTGTTTAATTACGAATATAACAATAATTATTGAGGCTACGGTTACATTGCGTTATTGTTACATGAAAAAAAAAAGGGAATGTACGATGGGACTTACTAGTAATATGTACTAAATAATAAAAGTTGAGGACATTTATTACATACATTTATAACATACAATTTATTTACTGTAATTTTTTATTTACAATGACAATTTCTACAAATCCAGTAAGTTGTTTTTAAAGTCCGACACATTTTTGATGAACTTGACGAAATTACGTCCTCCACGGATACGTGTACATACATAATTTCTTAGTATTTAAGTTACAGTTAGCAAACTTTGCTTTTGATTATCAATTTGCGTCAAGTTATAAAGCTGTATGAAATGGATGTCTTGATATTGTTTCAGTTTCGTTTAAATCGCATCCCAAGTTTTATTTTTTTCACCATAAACAAAATTGGTCCAAAGTATAATGACAGTAATAAGAGTAGGTGTACAGTTGAATACTTTTAAAAAAGTGAAACCATTGAACTATATTTTTCGCCTTTGACAGTCACACTCCATCAAAACCATTAATACGTAGTAAAACTATTCAAGTTGTACACCATTTGTTGAATAATAATACTTTATTATTTATCAGTATTAAATTACAAGTATTGTTTAGTACATATGAAAGAATGAAGCAATACAACTATAGAAGATTTTTAAGTTTAATCAATCTAGCTAGCGTACATTGCTGTTTTTCATGTAACAATAACGTACGTAATGTAACCGTAGCCTCAGTAATTATTGTTACAATTGTAATTAATCGGTTCCACACCCAACTTTGCATTCCGGCAATTAGTCTCCAATGTAACAATAATATTTTTATTATTGTTACATTTCCATGTAACCGTAGCCATGCAGTGCCTAAATGATATCCATTGCCTTGTTATTACTGGACACATTTTAACTTTAATCTACGAACTTGAATTAATTGGTACTTTGACATATTAAAAATTTCTCATTGGCACTCATACCATCCTTATCTTCATATCTTCATATCCATATTTTTTAATATAATTATATACATGTTAGATGCTGTTCCGTTTTATTTTCCTTTGAGGACACAATTAAATAACATTCAATACGAAAATTTGTTCTGCAGATGGACCATATTTCATAACTGTTGCTGTAAAATGCTGTCCACTTAGGAGACAATATTTCATGGCAATGGACATTATTTATTTTCTATTACCTTCTTATCTGACATAATAAATATTATAAAGTTCTTCATATTTGATTTTACACTTCCTTCTTATTGTTATTCTTTCATTGTCATTACCATTTGCTGGGAATTTCTTAGAACTTTAATTTCTCTGTATTCACTTCCATCCATTATTTATTTGTTTACATTTGTATATTGATCAATTTCTCATCAATCCTTCATATTTTAATTAAAATTCAAGTACAATAAAACTTTGTAATGACCTTTGTATTACTTCCCTTGGAGGACACAATTTAATAGCAACTACTATGAAAATTTGTCCTGTGAGTGGACACTATTTCATATTGTTAGCAGTAAAAATCTGTCCTTTTGAGGGACACCATTCCAGGGCAATGGACATTATTTAATACCAAATTTCAATGAAAAAGTGTTCATGTGGACACTTTTTCATAGGACACTATTATGTCATACACTCCAGTGATCCCCTATATAATCAACCAATTTTTTTTCCACGAAAAAAAAGGGGGAGGGGGATCCAGGGCCCCCTGGATCCGCCCGCCTATGGTAACTTTCTACATTATGCTGGAAACAAGAAAATCCAATCATTGTGTCAATTGTTTTTGTAACCTTCTTTGTTGTTTTTCACTGAATCCGTACAAATGAGGTGTATTTTCAAGAATTTGCAGAGAAACACCGAAATGTCATGCAATCGTAACAGAAAGGCGAGTAATAATAGCTGAAGCATGGGATAAATTTTTCATATCAGCATGCTAAACACTGATTCTGAAAAAATTAAATTAATGTTAATTTAACAATATTATCCTACTATAAAAAACAAATTATTTACTCTGAGTATACGATAATACTATTAGCACTAGTTGTGGGATATAGCATGGGGTGAGTCTGATAGGAACATTTAGTCCACACTCACTTTCAAAAACATTTAGTCCACACTCACTTTCAAGAACATTTAGTCCACACTCAGTTTCAAGAACATTTAGTCCACACTCACTTTTAAGAACATTTAGTCCACACTCACTTTTAAGAACATTTAGTCCACTCATTTTCAAGAACATTTAGTCCACACTCACTTTCAAGAACATTTAGTCCACACTCACTTTCAAGAACATTTAGTCCACACTCATTTTCAAGAACATTTAGTCCACACTTACTTTTAAGAACATTTAGTCCACACTCACTTTCAAGAACATTTAGTCCACACTCACTTTCAAGAACATTTAGTCCACACTCAAGTTTCAAGAACATTTAGTCCACACTCAGTTTCAAGAACATTTAGTCCACTCTCATTTTCAAGAACATTTAGTCCACACTCATTTTCAAGTAAATGACAAACAACCAATGGAAACCAAAATGATTAAATAAATACATAATTGCTTAAAAAGGACTAATTTATGAAAGAAAATAACAGACACAGAGTGATATATGAAGTCAGATACAAAGCTGTATATTGTTTCTAAATAAATAAATTTGTGCGGTTATTCATATGCACTAGTTTGTCTACTGTCTTGCAAATTGGTTTTCAACATTTATAAATTCAACCACCCTACAGTAGTCTAATATATGGAAAAACATGATGAACGGACAAGGTGATTGTTTTGTATATTAATATTATACCTTTTGGGTCAGGTGAGTTAAAAAAGCAAAATTTGAATTTTGGGTTCAAATAGGTTTAGTAGAAGGTGAAGATCTATAATTTAATTAAACAAGCATTCTGTGAGTATTGCATGGAAATACATAGTCCCCTACCAGTTAAAAATTAATTGTACTGTATAAAAAAATGCTTACTAGATCTATTAAATGTAATGATGAAAACTATATAACAAATATCAAGCGAAAACCTTCAAGCATGATGGAAAAAACAGTGTGGATTAAAGTGATTTTTTTAAGTCCAAGGACCATAACTCTGCACAAAATCATCATACCAGAACAAAATTCTAACTTCATCTGTAACTTGTCATGATAAAACAATGTACCAACTATTGAATCAATATCTAGGTTTTATGAAAAAAATGTGGAATACTGAATATTTGAGTGAATTTTCTAAGCCAAAGGACCATAACTCTGCACAAAATTATCAGACCAGAACAAAATTTGATCTTCTCTAACTTTTCATGATAGAACAATATACCAAATATCAAATCAATATCTTCAAGCACTATGAAAAAAGTGGGGGAAAGCTAATTTGCGGGACTGACTGACTGACGGACAGATAGACAGATGGGGTGCAAACATAAAGTCCTCTTCGAACCTCTATGGTAGGGGACTAAAAATTCAAATAAAGGTAACTATCCTCTTTTTTGACAAACAATGCTTTTAAATATGGACACATGGTTGGACCCCACCCCCCTTTTCAAAATGTATGAATCCACCATGTAGTTGTCAGTTTCTGTCTTCTTGATTTATTTGGTAAGAAATCCGCATGCAAGGGCTGCAGCTTTAAATAGTCCAAGGTTTTGTTGGTTTTTTGTGTGTAGCTGATCATTATTGCTGCATGAACATACTGCCTCAGCTATCTATCTATTATAATTGTCAAGATCAGAGGCAACTATGTTATTCATTGAAAATAACTCTTTAATAGTTTTTAGCTGGTTTTGGTCATATCAGGATATTAGATTTTGTATACATGATATTTTTGCTCTGTACATTTTATCAAGATAATATGACCAGACTACCAAAATTAGCCAAAAAGGTTTATTTAGAGTTAATAGCTTTAATGAACGTTTGGTCAAGTCGAGATAACAAGAATTTCTTAAGTTGTGGCCTGTCATCTATTTTCTTCCGTGTAGAGATATTTCTCTTATAAAAAGACCAATGAGTGTTATAAATTAATGATACAAATAACTCTAGAACTGTAAGTGACACCACTGAAATCAAACTTGAATTGTGTTTTGGGGTATTTAGCATTGTGTGTAAGTTTCATAACATCTGGTTGAGGAAACTAAAGTAAGAGAAAGTAAATGAAAAACTAAGTAATTTTTCCATTGAAAAGGGACATAAATAACTCTAAAACAGCAAAAGAGACTCCATCAAAGTTCTAACTTGGTCTGTGTTTTGTGGTAGTAAGCATTGTTTATAAGTGTCATAACATTTGGTTGAGGCAAACAAAAGTGAGATCATAACATTTGGTTGAGGCAAACAAAAGTGAGAGAACAGATACGAAAAATTCAGTAATTTTTCCATTTGTAAAGGGGCATAACTCTTGAACCGTAAAAGTGACACCACCAAAAATCAAACTTGATGTGTGTTTTGTGGTAATAAGCATTGTGTATGAGTGTTATAACATTTGGTTGAGGTAAATTTAAGTTAGAGAACGGAAAGAGAGAAGAGAGTATGTACATACAAATGTACAAGGGTAAAATCTCAATTATTTCTAAGCATAATTTTATACTTAGTTCTATGACTAATTTCCCCCATCTCTCCTGCTGATTTCTAAGCTTTGTATTAAATGTAACCACATATCTAAAGCTCAATTTGAAATCTAGATTTCTGTGGCCAAGCAAGGAATATGTCTCAGTTTTCTCCAAAAAGGCTTGAAATATCTAGAATGATTTTCTTGAATACTCATATATTTTGTTACAGATAATGGTATAAATTTCCAACAACTTTAATAAAAATTCCTATGAGGAGACACTACTCTGCCACTTCTCCTACCCTTTTCTGTGTATCTTGTGTGACACCACATTGGAATTATTATTTTTTTTAAAAAGTCTCCAACAAGTCTAGTTGTGTTTTTAGACAATAAATTCTAACACAAAAGTCTGTATGTTTTTTGTTTAATTTCGACCACAGATGTTTTGCATGTACAAATATTGTACAAATATACACAGCAGTAATATACATTAAATACATGCTCTATACTACACAGAACTATATATATTTATCTAAAATAGACATATTTACATTATAATTATTTATATTCTTTTAAAAATGCTCTTGCAAACTTAATGATTTTAATACAAAGATCCCAGGATCATGTATTGCTCGCATGGTTACTATTGACTAATGCTATTATTAGACCTCAAAAAAGAATTGACCCTTTGTCCCTTTACAAATTTAAATGGCCTGAAAAATGCAGAAAGCACTACTGAAACCCCCCTATATTGAAATACATTTTTTTAAGTGGAAAGCTCAACTATTGCAACCCCTAAAATTGAAATACATACTTTTTTATGCATAGAACTATTGAACACCTCCCCTCCCCCCCCCTAAAAAAAAAGAAATTAAAAAATATTAACATACATAATTTTTTTTATATGTACTAAGGGGTCATCCATAATTGTCAACCATTTTCCAAAGTGTACAAAACATACATTTTTTTCGACCACTCCCACCCCCCCTCCAACCTCCCTCAAAAAGTGTACATTAATGGTTTTCAGATTTGAAGACAAGAATCAATCATTCTAAATAAAAAGAAGATCCTGTCTATTATAGCTATATATAGTTTTGTTTAATATAAAAATTTGCATTGAAAATAAACTGAAACATATCTGACAGTTTTATTTTTAATATTTTTGAAAAAGCGTAAAGTAAAAATGTTGATTTTTTTTACCCCCTCCCCCCAAGTGTACGTTTTGTACACTTTGGAAAATGGTTGACAATTATGGATGACCCCTAACAAAAAACTGTGTACCAAATTAACAGATGGTCTTTGGAGGCTTTCTCCTATTAATATTTTTGCTACATGAGATGACTAATTTATGTTTTAATTTGAAACCCACTCAAAGCAAAGCATTTCTAGGAAACCTTATATTTTTAACTGCTGAAATTATTGAGTCAAAATATTTTCCATTACTTTAAAGTTTATTCAGTAGTACATTGATAAATCCCCAATAGCTCATACAGTGTTACTGGTCTTAATTAACATGTGAACTTACAATTATAAATTAATATACAACAGATCATTGTGATAGTACAGTGACTTTTTATGTCCAAAAACTTCAATAAAAATTTGAATATATTGTTTCAGCATATTAAGATTTTTTTTATCTTTACTATATATATAACTAACAAAAGTATAAATAAAAATGTTTTAAAAATTCAATATTTGACAGATTAACAATTCCACTAATGAAGGAGTTAAGCATCACCGAAGAGACACTTAATGGTCAAAAAGCACCTCAGGTGCAGTAACACTGGTATTGTTTTATACACTTGTAAAATGGAATTGTTGTTGTTATTACATTTTTATACAAACAAACAGATTTTAGGCTTTTCTTTTTTAGTATTGCTGAAAAATTATCATCTAATATACACTTGATAAAAATTAGAATTGTTTTTTTTAATATTTTTATACAAATATGTATCTTTAACTGTACCTTCATGTAAAAAAACCCACCTAGCAACATCTTTTTCACACAAAAAATGCTCAAATCATGATGAAACAAAACTCTAATGATAATTTTCCATGATTTTATGTATTCAACAATATTCATTTAAAGAGATGCCATTTTTGAGTAATGTTGCTTTTTTTAAATTTGAATACTATTTCCCTACAACCAGCTATGCCATTGCGATTTGGGGGAAAAGGGGAGGGGGATGGAGGTAGGTCAAAACAATATAACCCATTGCAATTGCGTAAAACTGTGCATGTCATCAGTGAGAGATTTTCAGAAAGTAATATTCCGTGATAGATAAATGCAAATAAAGAGAAGTTGGAAACTTGTCAGCCATAAAGCACAATATTAATTGTTTTAAAACTTCAAAAATCAGTTTATATCTAAATTACTTAATGCAGTGATCATAATAAAATAATATAGATTAAAACCAGGTGCTCCGCAGGGCGCAGCTTTATACGACCGCAGAGGTCGAACCCTGAACAGTTGGGGCAAGTATGGACAAAACATTCAAGCATGATACAGCTCTGAATTTGGATTGTGATCAAATTTTTGACATTACATGGTTTTTTTTTACACAAAACAAATGCCAAGATTTTACAAATCAATTAAAGATTTCTTCTTCAAACTTTTTAAATCTAAAATTAAATAGTTGACACAGCATAGGTTTCTGACACAGAATGAATGTGGTCTAATGAACTTAAAAGGTTTTTTTTGCCTTTGAGCAAATCACTATGCTGTTGAATATTAATCCTCTCAAAAAAATGTTTGAAGAAATTTTCTTTTTATTTATGAAATCTGAAATGAGAAAAATTTAACCCCCCCCTTTTTTCACATCCCCGTTTCCCTTTTTCAAAACTGATATCAAGTCAAATTTCTAATGGAGTTTGCAACAATAACTACTCATTTAAATACATCATAAAATATTAAGATGTAAAAAAACTGCTTGTTATCACTGAATGGTAAAGATTATTTAAATTTATCAGTTGGTAGTAAAAAGTGTATATATACATTGTATATTGTATATAACAAAGATTTAAGTTGATTCTGGACAAAGAAAGATAACTCCAATTAAAAACAATTCTTGCTATTGCACAATATTGCACAATATTGTGCAATAGGATATTTCTTGCTTACTATTCTGGACAAAGAAAGATAACTCTAATTAAAAAAAAAATTGCTATTTCACAATATTGTGCAATTAGATATTTCTTGCCATTGCACAATACTGTGCAATTGAAAAGACTTGCTATTGCACAATACTTAATATAATAATTTTAGATCCTTATTTGGACCAACTTGAAAACTGGGCCCATAATCAAAAATCTAAGTACATGTTTAGATTCAGCATATCAAAGAGGCCCAAGAATTCAATTTTTGTTAAAATCAAACTTAGTTTAATTTTGGACCCTTTGGACTTTAATGTAGAATTTGAAATTTGAAAACAGGACCAAAAATGAAGAATCTACATACACAGTTAGATTTGGCATATCAAAGAACCCCAAGGATTCAATTTTTGATGAAATCAAACAAAGTTTAATTTTGGACCCTTTGGACCTTAATGTAGACCAATTTGAAAACTGGACCAAAAAACTTCAATAATCAAGAATCTAAGTACATTTTTAGATTCAACATATCAAAGAACCCAACCGATTCATTTTTTGTCAAAATCAAACTAAGTTTAATTTTGGACCCTTTGGACCTTAATGTAGACCAATTTGAAAACGGGACCAAAAGTTGAGAATCTACATATACAGTTAGATTCGGCATATCAAAGAACCCCAATTATTCAATTTTGATGAAATCAAACAAAGTTTAATTTTGGACCCTTTGGGCCCCTTTTTCCTAAACTGTTGGGACCAAAACTCCCAAAATCAATACCAACCTTCCTTTTATGGTCATAAGCCTTGTGTTTAAATTTCATAGATTTGTATTTACTTATACTAACATTATAGTGCGAAAACCAAGAAAAATGCTTATTTGGGTCCCTTTTTGGCCCCTAATTCCTAAACTGTTGGGTCCTAAACTCCCAAAATCAATACCAACCTTCCTTTTGTGGTCATAAACATTGTGTTTAAATTTCATTGATTTCTATTTACTTAACCTAAGGTTATTGTGCAAAAACCAAGAAAAATGCTTATTTGGGCCCTTTATTGGCCCCTTATTCCTAAACTATTGAAACCAAAACTCCCAAAATCAATCCCAATCTTTCTTTTGTGGTCATAAACCTTGTGTCAAAATTTCATAGATTTCTATTAACTTAAACTAAAGTTATGGTGCGAAAACCAAGAAAATGCTTATTTGGGCCCTTTTTGGCCCCTTATTCCTAAAATGTTGGGACCAAAACTCCCAAAATCAATACCAACCTTCCTTTTATGGTCATAAACCTTGTGTTAAAATTTCATAGATTTCTATTCACTTTTACTAAAGTTAGAGTGCGAAAACTAAAAGTATTCGGACGCTGGACGACGACGACGACGACGACGACGACGACGACGACGACGACGACGACGACGCCGACGCCAACGTGATAGCAATATACGACGAAAATTTTTTCAAAATTTGCGGTCGTATAAAAAATGTGTTCATAGGACACATATGCCCCCACTCCATAATGTAGGAGGGATAGCATATTATGCTATATATATATATATATATATTTATCATGTTTATGAAGGACATGGGGTTTGGTTCTTTTACTATGTTCTAACAAAAAAAGCTTGGTTTTGGGGTATTTTTAGATCAAATATCTTATCTACTTCCTGGTCAATAACAAGATTTTAAATGTTTCGGCTGAGGCATAGTTAAGTTACTTTGTATCATACAGAAACCCAAAATTTAATTATTGTTCCCTTATAATCAATTTGATTAATCTGAAAGTACAAACTAGAAATTGGTCGATTTATTAATGAATGAAGTGTTAAACGACCTCGACTGGCTATACAGCCGTCGCATGGTTGGTTTGTGTAAAGTGGTCCCTAAGAGATCTTCACAAATCTTAAATGATTTATACGAGGCTAAATCACGTTGTCATCAAGAAATCAATTAGAGGAATAATATAAAAGAATGAAACTATATGCTGCATAACCTTTCACCATACAAGTTTCAATAATTAGGCAAACTAAAAAAGTTCTATTGTTATAATAAAAATGTCATGCAAATAATTCGTATAATTTTTATTACAAGAGAAAATTTCCTACATTGTTCAGAGTTCACAAAAGTTGAATGATAATTATCTGGACATCAGATCCAGTTCAAAAATTTTAATTACAGGTCAGCTAAATATTTCAATAAAGAGTCAATGATAACCAAAATTTCAAAATCTTCTTCTAATCTGAGGAGTTAGTGGAAAAATCTAATTTAACTGGTCCAAAAACTAAAGTGTTAATTGGTTTCACTGTTGGTGAATGTCATTTGTGAACTCAAAAGTTGCAGAATTACAAGACTACATTATAATTAGAAATAAATTCACTGTCACTACCCTGGTGATAAGATCATTAAATAAATATTAATATAAATTGTATATGAGCAATAAATCATCTTGTGAAGAAAAATAGAAAAATCAACCAAAAATGAATACATACCATTGCAGTAAGGCCAGGGTTTTTTAATTTGTTGGTTTACGGATTTTACCAATGAAAAAGTCGGGTCGGTCGGTCGGCAAAAAAAAATTAAAAAAATATGCTATTTTGTCATCATTTCTTAGATTTTAGTTCGATGAAATCAGCTGTCATAAACATCGCATGCCATTCTAATAATTTCCCGTAAACAAAAGGTGGACGGGGACTGCACTGATATCGTCATTTCACAAACATGAAAAACAGATTCCCGATAACTTGGTGGGTTGGTGAATTACGATCTTCAAGCACGAAAACTGATACAGAAGAAAAAATGTAAAAACGTCATACGAAAATAAGTTGCAACACACATGTCAACAAACGTAATGGACTCGTCCACTGGAAAAACGAGAATATCGGACTAATCTGTTGTCATGCATTCCCGTTCTTTTGGCCAAATGGACGATATTTTTTTATGATCTATGAGGCTAGAAAATTTCAAATGATTTGTTAATATTTAGTACTTTAACTTGACGTCTGCTACCTGTCCACATTTGGACAATTCTATTTCTATCAGATGATGCATCTTACGGACTGATGACAAATATGGTAATCGAATTGATTTTGTAATTGGTTTTAAACACAGGTTTCGTTTCGCAAAATTATTTGCACAAACCACATTTCAAGGTCAGTTATAATTGATTTGTCTATTTTTAGAAACGTAAACTGGAAGTTTTATTTTTTTCACTACAGAAAGTGTTATCAATTTTGATAGTGATTAATGCATTTCATTTCATAAAAAAACGAGTATTTTAATTATTTTTTAGGGATAATGCATTTGTTACGGTCGGCGGGAATAAAAAAGCATGAAAAGTGAATTTTATTTTTATTCTGGAAATCGGCAAAATCGGATCGGCGGATCCTAAACCAACAAATTAAAAAATTCTGGCCTAATGTAATTTTACACAAAACAAATAAGCCCTTTCAGGTTTTTTTTTATAACAATGAACTTGCATCTTTATTTCATAATCTTTTTTTTATAATAATCTTATTAATAATAAACAAAATATATATATATGAAACTTAGAAACAAATTTCAATATATAATGGAAAAGAATCATGCCATTGAGTTATATTTCCTGAAGTTCAAAAAA
Organism: Mytilus galloprovincialis; assembly: GCF_965363235.1. Lineage (NCBI taxonomy): Eukaryota > Metazoa > Mollusca > Bivalvia > Mytilida > Mytilidae > Mytilus > Mytilus galloprovincialis. Next base: position 45,494,148 of record NC_134845.1, read on the forward strand.
TGTAAATATGAACATGTGATCAAGTGTGACAAAACGTACAATCAAGATTTTAACTGATATCCCAACCAGTTAAGAAAAAATATTATCCATTGACTAGAAAATATTACTGGCCCTAATTTTTTGTCTCAGTTATACAGCTTATCTATTACTTTTATTTTTGTGTTTGTTTTTTTTATAGCAATATATCATGTTTTGTATTCTTAATATTTTTTAAACGAAAACCATAAAAAGATGATGAACCCACTGAATGTATGAATATTATGCCATAAACATTGGATTTAGTAACAATGAAGTACAAATTTAACTTATATCAGAAAACATGTGTCATGTGCCACCAAAATAGAGTTAAAAAATTTGTCATTTAGTTGGAAATTTAAAGAATATCAAATTCCTAATAATATGCTCCAAACATTTTGATGTGATTATAAAAATTTGTTAACCTCATCTTCCTAAAAGGGTCTGCAGGCAATGTATGGCATATACATGTACTTTGTTATGTAATGGTTTACAATGTATAAATGAAAGACATAAATATGGCTTGTGTCAATGATTTTGAACAAAACGGTTTTAGCTGCCTTCATAAAACAAATTAATGCCATTTATGGACAAACATTTAAAAATTCTCTGCTATGACAATACAGTAGAAAATTTATCTTTAAAATCTAAAGAGTCTCTTGAGCTCTCATTATCACTGAAGACTTGACTTCTAGTCACTCTTTTTAACGGAGTATTATCAGAATCGGTATAAATATTTTCTACATCTACAAAACCATGGTTAGAATCGGTAAAACTTTTACGTGAGGATGGCGAATCTGATCTCATTTTCAATACACGCCTAAAACTTCTAATACTAGCAGGAGAATTCTCCCTACTACTTCTTGTACTAAATGCTTCCCTACTGTCAGAATCGTAACCATTGTCTGTTTTACGACGAGAACTTCTTGTAGCTGGTCCTGGAGAATTTCGATCCAATAAACCATTTTCACCATTTACTATATGTGAAGGTGTACGAGGAGAAGAACGGGAATTTTTGCACCAACCATTATCACTGGGAGTGCTAGCTCGGGATGGAGATATTTCGTTTAATACTCTTGATATAGATCTTCTCCCATTCACAGGAGACAAACAAACCGGAGAACTGATGTTACTATTCACACAATTTTCTTTCTTTTTTGATCGATCTATCATTCCATTGAGGAAATTATTTCGTAAAACTCGCTTATTTTCTAATAGTCCTTTTTGTACAGTATCTTTAATATAATCTGCAACCACTAATTTTGAACCAAGTATATAATTGTTCAATTCAGCTTTTACTCGGTCAGTGACATTGCCAGCCTTTGATGATTTAGACAAATTTCTAATTACATTAATTTCTTTTGGTTCATCTTTGATACTTATCGAAGAACTTCTTAATTCACGTGGAGATTTAGAATTTTCATTGGCAAACATATCAGCATCACATGTTTGTCTTCGTGTTCGTAATTCACGTTTTATTGGTGAAACTGATGGATCAAAATCTTCCTCATCATCATAAGCTTTGGTTTCTAAAGAATCTATTGTTTTTCTTCTTATCCGTTCATGTTTAGAAGTGTCTGCTTTAATCAGACTTATACCTGTAAAAGTTGTACTACGAAGACGGTAATCACCACTCTTTGTCATGTCCACTTCATCAGGGCTCATAATAAAAACATCACAGAAATTTCTCTCCTTCAACTCTTTTTTACGCTTATATCGTTCCTTCTTAGTCTGAACTAACCTATCCGGTTCAATAGTCAGAACATTCCTTAAGTTTTCAGTCACTAACTTTCCAGAAAATCCCATTTCTGAACCAGCATCACCCGCATCCTTACGCGGTGATAAGGATGATAGTTCGGGAATATAGTCTTGTGTGTCATCATCTTGCAGGAGAAAGTCGGTAAAACTTCTTTCCCTTTTTTCTAAATGTAAGTCCTCAATTTCTTCTTTAATGTCAGGGGATGTTTCATAAGCACTAGGGTCAAAATTATAGTATATATTCTGTTCTGGGTATAATTCCACTATTTTTTGTGCCTCTCTATCTGAGAGACGCATGTCAACTAATGCATCATTTAGTCCATGGAATGCTTCTATTCTAGATTTATAGTACTGTTTCTTCATCTTCTCTCGTTTGCTGACCATATAACACAAATTACGAACCTGTAAAATGAATGAGGATTGTTAATATGTGACAATCATCAATTAATATTGAGTATACATTTCTTCATAGAAGCTAATTAAGTGATGTCATTAAGTTGGATTGTAAAGAAAAAAACACCAGAAAAAATGTGTCTTGATCTAAACACCATATGCAAATTTTGAAACAGGACTGAAATTCATTTGTTTGAGATTTCATCTAATTTGAAAAAAAATGTATGATTTATTCTTTTTTTTTTCAACAGTTTAAACACAAACAGAATATTTTTGTATGATTTAAAATATTCTAACTTGCCCACATAAGCAAAGACAGCTCAGATAATTTGATCATATAAAGAAATGTAGAGAAAATTTACCTATCATGTAATGTTACAAGAAAACAAGAACAATGACTCCCATATTTCTTTTCTGACAGCACATACACATCTGGTATGAGCTTTTTCTCCTATGTGTTCAAAATGTTATGCTTATATTTTATTCTAGTCACCAAAATGTTTTACCATGGATAATTCTTACAAAGAGCTCACTTCTCAAATCTAATTTCAAAATTCTTAGGTTTTTTTTTTTATTTCCTGGTACACATGTGCTTTTACATGTATAATTCTTACAATATTTGAAAACATACAGCTTGAAAAAGTTCTCTGTGACCCATACCTTTTATTTATATTTTTCAACAAAAACTTAAAAATTATATTTCTGCAAAGGATTGAAAAATTCTACTGGCTTAAACTTATTAACCCAATCTACTACCAAAAATGCTGCAATCAACCTTTCACATGTGAAAGATACACCATAAATGTTTATAGATAAATATTATTCACAAAAATTAGCTCTATACTTGTGATTGATCTATAATAAATTTGCACTTTGTATAACTCATTACCCTTTCTAAATCTTGTCGTAGTTGAACAAACATTTTCATTCTGGACAATAAACTATCTTCTTGTTGTTTTTCAAAGAAATCTTCCTCCTCAGTTTTAGGTGTTAATAATGGTGCACCAAACATGGACTAAAAACAATAAAATTAGATTAAATATGTATCAATGTAAATATCAAAAGTTAATTCTGAATAATAATTATGGCATCCATATTCTCCTTTTCATAACCCTTATCAATCAGGTACAAAGAGTGATTAAACAAAATTATTATTGGGTGGTTGAAAACACTGCTAATACTAAATTTTAATGGAAAACGAACTTCTAATTCACCTATAATTTTATTTTCCTTAAGTTTTATCTGTATAAATTTTACCTACAAAGCACCACATTCAAAATAAATTGTACATGTCTTCCATTGTTGGTCATTTGAAAGTTATGACCTTTAACTATATTAGTTGTTTAGCAGTATATATTAACTATAGAATTTCATAATATTCAGAATAAAATTTGTAAAATAATCTGATGTGTTTTGCTTATTGTTGAAGGTTCGAGTGTGACCTATATTTGTTAAATCCTGTGTCATTTCATTTTTTTCATACAACTTAGTTTACCACTGTTGTGTCTTACCTTTCTTTTTAGTTTCCAATATTCATATATACTTTCTATTATGTCTATATCTAATTCTAATGTTCTAGATAGCTCATCTAAATTAATTATACTGTAAAATTCCTCTTGTAGTTTCTTTGTTCTGTAAAAAGAAAAAACCCAAAATAAAGCCTTTAAAAAGACGAGATGTGCTACTTAATAATCATTTCAATTCAGATAGACTTTAAATTTTACATTCTAGGGGAGATAACTCCAATCATATTACTTCAAAACTTTAAAAACATCTTCACTTCAACTCTTCTTTCATGATAGTGTGCTACTTTATGGATACTGCTTCAAACAGTTATAATGTTACCAAAATAAACAGACAAGTTTGATAAATAGCTGCATTCACCAAAAAAATATATTTTAAGTATACTTCACAGTTTTCTTCTGGGAAGTAATACGTCAGAATTTCTTACAAAGAGAGTGGAAATGATATTATCTTGATCTTTATAGAAAGGTGTTTAAGGTTTTATTTGAATTCAAACTTACTTTTCTGCCCTCATTCTAGCTATTTCTTCATCTGTTAGCCCCTTCCTTGGAGATCCAGGTGGACTTTTCCTGGGAGAATCAGTGTCGGACTCTGATCCTTTCCTATCACGATTTTTACTATGTCTGGGACAGTAACCCTGCAACAATGAAAATTTATAATGCTATTTTCCATCAAAGGTTTTTATATACTTGCATATATGTTAGACTCAGATCGACATCCGGCCTCTAATCGACGTCCGTTCCTCAAATCGACGTCCAAATCTGACGTCACATTCTCAAATCGACGTCCTATATTTGTATACTCTAATCGAACGTACTGTATTGCCAAAACGACGTCGATTGATTGTAGCAATCCATGTTCAATATCAATAAATAATAAATTACTAGACTTAGTTTACACTTATACATATACATGCTTTGTAGGGTTCTTATGACAACTAAATTTTCAAACATTTATACATATTTTCCATATACATTTCTTCAACCAGAAAACATGCATATTAATGTTTATCTTGATAAAAAGTTAGTACAATTGATCCACATAATAGTGTGTCATTCCTATTCATAATAATAAATTACATGCATGTAAATGTATGGCAATTAGTAAGCAACCCAACAACAAAGAAAACCAAACGAGATCTAGGAGCTTTATTGAGTCTTCAACAATAGACAAAATGAGAGTATTATAATTCGGACTCTGTAAAGTTTTTTTTCCAACAAATTTCTAAGTTTTACACATGGAGTGAAACGTAAACACAAGAAATTGGCATTATGTTTTATGTTGTGCAGTTACACCACTGTTTTGGGTTAAATGCAGTGCTCACACACATGTTTAACCCCGACATATTCTGTATGGGCCATCAGTGCATTGGTTTTCGATGGTTTATGTCTGTGATATTTGTCTTTCGGAAGAAAAAATTTGTAAAGAAGACCGTTAATTCTTTTATTTGAATTGTTTACATTATTTATGTCGTGGCATTTTATAGCCTTTGTGGTATGGGTTTTTATCATTGTTGAAAGCCGTATGGTTTATAATTGCTCACATCCATTTTATTTGAACTCTGGTGTATAGTTGTCCCTCTGGAAATCATATCCATCTCTAAAATTTAAAAATTGATATCACAACCTGTTTAAAAACTTAGTCTAGTCTTTTAATAATTTAAAAAAAAAAAAAACACTTTTTTTTTTAAATAGATCTTATTTGTCTCACATAATAAGGGACGATATCAAAAGTTCAATGAAGTATAAAAAAAAAAAACTGAATTCATATAGTTTTTTCACTGACCACACCCCCCCCCCCCTTCCCCCTTTCCCCCTATTAACTCATGATTTGGGAATAATAAATTGACCAATAATGATATATATAAAATCGATGTCAATTAGACAAAACTTGCAGCAATTTTCGAATTTTGAACCCCGCCCAAAAATTATTTGAGTTAAGTTTTTTTTTAAATGCTGATATCGGTTCACTTCAGTTTTGTATTCTGTGTCCAAAACGGACGTTGATTAGAGAAGCTCAAAATAGGACGTCGATTAGAGAATGCCAAAAAAATGGACGTCGATTAGATAGGCATAAAATTGGCCGTCGATTTGGAATGTTATTTTATTGGGACGTCACATTTGGACGTCGATTTGAGGCACAGACGTCGATTAGAGACCGGACGTCGATCTGAGTCTTACATATATATGGTAAGTACATGATAAGGTGCACATCAAAAGACAATAATTCATTTCTAAGGGTAAATCAAAATACAAGTTTATAAAATCTCTTTTTTTTATATGAAGTTGAAATCTAAAATATGGTTTCAAAATTGTACTTTTGGAGCTATTGTAAATATACTTATTTAAGTAAAAAAGTACGTTAACTAGGTACTTAAAGTTATCCCACATTCTATCAGCAATATGGGACTAAATGAAGGTATTAACAAAATTGATATCTAGAGATCACCACCAGACCTTCAACAATGAGACAAACAGCTTACTGTGCAACAAGCCTTAAGTCAACTTAAGGCTAGTCATCAACATTCATATTTACCTTTAATTTTAACCCTCCATCCAGATCAACATCATCTGTCAGTATAGTTTTCATTTCTAAAGTATTATGATGAGCACATGACACATGAAAGGCAGTTTTACAAGCTTTTACACAACATTGAATACAGGCTCCTTTCCTCTCTTTACACAAACAACAAATTAAAGCCCATCGACTAGCCTGTAAATACATAATTAATATATTTTAAAATGTGTTAAATATTCTGAAAACAGAGCTTGGAACTTTCAGTCCAACAAATTATGTTTAAGAGCAACAAAGTAAATTTGAAAATGGCATCTGGTTGTAATTCTTATAGAAATTCCCTATGAGGATAAACTAAGTGAAAATCTGGATAGTCTAATAAAGTTGTATATTTATCCTTTAAACAATGTATCAAACATGTCAAATGAGTAAGTAAAAATAATAGTTTTACTGTTTTCAATATACACTTTCGATTTTACAAACAAAAGCTAAGAGATCATTACTTTATTGGATATATATTTTTATCAAGTTTTTTTATAATTGAACAAATGCATATTTTCTTGCTAGCTTATAAATTTTATTGGATTTTTTTCAGGATTTAATAAATACATTTCTTTTTTCTTTTTAAAGAACCTTTTTTGCCCTACTTACACTTTTTTCAATGCCAAAAGTGAAATTGATTTACAAATTGTAGAATTTTGTTAACTTACAGGTATTTGAGATATTTTAGTAACTGGTTCCATTTTCTCAGCATCACCTATGCTGACTTCAGGTATCCACAGTGCACAACTTACATGGGCCCATTTAGTACCACTCCTGTAAATAGATATTTTAAATATCATGATGAAAACAACTTTTTAGTGTCATTCTTTGCCAGTTTTAAAGTCTGTTGAATTTTTAACTTTATTTTCTTAAGAGCACCCAAGTAGGTTTCCCATTACAGCACTTCTATAAAATCATGCAAATCAAATCATTGATTAACTTACTTGCTATATTTGTTTGGATGTTTGTTTACTATTTACTGGAATTTGATTGGACAATAAACATTAAATTCATTTCATGTCAATTCTTATTGTCCAATCAAGTCCCATTATATATAAAGTGGAAAACATTTTGTGTTTTAATACTGATTAATTGGAAAAGAACCTCATGATGACAGTAAAATCCTACCTTGTACTTTTCATTGCCCCACTAGACCTAGGACACAATATACATGTAGGTTTGATTCCCAGGGCACATGGTCTACACAACCAACTGCCTTCAGGGATCTTCTGTATACCATAGCATGCCTGTAAATATACATAAATTCATAAATAGAGTAGATGTTAAATGGTCACCATTTTTATACGAAAGTTAAACCATTCAATAGAAATTAACTTTAATTGTTTAAATATGGAATTTAAAATATCATTTTTTTTCACAAAAAGTTGAGACAGAAGAACAAAAGAAATTAAAATGAACAACAAATTTTATTATCAAAAACAGCTGATTTTATATCAACATTGGCAAGTATACAATAGACATTTTAAATATGCATAAACAATTATAAAATTTAGAAAAAAAGATAATTTTTCCAAAACAATTTCAAAACACATATCATAAATCAGCAAAAGTTTAAGGAATATAATGAGCATAACTGATACATAATTGACGGTAGGCAGGTTAAAGGAATATAGGCAGAGATCTCACAAACATGTTTAACCCCGCCGCATTCTTGCGTCTGTCCCAAGTCAGGAGCCTCTGGCCTTTGTTAGTCTTGTATTATTTTAATTTTAGTTTCTTGTGTACAATTTGGAAATTAGTATGGCGTTCATTATCACTGAACTAGTATATATTTGTTTAGGGGCCAGTTGAAGGACGACTCCGGGTGCGGGAATTTCTCGCTACATTGAAGACCTGTTGGTGACCTTCTGCTGTTGTTTTTTTCTATGGTCGGGTTGTTGTCTCTTTGGCACATTCCCCATTTCCATTCTCAATTTTAGATAACAGATTTAAGAATATCTTCATTAATGCATGAATAATGAATGACAAAGATTAACTACTTGTAAATTGCTGCTGAAGTAAATGATTTTTTTTGGCTTACCTGGTGGACACAAATATCACAGCCATCACAAAACACCATCTCGTTACATTCTTCACTCTCAGGCTGCAACATAAATCATAAACATTTTAGTAAATAAATTTTGATTAAATTCATTTAGGCATATGTATTAAAGATAAATTTCATAAATTTCAAGATTGTATAAAACAGATATTTGAACTACTTCAGAATGAAAAAGAATGTGTGCATGTCAGGACAGTAAAATGTTGATTTAACAATAATATAAACCCTTTCTAATACTAGCCTGTCACATTGAGTTAAGATTTCTTCTTCAAACTTTTTAAATCTAAAATTAAATAGTTGACACAGCATAGGTTTCTGACACAGAATGAATGTGGTCTAATGAACTTAAAAGTTTTTTTTTGCCTTTGAGCAATTCACTATGCTGTTGAATATAAATCCTCTCAAAAAAATGTTTGAAGAAATTTTCTTTTTATTTATGAAATCTGAAATGAGAAAAATTTAACCCCCCCTCCCCCCTTTTTTTTCACATCCCCGTTTCCCTTTTTTTCCAAAACTGATATCAATTCAAATTTCTAATGGAGTTTGCAACAATAACTACTCTTTTAAATACATCATAAAATATTAAAATGTAAAATAAAGTGCTTGTTATCACTGAATGGTAAAGATTGGTTGGTAGTAAAAGTGAATATACATTGTTTATTGTATAAAACAATAAAAAAAACTTCATCAGCAACATTTTATATTGGCAAATTTCCAATGAAGTTATTTACATAAAGTTATTGGCAAATACAAAATAGAAAATGACATCATAGTCATGTCTGGCAAATGTCCAACATACATTATCTAAAAACATTTTAGATAAGATAAGGAAAAAAAGCTTCATCAGCAACATTTTATATTGGCAAATTTCCAATGAAGTTATTTACATAAAGTTATTGGCAAATAAAAATAGAAAATGACATCATAGTCATGTCTGGCAAATTTCCAACATATATTATCAACTACTATTCTATACAAAGAAAGATAACTCCAATTGAAAATTAATTGCTATTGCACAATATTGTGCAATTAGATATTTCTTGCTATTGTGCAATACTGTGCAATTGAAAATTTCTTGCTATTGCACAATACTTGATATGGAATCCTGATTTGGACCAACTTGAAAACTGGGCCCATAATCAAAAATCAAAGTACATATTTAGATAAAGCATATCAAATAAGCCCAAGAATTTAATTTTTGTTAAAATCAAACTTAGTTTAATTTTGGACCCTTTGGACCTTAATGTAGACCAATTTGAAAACTGGACCAAAAATTAAGAATCTACATACACAGTTAGATTTGGAATATCAAAGAACCCATTTATTCAATTTTTTATGAAATCAAACAAAGTTTAATTTTGGACCCCCATTTGGACCAACTTGAAAACTAGGCCAATAATTAAAAATCTAAGTACATTTTTAAATTCAGCATATCAAAGAACCCCAAGGATTCAATTTTTGTTAAAATCAAACTAAGTTTAATTTTGGACCCTTTGGACCTTAATGTAGACCAATTTGAAAACGGGACCAAAAATTAAGAATCTACATACATAGTTAGATTCGGCATATCAAAGAACCCCAATTATTTAATTTTTTCTATTTACTTATACTAAAGTTATGGTGCAAAAACCAAAAATAATGCTTATTTGGGCCCCTTTTTGGCCCCTAATTCATAAACTATTTTGACCTCAACTCCAAAAATCAATCCCAACCTTCCTTTTGTGGTCATAAACCTTGTGTTAAAATTTCATTGATTTCTATTTACTTATACTAAAGTTATTGTGCGAAAACCAAGAATAATGCTTATTTGGGCCCTTTTTTGGCCCTTAATTCCTAAACTGTTGGAACCAAAACTCCCAAAATCAATCCCAACCTTCCTTTTGTGGTCATAAACCTTGTGTCAAAATTTCATAGATTTCTATTAACTTAAACTAAAGTTATAGTGCGAAAACCAAGAAAATGCTTATTTGGGCCCTTTTTGGCCCCTAATTCCAAAAATGTTGGGACCAAAACTCCCAAAATCAATCCCAACCTTCCTTTTGTGGTCATAAACCTTGTGTCAAAATTTCATTGATTTCTATTCACTTTTACTAAAGTTAGAGTGCGAAAACTAAAAGTATTCGGACGACGACGACGCCAACGTGATAGCAATATACGACCAAAAAATTAAAATTTTTGCGGTTGTATAAAAACTGAACAGTAATACAACTTACAGATCTACAAACTTCACAGACAATATCTTCATCATATTCTATTCCTAAGCCTTCTTCTGTCTTTTTCTTCTTCTCTGCTTGCTCATAATACTATAAATATAATTATTTCATTTTACCAAAAAAATTATAACGTACTATTTTAAACTTATTATACTAATTTTAAGTGATGTTTCTATTCCTGCATCACTGTTTGTTTGATTGAACATGAAATCAATGTTACCTTACTGTACTTATAAATAGAAGACAAACCATATCCCAATCAAATCTAAGATAAATAAGCAGAAAGATAGTTTGTACAAGATTTGTCCTGGTATTTTTTCCTTTATTTACAATAAATAATGTTGAATTCAAATAAAACTACACTTAAAATTCTTGTGATAACCTTAAATAATTCTGAGATTTCGTATGATTAACATAATCTTGAATATATTCAACCCTTTATTTTTTGGATGTCTAGCTATTTGACAATAGGACTCTTGACAAGTAAAGCGTTTCAAGAACCAAGATTAACGAAAAAATACAAAGTTGGCGTATATTGCTCAAACTCTATGCACAGGTACAAGACAAGATTTTTTAAATAATTGTATATAAAGTGAATAATGTGTTCAGTATATACATATATTAACAAAATCTTGTTTTGAACCTGTGCTTCTTTGAACCAACAGTCAGAATCGTTTCAGGATGGACAGACTGTATATTATTCTGCCGGTAATTAACTTGACAAATAATTTTTAAAGTGTAAAATGAGATCAATTTACTGCTCAAGTCAATCCAGCTTTTGTTGTAAAAAATGTTCTCACAAATGTTGTAAAAAATTGTTCTCAGGATGCAACATAAACGGCTGTTAATGCTTTTGAGCATTTGACTGTTTGAGTTAATGACAGCAAGGGGGTAGACAATGTGTAATGAGAAATAGAAAGCTTTTCCCAGTAGGCAGACATGGTGTATGATTCATGTTCATTTATAAATGAATCTGAACCGGCACCACATCTACTTTTACTCTTTCATATTTCTCTGGCTGGTCCCACAACAGTTTATACTAGAGAAGGAAAAAAATTCATGTCCTATTAATCTACAATTTTTTCCATAGATTTAATAAGGCAAATATTTCGCATTCTCACTCTTCTCAAAACCTGGAATTTTAATATTGTCAGAACCCCCCTCTGTAAGATTAAATTCTGTTAAACATCAAAACACATCTATATAAAGAGGTTGCAAGAGTATTACCCCTCGAAAAATCATATTAAACCGCTGCTTAGCATCAATTTGCAGTGTTTTTACTACTTAAAAAGAGGGGTAGGAATCTGTTCCCACGTGTATACCCTGTGTAACTGTGTGTCACTTACATTGTTAGGTTCAACGAGGCCAAAGATAATAATACCATGCGAGATTTTTCACTGCCATTTTTGCTTTAAGATAATTAATCAGCAAGAACATATTCCTATAAAGACCCACGAAATGCATAAAATTTGCATTAAATTTTATATTCATATTTCTTACACAGAACTAAAACAGAAAATTAAAAAAGCTGTAGATTTAAGTACTATTCTAAATATCAAAGAAACATGTAGGCACATCCAGTTATTATAATTGGAACCTTTTTCTGCTGTCATAGATAGAAAAAAATAAAAAGTTTTCATAAAATAAAATGTTTTACCTACCTAGGCTACCCTACCTAATTTTTTTCAGGATGAAATAGAATACACACTATTTATTTATTTTGGCCTAAAAGACATATGTGTAATTATTTTTCAATGTTAGATACCTGGTTTTCTAATCCTTCTATAACTCTTTCCATTATCCATTCATGAATATTTATTAATCCTGCAAATAATATAATCACATTTAATTATAACATAAGACAATATATATTATGATATACCCAAAATTATTTTAACTATACAACAAGAAAATAAAAACAGGAATATTAACTATGAATTAATCATATAATTACTGGTAAAAAACTTGCAGATTTAATATGCATTTGGCATCTATAGATTGGGAAAGATTGCATATTATATAAATAAATACTTCTAGATAATATTCCTTATTGATGCCATTCACTTCAAACCAATCAAATTTTTACAGACTTAAGTTTTTACTATTCCACTTCAGACTATAATTAATATGGTTGAATTCAGTTGACAACATCACCAATAAATAAATTATTCAAAAATAAGGTCATCACAAGGTTAAACTTACCTAATCCTAATCTTTCTGCATTCATACTATCTAACCATGACACATCCAGGTCATCAAGGTCATACCGTACCACTTGATCTGCTAACTGTTGCATTCCTGTCAGTTCATGGTCACCTTGTTTATATGTTTCATCTTTACAACTGTGTAATAGCTTTCTTGGCCTGAGAAAAGACAAAATTCAATAAACTCAACATAAAATCAAATCTAATATAACAAAGATGAAAAAAAAAGAAACAAGTGTAACTGTGAGCTACTGCTCACTGATGATACCCCCGCCGCAAGTGGATAATGTTAATAGTGTAAAAATATGTAAGTGTTTGGTAAACAGGAAGTTGCCGAGTGATGAATCTGAAAACTCATCACACAGTATAGCTGACTTATATAAACCCTGAAACCAAATTTCAGAAATCCTGGCATTGTAGTTCCTGAGAAAAATGCGACGAAAAATTTTCAACTTGGCCATCATGTGTAAAATGATAGTAGTGTTCAGTAAACAGGAAGTTGTCGAGTGATGAATCTGAAAACGCATCACACGGTATAGCTGACTTATATAAATCCTGAAACCAAATTTCAGAAATCCTGGAATTATTTATAGTTCCTGAGAAAAATGCGACAAAATAAAATGGTAAGTGTTCGGTAAACAGGAAGTTGTCAAGTGATGAATCTGAAAACGCATCACACGGTATAGCTGACTTATATCAAATCTGAAACCAAATATCAGAAATCCTGGTAGTGCAGTTCCTGAGAAAAATGTGACGAAAAATTTTCAACTTGGTTATCAGGTGTAAAAATGATACAAGTGTTCGGTAAACAGGAAGTTGTCGAGTGATGAATCTGAAAACGCATCACACAGTATAGCTGACTTATATCAAGCCTGAAACCAAATTTCAGAAATCCTGGTAGTGTAGTTCCTGAGAAAAATGTGACGAAAAATATTCATTGGACGGACGGATTGACTGACAGACTGACGGAAGGACAGACAGAGGTAAAACAGTATACCCCCCTTTTTTTCAAAGCCGGGGTATAATAACCAGAGCCTGATATTCTTGAAATCTTATATGAAATCATTCAAATAATACTTCTTTTAATATCAGGAGAATTATCCCTGAAAGCCATTTATAACTGTTTTGCTAGGCACAAATATTCATCAGGGTTCTCATTTAAGAATTTAGAAGGCGAGCTCAAAGACTCAACAATTTTGGCCATCGCAGTGGACAAAAACAATTTCACAGCTTAAATTTATTAAAGATTTCTTATCCACAACCTTTCACAATATTTTTACAGTACTTACATTTTAAAATCTCCAGTTGTTTTTGCTTTTTCTGCATTCTCCCTGAAAAAAAATAGATACTTTTAGACCAACATCTAACAAATGAATATATGAATCATGATTTATGTATCTTTATACATTTACATTATAAAAGTGTTGTATGTGTGTCATGGTCAACTTCAGAAACATTAACAAAATATTTTTTATCCCCATAATTTACTTTTATTTTCTAGCATTGTCTAATGCTACTTGTTTATAATAAAGTAGTCCCATTTGTACAAGACTAACTTTTTCCAACCTGAAGGATATTTATTCTTTATTCTTGACAAACCCGTCTTTGGTCCTACTCCTAAATGCTGCATAATAGAAGCAGTAAGTACCAATTTTCAAATCTTTGGTTTGATAGCAGCTATGATTCAACCCTAGACTTCCTGCACTCAAGACAAGCATGCTTCCACGAGATCCGGAAGACTTCAGTTTCTATTGGAGACTGAATTGGATAAATAGATAATGGTCCATGTATCAACTGATGAAATATTTTATTCTTATTTCAATGTTACCTGATTTGAGGTTCATGTTTAAGGTCTTCATTAACAGGTACTTGAACCCCTTTCTCCCAGTCTTGTTTCCAGGAATCTGTTATATAAAGGTACTCTTCTGGGACCAATTGTTCAGAGTCAGCAAGTTTCATAGCACTTATCAAATCTTTCCTAAACAACTAAAACAAATAAAAGCAAATTTTCAATCATGAGTATGATTTCACATGGTTGTTTTATACTCAATATTGAAGTACATACATTCAAACCATTTCAACAGTTTCATTATTTATGTACAATTTTAATTAAATAAATTTGTATCTATCTATTAACATATCTGTGGCAATATGAAAGAACTTACAATGTATTTTAAATGCTTGACCTAATTACTACTTTTGTAATACATATTCCAATGTTGCTGCATGGTCTGTAAATTCCAGGTGATTCCACAGAACAACTCATAATTGTTTGTAGGTATCAATCCTCTGCTGTTATTTAGATAAACATGGATGGTGTTTGTGGCAAATACTTTACAATTGAGGAAGCCAATCCAATAAAGAAATTTATACATTTCACATATATTCCCCCCGCCCCCCACCCCCATTGGAACAGCATTTCTAATAACACAAATAATTGCAACTGATTTTTACAGTTTGATTTTATGTTGTACTGTTACATCAATGGCCCAGGTTAAGCAAAGGAGGGCTCACAAACATTTCAACCCCTACACATTTTTTAAGTGCCCGTTCCAGCGCTCGAGTTCGTTGCTTTGTGTCTGCCATATTTTTTTCAAATTGTTTTAAACTATATAAATTAGGCCAATGTTTTTTGTCATTTGAATAGTTTTGCATTTTTCATGTCTGGGGTCTTTTATAGCCAACTTTAAGGTATTGGTAAAAAACATTGCTATAGGCTGTATGGTGGCCTATTATTGCTAACATCAACTTGATTTGAAACTCTTGTTTGATATTTGTCTCATTGGCAACCATATTCCATCTCTGTATCTTTATATTTACGAGTTTTACTAGAACAGATAGGTTTTAGTTTTAGATCCTCAAATGAATATCAAGATTACTGGTATTATTATTTGACATATTTTGTAAGTGACAAGTGCTATACCTCTGCAGGTTTCTGATGTCCAATTGTTGGTGCAGGACTTTTAAGTTGACCTTTACATAGTGAACCTGAAAATAAAAATAATTTCATTAAGAAACAACACAGAGTTTAAATCATTATTTTCCAACTTTTTATTAATTGCACATTAATTTTATTTCCGTTTATTACAAAATCAAATTTGTGTAACTTTTGTAACTACACATGTCTTGTATAAAACCGTTTAAACCAGTTTATTTTCAATACTTGTTAGAAATTCTTTTGTTAAAAAATGTTTTTTTTAATATCAATTGATGTTGAAATAATGAAAACATATTCATTCATACACAATCACTTCAAAAATATCAATTCCCACTAAAAAAAATCTTACTTTTGTAATTTTTCTAATTCATAAAAGGACTAGCATATATATGAATTTCAGATTCAAATAAAAAAGGATGATGAATGTTTAAAGTAAAAGGTATCTTAAATTCATTAAAATAAAAAATGATATGCAAAGGGAACTAACTGCTAATATTCTAAATTTTATTTAGTAATTTCTCTGATGTGACTTTTGTCATTTCACCAAAAAGCTTCTTTTTTTTAATTAAAAGATGATGTTTTACAATTCATTTCTTACCCTTCTATGCTTTAATTAGTTCAAACTTATCAATTTCTCCCAGTTTAAATGATGACATAAATATTGCTCATAAGTACATAACAAACTATGGCCAAAGGGAAGTAACCCTTTACTGATATTACTTGTTTTATTTTATAGCTTTAAATGTAGAGTCCAAAGGTTTTTAAGGGAAATTATGTTTATATAAAGTTATTTCCTAATAGTGGATGATAATCATTATACTACTCAATGTAAAAAGCATTTAACAACAAAGTTCATTTTTGAGGTGAGCAGCATACCTGATCCTTCTCCTGTAGTAAACACGGATTCATCCTCAACGATGTCTATATCTGGGCATGTCTTTTTTGTAGGCCTTTCTTCATCTACAAAGCAGGCAAGTCAATGAACATATGTTTTACAATTTTTTTATTGAAGCATAATAACAAGGTATGGAAACTAGTCAGCTGTTCATTGCTAACTTTTTGGTTTGAAAAGTTGTACACCAAATATTTAAAGTCATAAGAAACCTCAAATTCAAAAACAAGAGGCTCTCAAGAGCCTGAATCGCTCACCTGGTAAACAATGCCTTATTGAACATATTGAACCATGCCAGGCAAACATGTACAGCTAACAATTCTTCAATATTACAAATATATATGACTTACTGTTTATAAATAAAGAAAATGAGACCAAAACACAAACACTTAAAACTTAGCAATGGACTGTGAAAATGAGGTCAAGTTCAAATAAAACCTGCGTAACCGACATATAGATCATAAAATATTTTCATACACCAAATATAGTTGACCTAATGCATAAAGTATTAAAAAAATAGACCAAAACTAAAAAAGTTAACTTTGACCACTGAATTATGAAAATGAGGTCAAGGTTAGATGACACCTGTCAGCTAGACATGTACACCTTACAATCATTCTATACACCAATTTTAGTAGACCTATTGCATATAGTATAAGAAAAACAGACCAAAACACAAAAACTTAACTATAACCACTGAACCATGAAAATGAGGTCAAGGTGAGATGACACCTGCCAGTTGGACATGTACACTTTACAGTTCTTCTATACGCCAAATCTACTAGACCTATTGCTTATAGTATCTGAGATATGGACTTGATTCATGATTTGGATTTATTCCACTGCTGATAAGGGACAAGGGGCTCCAATAACAGCAAAACAGTTAAATGATTTCATTAATAACAGTTAGGCATGGACCATTTAACTTGTAGGGGGACATGGTTTTTTTTCTGGTCAGAATATTTTCTATTTTTTGGAAGTAGCACAACAAATTATTTTTTTTGCAAATTGCAAATTGAAAATTTCAGGACAGGTAGACCTTGACCTAATAAATATTTTAACTTCTAGTCTTATTTGCTCTAAATGCTGGAGTTTTTTTAGATATAAGCCAAAAACTGCATTTTACCCCGTGTTCTATTTTTAGCCATGACGGCCATGTTTTTAGACAAAATAGAAAATAAAACACAAACTTTATTTTATACACCCTACTGATCATTCAGTTGCAGTTTGGTTGAATTTGGTTGAGTAGTTTTAGAGGAGAAGATTTTTTAAAGTTAGCAAATATGATGAACAAATTGTGAACAAATTGTCATTAAAGGACAATAACCCCTTAAGGGGTCAATTGACAATTTTGGTCATATTTAACTTATTTGTAGATCTTACTTTGCTGATCATTTTTGCTGTTTACAGTTTATCTTTATCTATAATGATATTCAAGATAATGACCAAAAACTGCAAAATTTCCTTAAAATTACCAATTAAGTGGCAGCAACCCAACAATGGTTTGTTTGATTCGTCTGAAAATTTCAGGGCTGATAGATCTTGACCTAATGAACATTTTTACCCCATGTCAGATTTGCTCTAAATGCTTTCGTTTTTGAGATATAAGCCAAAAACTGCATTTGACCCCTATGTTCTATTTAAAGTAAGGGCGGCCATGTTTTTTGACGGATCAAAAATCAAAGCACACACTTTGTGCAGGATAATCTAAGGAACTATCATGCTAAGTTTCATCCAAATCCATTCAGTAGTTTCAGAGGATAAGATTTTTTAAAGTTAGCAAATATGATGAACAAATTGTGAAAAATTGTCATTAAAGGACATTTACCCCTTAAGGGGTCAATTGACAATTTTGGTCATATTAACCTATTTGTAGATCTTACTTTGCTGATCATTTTTGCTGTTTACAGTTTATCTTTATCTATAATGATATTTAAGATAATGACCAACCAGATGCTCCGCAGGGCGCAGCTTTATACGACCGCAGAGGTTGAACCCTGAACATTTGGGGAAAGTATGGACACAACATTCAAGCTGGATTCAGCTCTAAATTTGGATTGTGATTAAATAGTTGACACAGCATAGGTTTCTGACACAGAATGAATGTGGTCTAATGAACTTTAAAAAAAAAATTTCACTATGCTGTTGAATATTAATCCTCTCAAAAAAATGTTTGAAGAAATTTTCTTTTTATTTATGAAATATGAAATGAGAAAAATTGACCCCCTCCTAATTTTGTTTTCACATCCCCCTTTCCCTTATTCCAAAACTGATCTCAATTCAAATTTCTAATGGAGTTTGCAACAATAACTGCTCATTTAAATACATCATAAAATATTAAAATGTAAAAAAAAGTGCTTTTTATCACTGAATGGTAAAGATTGTTTTAATTTATCAGTAGGTAGAAAAGTGAAAATACATTGTATATTGTATAAAACAATGATTTAAGTTGATTCAACTACTATTCTAGACAAAGAAAGATAACTCAAATTTTCAAAGAATATTGAAAATATCTTGCTATAGCACAAATATCTATTCTGGACAAAGAAAGATAACTCCAATTGAAAATTGATTGCTATTTCACATCATTGTGCAATTAGATATTTCTTGCTATTGCGCAATACTGTCAATTGAAGATTTCTTGCTATTGAACAATACTGTGCAATTGAAAATTTCTTGCTATTGCACAATACTGTACAATTGAAGATTTCTTGCTATTGCTGAATACTGTGCAATTGAAAATTTCTTGCTATTGCACAATACTTAATATAATAATTTGGAATCCTGATTTGGACCAACTTGAAAACTTTGCCCATAATCAAAAATCTAAGTACACGTTTAGATTCAGCATATCAAAGAAGCCCAAGAATTCAATTTTTGTTAAAATCAAACTTAGTTTAATTTTGGACCCTTTGGACCTTAATGAAGACCAATTTGAAAACGGGACCAAAAATTAAGAATCTACTAACACAGTTAGATTTGGCATATCAAAGAACCCCAATTATTCATTTTTGATGAAATCAAACAAAGTTTAATTTTGGACCCTGATCTGAACTAACTTGAAAACTGGACCAATAATCAAAAATCTAAGTACATTTTTAGATTCAGCATATCAAAGAACCCCAAGGATTCAATTTTTGTTAAAAATCAAACTAAGTTTAATTTTGGACCCTTTGGACCTTAATGTAGACCAATTTGAAAACGGGACCAAACGTTAAGAATCTACATACACAGTTAGATTCGGCATATCAAAGAACCCCAATTATTAAATTTTTGATGAAATCAAACAAAGTTTAATTTTGGACCCTTTGGGCCCCTTATTCCTAAACTGTTAGGACAAAACTCCCAAAATCAATACCAACCTTCCTTTTATGGTCATAAACCTTGTGTTTAAATTTCATAGATATCTATTTACTTATACTAAAGTTATGGTGCGAAAACCAAGAAAAATGCTTATTTGGACCCCTTTTTGGCCCCTAATTCCTAAAATGTTAGAACCAAAACTCCAAAAATCAATCCCAACCTTCCTTTGATTGTCATAAACCTTGTGTCAAAATTTCATAGATTTCTATTAACTTAAAATTAAGTTACTGTGCGAAAAACAAGAAAATGCTTATTTGGGCCCTTTTTGGCCCCTTATTCCTAAAATGTTGGGATCAAAACTCCCAAAATCAATCCCCACCTTCCTTTTGTGGTCATTAACCTTATGTTAAAATTTCATAGATTTCTATTCACTTTTACTAAAGTTAGAGTGCGAAAACTAAAAGTATTCGGACGACGACGACGACGCAGACGACGACGCCAACGTGATAGCAATATACGACGAAAAATTTTTCAAATTTTGCGGTCGTATAAAAACTGCAAAATTTCCTTAAAATTACCAATTAAGTGGCAGCAACCCAACAATGGTTTGTTTGATTCGTCTGAAAATTTCAGGGCTGATAGATCTTGACCTAATGAACATTTTTACCCCATGTCAGATTTGCTCTAAATGCTTTCGTTTTTGAGATATAAGCCAAAAACTGCATTTGACCCCTATGTTCTATTTAAAGTAAGGGCGGCCATGTTTTTTGACGGATCAAAAATCAAAGCACACACTTTGTGCAGGATAATCTAAGGAACTATCATGCTAAGTTTCATCCAAATCCATTCAGTAGTTTCAGAGGATAAGATTTTTTAAAGTTAGCAAATATGATGAACAAATTGTGAAAAATTGTCATTAAAGGACATTTACCCCTTAAGGGGTCAATTGACAATTTTGGTCATATTAACCTATTTGTAGATCTTACTTTGCTGATCATTTTTGCTGTTTACAGTTTATCTTCATCTATAATAATATTCAAGATAATGACCAAAAACTGCAAAATTTCCTTAAAATTACCAATTAAGTGGCAGCAACCCAACAATGGTTTGTTTGATTCATCTGATATAAGCCAAAAACTGCATTTGACCCCTATGTTCTATTTTAAGTAACGGCGGCCATGTTTTTTGACGGATCAAAAATCGAAGCACACACTTTGTGCAGGATAATCTAAGGAACAATCATTTTAAGTTTCATTCAAATCCATTCAGTAGTTTCAGAGGAGAAGATGTTTGAAAAATTGTTGACGACAGACGACGACGACGGACGCCAAGTGATAAGAAAAGCTCACATGGCCTTTTAGGCCAGGTGAGCTAAAAATGCATATGTTTTTTATAACTCAATGGATAGTTTTTATTATAAAACTTATGTACATATACTTTTTTCTGAAGAACATTCTTTAATTTGTTCATATTTAGAAGTTTACTTTATTTTAATTGCTTCATTAACTATAATATACATTTTACTCATTCAATCGACTACTCGTAAGCTTTGATATAAATGCTTTTTTTCTGTTTTATATATATATATCATTATTCTTTATCATGTATATTAATTATGTGCATTATAATTGCATATCATGATTTATAAATATAGAAGGATGTGGTATGAGTGCTATAACCGATTGCTTCAGGTCACTCAAGTTCGCTGTCTAAAATAGAGTTACGCACCCTTGAAATTTTGTGCCTTAAAAATTCCTAGGGAGAACACTGTAGTAACAGTATGTGTATTGCCTCCAGCAATAAGAGAAATCCCTACCTAGTACCCTTAGTAAGCTATACAAAACCAAACATTATTGTGCTATTGAATTTATACTAAATATAAGAACTATAGCTTTCACAAACAAACCTGTGACACAAATTACAATTATTAAACTTACCAGACATGTCTTCCCGAACTCTCTTGCTTTTATTTGGTGGCATCTTGCTGTAAATTTTATCCTTTCCTTATTGAATATTTCTGAAAAAAAAATCAATGAACATTTCAAAATTTTTGTAAACCTTAATATCAGTGTTCTCCCCAGGCAGTTTTAGTGCTGCATTTTTCAGCGCTATCACAATTTCCCGCCGTTCTATTGCACTGACCGCAGCGCTATCCAACGCAAGTGCGTCGCTATATTTTTTTCATAATTTTTTTCAAATTTCAACTTATTTTTCAGTACCAGTCTAATAAATTTTACAAAATGGTGACTTTGGGAGATCAAAATAAACAAAGATTTCAACATTGACATCTATTGTTTTAATTAAAAAAATATATAGAGGCATATATGAATGAGATGAAATAAATTGACCACATTTCCTGACGACACTCACAAACTTTTTTTACGAACTTTAAACAAATGATGATTTTAAAAACGATCAAACACAGGCGTTTGTTACAATTTCCCAGGCTTACTATCCATACCAACCCCGATATAAATGAGCAAATCTTAGAAGTATTAATTATCACCTATTAGCACTAATAATTGTTTATTCAGCAATTCCACAATAATCAATTTTACCATTTGAAAACAATTGAGAGGATATGATTAGAAAAACAAACCCCAAGCTGATACGACTTAGGAAATTCACTTTCTTGATCATAGATGTCCAGCTTGGATGAAGCCATTTTGAATATTATAAAATGTTAAGGTCAGAAAAATGATAAATCATTATGTTAAAAATTGTCAATTCCTGTCAAACATGGTAAGGTTAACAAGACACTGTTACAGTCATGACAGTGGGGTACAAAACCTAACACAGAGACTGACAATGACTGTATTTTTGGTCCTACTTGTTCTGCAAAATTACCTGTAAGTGCTAAGAAATCTTCACATAGGCAGTCTGCTATAGACCCATCATTGAAAAAGACTTCTCTCTTGGGTTTTTTACACAGATACTATGAGAATTATATGAATTTACAATGGAGAAAAAAAAAAACTCTTCTTCTATATCCAGACAATAACATTAACAAACCAAGGGTTAACTTCCAAGAACACGATGAGGGCATCATTACAAGAAAAAACATCATTAGCATAATAAAAGAAAAACACATTTATAACAAATCAATTACTAACAAACCGCGCGCCGCGACAAAGTTACTGAGAATTGTCAAAAATTATGCGCTTCTCACAGCGCTATCGAAAAACTCTGGGGAGTACGCTGCTTATAATCATCTCTTCCACAGTTAAACTTTAGATACATGATTCATCATTATATGTATCTTTCAACTCACAACAAGCAAAAATAGATAGAATACATTAATTATATAGTTTTGACAACGTAATAAGAATACAAATGAATCTGGGTCCCAAATCAGGAGCCTTGGCCTTTGAAAGTCTGTTTTTTAATTTCAGTTCATTTATATGTATAAAAAAATTGATATGCAACAAAATTAATGTAAATTAGTCCGACCTGAAATTATCTGTGTTGTAATACTTAATGTTTCCACATACGTTATCCCTAGTTTAACAGTTCACTACTACAAACAATTATATCAAGGACAATAAGAGCTACGTCCTATGATTTAGAGATAATTTGGAATAACTGAACCTCAGTCATGTAAACAGAACCAATCAGATATAATTGGGATCTTCGTAAAGTGAAGAAGACAAAGTGCCTCTTGGACTAAAACAATCTATACTCACAGGGAAAGTCTTCAAAATTGACCAGAAGGTCACGTAAGAACCCACAGGTGCATTGAGACGATATAAACAATATAGATTTTATCTAAAATTTTTAGGAGCCCAATTTCGAGACGCAGAACACGAAGAACTGTGCAGTTTTCATACTCATTGAAGAATACTAAATGTATAAAGCAACTTTTTTTAGTTGTGACAGGTATACCTGATTCCCAGTTTTATCTGTAAAATAGCATTTTTTGGTTGAATTTCACAATTTCAGCAAAAATTGGCGCCATCATGGCGATTTTGGATAATTTGTGTTGACGGGATTTGAGCGAGATAAAACGATAATTGGCTAAAAACTAATGGTCTAAGTCGAACCGGGAGATATCGCGTAATAATTCCGTGCCATCCATGATTTTAGTTTGTCTTTTCAGCTTAGTTGGAACAAAGATTTGTATAGTATTACTACACAAATCCTTGGTTGGAATTTAATCATTTTTTGTCGATTTTGAATCTTATTAAAGATAGAAAAGAATACAATACAAAATATATATTCTATACTACTGTGGATAGTAAACTTGGAAAAAGTAAAATCACAAAAATACTGAACTCTGAGGAAAATCAATTCGGAAAGTCCATAATCACATGTCAAAATCAAATAACAAAACGCATCAAAAACGAATTGACAGTAAATAGCAAATCATATATTATTTGTGATATATTTTTGTTCAACCTGGTTGAATCCACTATTTTCTACCTAATGCCTTTACCAAATCTGGAATATGATAGTTGTTATCCATTCGTTTAATGTGTTTGAGCTTCATAATTCCGCCATTTGAAGTAAGCGTGGACTTTCCTTTTTGAATTTTCCTCCGAGTTCAGACTTTTTGTGAGTCTACTTTATACTGGCAAATAAAACATGCAAAGTGAGTCCGACAGCTCAATTTGGGCATAAGCAAAAATGTTCATTTATAAAACCATAGCACAAACTAGTGAACAGCACTAAACTAGATTATAAGCATATGCTTGCCTTCAGTCACAGGCACTTGTCTTAATATTTAAGGTATATAGGATCTTTTTCTGAGCTAAGTGCCTGTGCAGATGTGCCATGGTTAAAACCCATTACATCGGGGAATTTGCCAAATACATTTTATAAAATTGAGAATGGAAATGGGGAATGTGCCAAAGAGACAACAACCCGACCATAGAGCAGACAACAGCAGAAGGTCACCAGCAGGTCTTCAATGCAACGAGAAATTCTCGCACCCGGAGGCGTCCTTCAGCTGGCCCCTAAACAAATATATACTGGTTCAGTGATAATGAACACCATACTAAACTCCAAATTGTACACATTTTTAAAAAGTTAAAATAATACAAGACTAACAAAGGCCAGAGGCTCCTGACTTGGGACAGGCGCAAAAATGCGGCGGGGTTAAACATGTCTGTGAGATCTCAACCCTCCCCCTATACCTCTAGCCAATGCAGAAAAGTAAACGCATAACAATACGCACATTAAAATTCAGTTCAAGAGAAGTCCGAGTCTGATGTCAGATGCCTTTTTAATGCAAGAGCTAGCGTAATCATGATAGCCATATATATGTATTCGAAATGTATAACAATATATGATAAGGTATGATTTTTGTTTTTTCAAAATATATGAAAGGGTGAGATACTGGATGTCTCAATTTGAATGCCCAACCATACCACTCCGGCACTAAGAAAGGTGAATAATAAAATGCGATTCGAATAGACCAAATTTATAATTTTCTAGTCATTTGTCGACATGACCCCTAAGGTAGCAGTAGTACTCTATTGTATCATCAGGTTACTATATTATATATACACATGGAAAAAAGTATTGCAACACCTTGATTTTTTTAAATTTGAAAAATCAGCCTCTTTTTTTGGATGGAATATAATAAAATATTTGTATAATATTATTGAAACATAGTTTATGATAACATTGGCATTGAAACGAACAAAAGATGTTTGGAAAAAAAAAATGATTTATATAACCACAATTTTAATAACAAAATGGAGTGTTTTTTGTACACAAAAATGCATTTTACAACTTTTACTGTAGTCGAACCTTACAATGTCAGACATTTCAAAATTAATCTTCAGATGACTGTTCACATCATGGTTGATCGTTATACGCCAAAGAATTAGTACTTTGTGCGCAGCCACCATTCAAACGGATAACCGCATCTAAACGTCTTCTGATTCCTGCCAAAAATCGACTAATTTGTTGCTAAGGTAGCAGCAACCATTTCTGATGAAGAGCATTGTTTATTTCATGATGTGTTTGAACTGGGGTGTCCTTTCGCGCACGTTCCGCCCAATAGTATTCCATATATGCTCGATATGGTTCAAATCCGGGCTACGATCCGTCCAAGGAAGATGAACCGAGTTCCATTGGAACAATGGATCTTCCTCCACGATGCTAATTTTCAACTTTAGCGAGCTCTGCACTACATTGGATACGGAAAACTGTGTGTCTGTTTGTAAGCAAAGGTCTCTGAAATGGTCTTATCGCACGATAACCAGTAGCGATGAGTCGATCACGAACAGTTCTTGTTAAAAAGCTCCTGTATGCCCACCACTCTCTTTTTAGGATTGTATTGTATACAATGGGTTTCCTTCTGACCAACCTTCATTATGCTTGATTTTCCCTAGCAAATGGTATGGGGGGTCTTCTTTATCTCGGAAGGTCTTGAACATCGTTTAGTGCCTTATTTTTTTAACTCAAAACGACTTATAGTGGAATGGTGATGACCAACAATACGTGCAGTTGTTACAGCGACATCCCTGCTACTCTCATGCTGATAATATGCCATCTTGCTGCAGTTTAGAGTTGTCGAGGACCCATTACAAGGTGTCAATCACATAACTTTAAAAACTTTGTTATGTAAAGTGTTGAAAACAATGAGGATGAAAACATCTGTTTTGCTGTTTACGGGTACAGTAGCTGCATGTGCAGATAAAAACTTATTGATTCGATATTTATTGATTAAGCTCAGGTGATACTTAAATAATGTTTAAGTTGTTCTATTTTACCAAATTATATCACAAAAAAAATAAAAAGTGTTTTTTTTTATTTCAATTTCAATTTGGTATTGCAATACTTTTTTCCATGTGTATATATGTAATCATATAATGTCATATACGATAAGGAGATGTGGTTTGATTGCCAATTAAACAATTATCCACTTAAGTCCAAAGGACATGGATTTAAGCAACTACTAAGCTCTTCAACTTCGTACTTTATTTGTCATTTTCAACTTTTTTGGATTTGAGCGTCACTGATGAGTCTTTTGTAGACGAAACGCGCGTCTGGCGTATATACTAAATTTAGTCCTGGTATCTATGATGAGTTTATTTACCATACGGCATACGGCATTTTACAATGAGATAAATCCATATCACTAAGTGAAAAGAAAATTCAAACCATACCAACATGTGTAATACTAGTAAGGTAAATAAAACACGAAAAGGTCTAATTATGACAAATAATAAACGAGAAACAAATATTACAGGAAGCAATCAACGACAATCACTCGATACAGGCTTCTGAATTAAAGTGACATATATGACAGGGTGAAGCATGTTTTTGAGTTCTCCCCTTCTTTTAACATGATATAGTAGTGTAACAGGACAACGTAAAAATGTTCACAATTTATGACAAATAATAAACGAGAAACAAATATTAAAGGCATGCAACAACCAACGACAACCACTGCATTACATACAGGCTTCTGAATTAAAGTGATATATGGCACGGTGAAGCATGCCTTTGAGCGCTTCCCTTCTATTAACATAAGATAGTAGTGTAACAGGACAACGCAAAAATGGCTTTGCTCACAAGATTGACAAGAAGTTAAAGGAAGGAAGACCCCACCCCTAAAAAACAACAACCAAACAAAAAACAAACAACAAATAAAAACAAATAAAAATCAAAAACAAAACAAAAAAAAAATAAACAAAATAAAAAAACAAAAAACAAAAAACAAAAAAACAAAAACACAGCAAAGCAAAACAAAAATAAACAAAACAAAACAAAACAAAACAAACAAAACAAAACAAAACAAAACAAATAAACAAATAAAAAATAAAAACAAAAACAAAACAAAAAACCTGACACGTAGAATGACAGTAGACATTAAATAGTGTCCAAGATAACTAGAAGTTACTGAAATTCAAAGCCAATAACAACTAATAAAACAATCACGTTTTCCCAGAATAAGATATACAATAATTTTTTGCATGCGTTGCCTCAGTGACATGGCTATTCTTTCAATTAATTTTGATCATGTTGCTCCTCGAGTAGTCAAGTATATTTCATACATCCTTTGGCTATCATATTTGTTTGGTTTATGCGTTCCTGATGGAGTTGAATCCAGTTAATATATCAACGTTTTCCGACGAACCTCAAAGCCGGCCTTAAAGGGAAAATTCACGATTTTTTACTTATTGTTTAAATATGTTCATTATGACATAATATATATATTCACAAAGTTTTATCGCTATATGTGCAGTAATAAAGGAGAAATTCAATATTTAATGAAAAAATATCAACTACTTCCTGTAGGTCGTGACGTTTTCTCCTGATTTTTGCATGCTGGGATTTAAAATACAATCATTAAAAGTCTTGGTTTTTAATCATATTTTAACGTAATCGTAAGCGCGCCGATGACTTATGCTTTATCTAATAACCATCCGATAATAAGAAGATAAAACGCACAGACGTTCAATTGTACTCATTCGTGAAATAAATTATCTATGTTAAACGTATATATTCGAATTATTTTTGTAGACAACACAAAAAGTTATAAATTTATTTTTAATAAATGCATTTTCGGACTGATAAGGTGAACAAATTAAAGTACAATAATCTGTAAAGACAATATGTTGGTGTACTCTTATTGACCTTTTACTATCTCTGCTATGACTAGGTTTATACGATGTGTGTATTCACGGTTCTGTGGCAATACTCGTAGATGGCTTGTTGAAAGGTAAATTGTTATTTGCACTTCGGTATTTAACCACGCCTCTAGGGCACACCTTGCCAGGTGTGACTGTCTATTCGGATCAGTGGGAGCATTAATACACACATTAAATATACATATTCAAGTTGGTGACAAATAAAAATTGGTCGCCGTGGAATTATTTAATTATATTTGGTGCTATTATTTATTTGAATTCAAATAAGTTAATTTACTAAGAAATACACAATTTTCGGTTAAAGACGGGAAACTTAATTCATATGTCAGAATGAAATGATATACAAGTCTTGTCCTTGATTAATGTCTCATAAAAAAGGGGGACTTAGAAATTAGATATAGCTTTACTAAATCATTTTTATTTGTCTTTATTAGGCGAAAAATGTACGAGAACACTTACATTTAGACTTTTGAAAGCCATGTTAATTAATTAATATCTGAAACTATCTGAAGATAACTCTACCGAAGCGGAATATAATATGTACGAATAAAGAAAAAATACTTTTGTACTTAAGAGGTTTAAAAAGTTGACAGGAAATTTAAGGATCTTCATGGAATGGAATCGAAAAATTACGAATAGATATTCTTTTCAAGTGTGAATAACGTCAACCAAATTTATTCATAACCGGGAACGTCCTTAAAATCTGAGACTACTATAATAATCGTCGTCTCCCAACGTATATATATACTTAAATAACTATTTGACCAAAGATGTTTAAAATTAAAAGACAACGAATTTAATGTTATCTTTCCCTATTTTTGAATGTTATTATAAGTCTGTTCAACTTGCAAGAATACCCCTAAAGCGGACAAATATCCGACAAGCAGTTTATTCTTTAAATTGCTGTCATTGAATATCAAGAGAGAAAATAAATCCCGAAATTGATACTCAATAGTTTTCCTAGAAAATATTCACATCCCTTGGGGATTATTAGTGTACGTCCAGTTGCATATTTTTTACATGAATGTTGGAACAATTGTGATGATGACGAATTTCGTCCTTTATTCGAGAACAATCTAATTGATATATAAATCTGTGAGTTTACTATGTTCTTAACTGCGATGAACCAAAGCAAGTTATAAATTGACCTGTATTTAAATCAAATTGTTTCTTTTTTTTCTTTTTCTTCTTTTGGTATACAATAGTCTATCGAATTCGTTGATTACATACTGTTGGCATACGTGGACTAGTCTATTTACAAAACTTTTACCACAATTTACACAAAATGTATGTTTCTTTCTTATGTTCAATGTATACATGTATACATATTTTAAATTGCGCTACTGACTATAGTTCCGTAACTTTCTACCCAGGCGTATGTATACACGAATCGTCGACAAGTGCGCACATTTTTTTAAATCAATAATTCTGGTATGTTCCAATCTGTCCTAAACTATTGACAACGAGTATATATTACATTTTCCCAAATTAATCCTAGGAAAAATATGTAAATAGATTTGTATTTCTTCAAATTTTTTTTTTTGTATTTTTTTTTTTTT
Source organism: Mytilus galloprovincialis (assembly GCF_965363235.1). NCBI lineage: Eukaryota > Metazoa > Mollusca > Bivalvia > Mytilida > Mytilidae > Mytilus > Mytilus galloprovincialis. Next base: position 45,524,168 of record NC_134845.1, read on the forward strand.
TATAAATAATATTCTTTACACCAGAAATGTTATTTATAAACAAGCGTATGAGTTCAGTAATGACTAGTATATTATATCACTTTCGGACACGCAAGACAAAAATGTATATTATACATGCACCTGATAGTTCAAAATGGAAAGTTATAAGTTACGGTCGTGTACACTGATCAATACCTACAGAAGTGAGACGATGCATGAACTTGCAAGCCCGCCGGACAGGAAATCGATTGAATACCTGCACGTGTCACCTTACACCCCTTCCAATACCTTTGGGAGTAATACCTTTAGCCATACTGGTGATCAGATGAGGGAAGATCCGAATTTATTTAAATAAAGTTTATTACTTTAAAGAATTATGAACGAATTAGATTTTCGAAAACAATTTCCACGGAACACTTATTTATGATTTGAACTTTGACTTTTTAACTAATTACAATATTATCAGTTTAAAAATAACAGACTATATGGTTATTTAAAAAGAATAAGACCATTTTCCGTATCAAGTTAGTCAGTCAGATAAAACAACCGTACGATTGACAAGATATCGACACGCAATTACGACTACATCGTTTACTGTAGTTTTGTTCCTTTGTGGTTTATAGACATATCGGGATTTTTCATCGGAGAAGGTGACAAGATCGCGGAGCGCAGAGAACTGATACTCAAAATTTAAAATCGATGGTGATCTCTTATTTAGCGGAATAAAACTTTTATATCTAAAAATTTGAGCATTTTTATACAGAATGGACATAATATCAATTTTTGATTTTTTTGCGAAGTTTCCCTTTAATCTATATATATATATATATTTGTAAATTGGTAGATACCACTGTCAGAGTGCTTCTATATCAAGTTTATCTATACATACACAACTGTATCAAATTCTCCGTTTTAAACTACATGTATCTAATAATTTTAAATAACGTCCAAACTCGTTAAAGAACAAGGTTGATCAAATATCTGAAGCATGAACTTGGTTATTTTTTTATATATGGGTTGCCATTTGACACTTGTGCAAACTGTTATTTTGAAGATACATTTGTTTTTGACAATTACTATAGTAACTAAATATGTGTACGGCTGTACGCGTTTGAACCCTGTTAGTCCTAGATCCTGCACACTTTGACATTGCTCAAAGCCGGCATCATGCTGTTCTTATACGACTTTTGACATCTTTACGCTTAATTCATTGGATGTGTACTGCATGGTTTATATTTTTGTCTGCGAAAACATGGTTTATATGTTCTTTATTTGTCGTTGGTTGCTGTCTATTACATTATTCTTATTGTTTGCAACTTTTGGACATTGTTTTTGTTTTTTTCTTCACATTTTTGAATGACGAGGTCTTTTGTTGTTTTACTGTATTGTACGAGTTTTGCGCACTTTGTCCCTTAGCAATTTACTTATACTGAGGTCATATTTTCCAATAATTGTCAAGTAAAGTTTACCTCAGATGAATTTAGCTGTTGTTTTTTTCCTTTTGTTTATATTGCTAATTTGTCCCATTTGGTCATATTACTCCTAACGTTTATACATATTCATACATCACTAGCTTTCAAATGTTTAGGTTTGAACGTATCTAAATAAAATTAAGTCTAGATTGTTGCTACCACAGGCAAACGATCAGACAAAATTGCCTTCTATAATGTTTGGTTCAGAAATCCATTACCAACGAAACGTTAACAGAATCAGCAAAGGCACACATTTAATTACTTGATGTAAATGCTCCATCATTAGGTAAGATGCTGGTTCTTCCAAATGCTCCATTAAAACTATTTTTATCAGCAATCAAAGCCGGGCTTCGAAGTTATTGCGAAGCTACATTTTCTAGATGTGGCGTAAATCAAAAGTAGATATCAAAAAGTTACAAAGATCTTTTAGAGTACATACAATCTAAGACTCTTTCATCTTGCAACAGTATTAAAACATTTGACTTTTCTACACTTTAATCTTGAGTATTCCCCATTCCAAACTAAAAGACAAATTTGAAGGATCGGTCCTGCTTTGTTTCATAAAAAATGAATAACAAGAGATACAAGTATCTCGTCTAATGGTTCAGGATGCTTGATTCTTAATTTACAACATGTTTGTTCCATTTGGAGGACGTGTTTTCAATAAACAATCGGCATTCCCATGGGAACAAACTGTCTTGCCGACTTGTTTCTTTATTCATATGAGGCTCTCTTCATACAGGAATTTCTAAGGAAGAAAGAAAAGAAGTTTGCAGTACCCTTGACTTTATTTTCCGTTATATAGAGGAGTTCTCTCACAATATAATTAAAAAATGACTTTTTCATGCGGAGATTGACTTCGTTTGGAAAATTTAAAAAAGTAAAATATCAAAAATATCTGAATCCAAGGAAAATTCGCAACCAAATCCTTTACAAGAAAGCAAAATCAAAAGGTCAAACGCATTGACAACAGCTATCAACTCCTAACTGGGACAGGCATTTACTTTAAAAGGTAAAAATGGTGGATTAAACGTGATTTTTTAGGTTAGGGACAGCATTAAAAGTCCAATGTAGGATAAAAAACTAAATTCGTATAGTCTTTTTCACTGACCCCTCTACCTCCTCCCCCCATCTTAACTTAATTCGGGAAACATTGATTAACCAATAAAGATATATATAAAATCGATGTCAATTAAACAAAACTTGCAGCAATTTTGACCCCCAAACTGTTTGAATTAAGTTTGTTTACCCTTCATTGATTTTTTGATGTCGTGCCTTATATGCTATATCCGTCATGAATGGTTGTTCAGTCTTGCCTAAACGTGCAGTTGCAAATATTTGATGCACATTCAGGACCGCGATGGAGTGGATTTGTATCTTTAATTTGAGTATCCAGAAAAGGTAATAGGAGATCCATTTCTTTAGTTTGATTATTTAAAGTTACAAAAGGCATTATTAATGCAGCGAGAGCAATTAACATATCTATATCACTTAGGTAACACAAAAGTTTACTAACATCTGGCCATCTTTGAAGTCGGATAGATCAGCTGAACATGAGTTTTCATATAGACCCATCGAGTTGTGCTTTAATTATGATTTCGTCTGAGATGGTTTTCAACACCTTTGTGTTGCCATGAAATATCAGATGTTCATTTTCTTCAAAATTATTAACTACTAAGTAAAAGTTGAATTAAGCCTATTTGAAACTCTTCACTATAACTTCGGTTACTCTACCCTGCCTCAGACATAGACTGCCGTAATCGTATTTGATACAACTTCTTGCACATTTAGGTTTTAAATTAAATGTTCTTCAACTTTGTATTTACATCTTGTTTCACTGATTCGAGCGCCACTGATGAGTTTTATGTAGACCTGAGTGACTAGTGCTATAGTAGTCTCAGTGTATAGACGAGACGCACAGCGTTCTGGCGCGTTAACAAATTGCCGGTAATGCCTGGTCAGAGTTATTTTTAGAGGACCTCATTGATAGCCTGAAGCCATAAACTGACAAGTGCATGTATATTCACTATGTATACAGTCACTACATTTATATATATAAATGACTTTTTTCATCATACCTTGAACCGTTGTTTTTCTTTTACTCTTATTCATGTATTATGTTAGTATTCTTGCATGTAATTAGATTTTAATTACGCTCTCTGCTAACCTATTCAAATCAGGGCCGTAACTGGGTCTCCAAAAACAGAGGAGGAAGGAGTCTGAGGGCCGCCGACTAAGACCCCCAGTTAGTGGGGGACAAGAGAGCGAAGCCCGCCGTCCGAAAATTGTAATATTAGGGTTCAGAATATGTCTTATAACCTCAATTTTTGTATCTTACTTATCGTTTCTGTTTTCATATTAACTGTATGGAGAAATGCATTCGGCAACCAGAGCCGGCTGATAGATGCTTATCTCGATTTTTATTCTATAAAATAAACTGAGAATAGAAATTGGGAATATGACAAAAACCCGACCTAAGAGCAGACAACAGCCGAAGACCACCATTGGGTCTTCAACGCAGCGAGAAAATCCAGCATCTGGAGTGTGAACATATAATTGAACTAAAATAAAAAAAAAATGTAACAAAGCTAGGCCAGATGCTCCTGATTTGGGACAGACGCAAACTGATGACGCAAAAATGCGGCGGGGTTAAACATGTTTTATAAGGTCTCAACCCTCCCCTATACTTCTATCCAATGTGGAACAAAGACACACATTCCAATACGCACAGTAAATCTCAGTTTAAAAGAGTTTAAAAGAATTCTTATTTTTCATTTTTTTTATACCTAAAAATCAGACGAGGCAGTCTGCCTCATCGGTAGTTTATATACGGCCTTGCAAATGAATCCTTAATAGCTATATGTTAGCGTCTTTTTTTAATCGTTTATTTCTGAATAAATAAAGTATGTTTTGTGGTAATTTCGATGTAAAAATGTATGTGATAGATATCGAAAGCGACCTGAAGTTGACCTCTTATGCACACCTACTTGAGAAGTGGGTGTGTCAGTCAAAATTGCCCGGATGTTAGGCGTGGTAATGGGCAAAACATGGCGACAGACGGGAAGATATCCGACACGGGTAACGGGGAAAATATCACAGAATTCGATTGCTTTGGTAAGAAAATGTTCATATTATTCATATACTGTAATAATATCTCTTTCACTTCACGTGTCATTCATTTTCAATCCGGATACAAATTGCACTGGCTGCTGAAACAGAAAGTCAGCTGATTAGCATAAAAACAATCGATATTCAATCTGTCAATAGGAATTTTCCTTTATTTACAACATAAACATGTTTTTGGTATTTCTTCCTGTAAACATACTTCAGTCGAAATGTGTTTAATTGCAGTTAAATATAATTAAAACAAATTAGTAATTGCATATCAGCTGATCCAGGTCATTGAATGTTGGTCTAATTTTTCTTTAGAATATGTATATAATTGACCAACATAAATACCACAAAATTATTGAATTTCGGGAGAATATTTAAAAACGAAATTAATAAGGTAAAAGACAACGATTTTTCTGTATATTTGAAAAAGAAGTTATGGATTGGTTGCCTTGTAACTGTAAGGGCTATTGGGAGAAAGTCCCAAAAGGCCCCTACATGTAGCTATATAAAGACTAAAGTTGTGATGGTTGACCTTTTGCACAGCTGTCAGATGACCAAGACAGTGTTGTGTATCATTTACATGTAGTTTTGTGATTTGGTTTTCTCTCAAAAAGAACAATATTCAATATTATTGTGAAAATTTCTATTAAAGTTGCAACACCAAATAAAAAAAGAGAAATGCATGCATGTCTTAAAAAATGTATGAAATGTTCACATTGGATACAAGTTTGCTTAAATCATATTAGCAAATGCCCTATTTGGACTGGTTATGGTTCAATATTGTGTTATTGGAACAAAAAATTCAACTTGGTATAAAAATTCTCTCCTGGTCATGATGTTTAATCAAATCCCAAATCCCAAATATCTGGTAAACATCCTGAACGTAAAAGATACTGTAAAACTAAAAATGTGAATTTTTGCTAAGTTTGCAATTATAATAAAAAATTCAAAATATTCCTTAGAAAAAACAATTCTTAGTGTAAATTTGATATGAAAGGTATATTAAATTGGAATCAAAGAAACTGCAAAATAAAACTTTGCAAACAAGTGTGGTTCAGGAAATTGTGAAATATTAGTAATAACGACTATATATTTATTATGCAGTCTTTGGGGGAAATAAATTTAGAAATTAGCTTTCAGTGTCCTCATAATTTTGTTTTACATGGTGATTTCATCAAAATTTTGAAAGATTCAAATGTATCTATAATGCCAAAAATCCTTATTGGATAAGTTACAACCGAAACGTTGAGAGTATTTATAAAAAAATGGATGTCATTTTTGTTACTCCTCTGACTAAGATTAAATGGAGGATGGTTGAGTTCCTCATACATGTACTCTAGTCATAGATTGCTCTGGCGTCTCCAGGAGTCAGAGCAATCTTGAACTACAGATACTCATGTTAGGAACTTAGTCCGTGAGTGTTTTAGTTGTTTGTTATAAGACACTGATACAAAATGTACATGTATAACAATAAGTGCCTGCTTTTAAAAATTCCAACTTTCAAAAGGAAAGAGTATTCATGATAAAAAGGACAAACAAACAAAATTTAAATAAAAAAAATTTAATTTTCCAAATGAGATAAGTTTTGAAATTTACATGAGTCATCGCATGTTAATTATACTGCATTTTTTATATTTTAAAATGTGTATTTACAAAAGATAAAAAGAATTGTTATGGTATAAATGTATCCGTACGTTTATTAATTAATGTGGATAAATTTTGTATCATTTCGGATGAGTGTTCCAACTTATTTGTGCATTACACATATACATTTCGACGAAAAAAGATCTGTAGATAACTAAAGAAAACTTGAATAGTAAACTCACCATATATAATCGTAAATTCCAGTGGATAATATTTATATTTAGACGACGCACATCAAAACCATACTCGATAACGCACATGCGAAAAACAACACTGTGCCCAATATTAATGGAAACACGGATCATACCGATAACGAAGTTGATTCGGGAAAAAATAAATTATACTATGAAAAAGAGAAAAAAAAACCAAAATGTAATGTATGTGAATAATCACAATAATTTATCAAATATATTTTGTGAAATGTCTTATGTTATGAATACTAATATTATGAATAAATAATATCTTTCCAAATAGTGCTTCCCTTAACTATTAGGTAAGCTAACATGAGGGATACTAAGTTAAAGCTGTAAACTTAATTAGTAAATTGTTACAGCAAATATGCAATAAAGATATTGTTACGTTGGAAAAAAAAATAATTTTGAAATGTTCCTAGATTTATGTCCCTTTGAACACATTTTATTTACTTGTGTACAGATTGATTATATAATACCTATACCATGTAATTAGTTGGAACTTTTTCAGTGAATCACAGGTAAATTATAAAGACAATTAAAGTAAACACTAATATAACATAAATGTAATAAATAAGTAAAGTCTAACCACAGTTATATTTTTAGAACTTGTTTTCCTTGATCCACAAACAAGTTGACAAATGTGAGGTTTCATGTCGATACCTTTTGTATTTAAAAAACAAGTGAAATAACTGATATGAACAAAAGAAGATTTGGGTTTATGCATTTTTTGGTTTCTCAGGCTTTATTTTCTCTGTGAAATCTAGGAGTGTATGCAGTGATGTCACAGGCTCTATTTTAATAAGTTCACCAGTCAAATTATCAAAAAGTCAAAAAGTAGCACCTTTTCATTGTCTTTGGGGGAAAAGGGGGGGGGGGGTATGGAAATATAATACAAAATTCTTATCAAGTGAAAAAAAAATAAGATTTTTTTAACTTGGAGGTTTGATAAAAAATTTCTGACAACAAAATTCAGTCTTGCTTTCTATTTCAAATAGAATTTTTAAATTATTTGTTTAGAAAAAGTTTTTTTCAATCTGATAAAATTCTAAAACATATTATGCTCCATTCTACTTACTGTTTCAATAATTTTTAAATAAACCAATGACATTTTTTAAGGTACATTTAATGAGGACAAAACTCCTCTAACATTCTGAAAATGTGTGTATAACAGAAAAACTTTTTAAAAGCAGCAATCCAAGTTCAACAGAACATGGGGTGCACAAGGTTGGTGTCATGATTGAAATTGCAACATCTTTGGTAATGCATGTAGATCCATCCTTGGTAATGTTAAAATTTTTATGTTTTTATCAATATGGCATATTTTTACCAAATGAGTAAGCTATTCAGTCTCCTTAAAGCCTCAAGTTATTTAGTAATCATCCCTTATTAATTTATATTTCCTTGTTGGTTATGGTTTAAATTTATGTATATTATGAAGGCCTAGAGGAATATAAATAATTGAATAATATTTTTTACGATGTTTAGTTGACTTTTTTTACAAATTTTTTTCAGATGGGGCTGAGCAGATCATGAGAACTCAAGAAAGGTATATATTATTCTATAGTGTTTAATGCAACCAAAAGGGTTCATTTTTCTGGTTGTTTTAATTGATGTGCACCAAAAAGTAACTCAAACAGAAGTTGTACCAGCATTAAATATGTCAGCAAATACAATTTGCAATTGAAAACTGTTGGTTTTGAAACTTAGGAAATGGAAAAAAAATCAAAAGTTTTACATTTTATTGAGTGTATTGTACCTGAAAAAAAAGTAGAGTCCTATAGCTACTGTTAATGTGTAAACCTGTATAAAGATATAAACAAAGAGTACTTAGATAAAGAATACATTTTTTTATTGCATACCTAAAATGTAAGTTAAAGGTACCAATACTTGAGATCTCTCAGGGTTAGAAGAGCTATTTTATTTGTTATTTCAGGGTTAAAGATAGAAAATGAGGAAGTCTGTGACACTTTTTCAATCATTTTATCAAGATAAGAAAAGTTTGAAGAACACTCGATAATCACATATTATAGTTTTTGACACGTAAAGCGATATAAATTGTTACATTTAAATAAGGTAGTCTAACAATTGACTGGTTAAGATATCAATACGATTTAAATATTCGACTACGATAACGGTATAGACTCAAAAGATTAAATTGATAGCGGACAACGTTCAGGTGGTCAGTGTATTTATAGGGAAAAAGGTGATCTATTTGGCTAGACATTATGATATATATATAATTATTGAATATTGATCATTACTTATAAAGTGATAAAGTAGGGGTTGATTTCCTTTTTCATTTCAAGTACTAAAAAATTGTATTACCGTATAGAAATTTCATTCTTATGAGTGTTTGTATGGATAATTTGTAAATTCAGATAGTAATTATTGAAAATTGTTTAATAATTTCCTGCATTGATAAAATGACACATTTTTGTTCAAACAAATAGACAGCAAATAAAATATTGTGAGTATGAAATAGTAGAATGTTTTGAAATGGAAAATGAAATGGAAAATTTGACTCCAAGAAAATGTAAGTGGTTGAGATTTTTTCCTCTTCTAGTATACTCCAATTTACAACAGCCTTTAGTTATGTTATGACCATAATTTCATTGTAAATTACCTCTAACAAAACTAAAACCAGTATTGAATAGAAAGGTAGACACAGACTGATTAACCAAATGTTCCTATATTTTTATACTGTGGATTCATATATTTTCTTTGATTGTAATTTTTGTGTGGATTTAGAGAAATATAGATTATTACATTGATACAAGTGGATTATCAGATTTATCCAATCGAGATAGTTAAATTATCAATTTTAAGGTCCGATCGTTGGCGAGGACTTTAAAATTTATAATTTAACTATCGAAATTAGATAAATCCGATAATCCACGCATTACTATGTAATAATCTGCTTCTCTAATGATAAGAAGATCAATTTCCTTCTTTTCCAAACCAAAATCCCCTTCGAGTGCCTTCCACTTTCCACGAAGTTGTCAATTTCATAAACACCTGTTAGAACATTTTGATCATTTCAGGGAGCTTAGAAAGGTTATGACCCTTTGACTCAGCAAATCATCTTCTGAGATCACCGACAACCACACGTTCATTATATTTTTTTTATACAATGGGTTCAGAAAGGGATATATTTCCATAGAATTAGAGAAATGGTGTTTACATTATACCATTAAATCCACAAAAATGGTATTCCAAGAATATAATGAATCCACAGTAAACTGATACAATGTTATGAATTGATGTAAGAGGCATTATTTAGGATGAAACAATTATAAAAAGAATATAGACTATATGATAGAGCATGAATGATACAGCAACCTAAATGTTTAAACTTGAGGTATATGTGTTGGTAAGAAGGCATCCCAACTACAAAAAATAATCTTCTAGAGGGAAACATACATCAAGAAAATAAATAAATAAGAATTGGAGGTCTCTTTCACTTTGTTGGTCTATTTCCTTCGAAACCTGCATCATTGATGAAATTTGAGGACTGGTAAAGAAATTAAAAGATAATAAAAGAGGATATTTAAGCAGGATCTTGGACTCTACATTCTCAAGGAGCTTAGAATTCAACAAACCATCAATCCACATATTTTAAGCTTTCATTTAATGCCAAGTCAGATAAATAACCTGTTATAGTTTCTAAGTAAAACTGGAAAAATAAGAGACTTTTTATGAAGACTCTTATTTTGAACTTTAAATTGATTAACCTATGCCTGGAGGGAATAACAAAAACTCAGAAAGGAATATGCATTGTTTCTGAATATCGCTTATAACAAAATCTGTTCTTTTTCAGCTCCTTGTCAATAAACAGATATAATGAGTTATTTGATGATTATGAAGCAATTCAGGTCACCATTAAACAAGAATATGATGACAGTTCAGATCAGGTAAGATAACTTGTCCAAAAGGCTGCTTTTAATGAGAACATGACATGGTGTTTGTCTTCAGTAACTTCAAAAAAAAATCTCCTCTAAAATCTGTTAAGGAGTCCTATCATGGTCCCTTACTATTTAGGATTGTTTGAAATTTTATATACACAGGGGTATGTGGCCATAAAAACCACAGTAACTATCCTTATTGCACAACAATATTCAACATTTCTTTTTTATTTGAAATAAAGGTTAATACATGTATAAAATTTGACATATGCCAATGTTCATGTTTCAGTTGTCAGTTTTGGATAGGTTTTTAATGAAATTCAATTAATGCAGCAGTCCATACACATGTTAGTGTGTCAAATCTTGATTTTATTTGACACCTTACAGGAATGTACACTTGCAAGTCTTGTGTACAATTTTTCAGTCAATTGAGGTCCAACATAATGGGACGTTTTAATTCCAAAGTATCTGATGATCAACACAATAACTGTTATCATTATGAAAAGTGTTGTTAAAACTCCAAATTAGACCATTCTGCAGTAGTGGAGTGTATAATCTCCAAGATTTGATAGAAGTACATTTTATTTTTTAGTTTCAGCAGTTTGATACAACCTCTGCTGTCTCATAGGTCCCCAACAATCTTCTTGAGGCCTATAGTCATATTACTTAGTCTCAAAGTAATAAAGCAGGGACTAATCATTGCTAATTCACATCCAAGTTCAAACCTTTCCAGTTTAAAAAATAATTGATAGATGTCAATCTTTTTACTATGATAGGAATAAGCATCTTTGGGCAACTGACTATGTCCTATTATAGAGGCCATACAACTTATTTATTCATTTTCTTTGAAATTTATAACTTCGCTTATTTCTGAGTTCATAACTTACATACCAAGTCCAAGTTACCTTCAATAGAAAAGATTATGTAAAAATACTTATATGGGAGTATCACAAAAGGTCACTGTGACCTGTTTTTTATGTTTCATTTATATTCAATTTATCTATCATTAGAATCTTTCTTACAGCCATACAAGCAAAAAGATATAATCATTCATGAAATACAATGCAGAGAATAAGTTTGTCACTTTGAACTCAATAACGGGTGGCATCATCCGACATATCTATTAACTGTTACCTACACCCTAGCCTTCCTTGGTTGCCACCTATAACATTAGTTATTAAAACCATTAGAATATTTCTACTGTAGCCCTGTTTCTTAGTGGATGAGTTCCTGTCTTTACTATATATGATGAATACCTATAAAATCTTAGCTACAGATAGTTGTTATAGCATTCAACAGTCGTGATGTCATTTTTGACATGCATTGTGGTTTGAAATTGTTAAGATTTTCTTTTTTTTAAATGCTGTTTTTGCATGAATTTCATGTATAACAAAATCTTTACATTAATCTGAGGGCCAATTAATGATGTAATAATAAAAAAAAGACATATATGCTGAATTTTGTAGTGGTCTTGTGATTTATGCTGTTGAAATGATGAAAGTTTAAAATCATAAGGTGGAACAAATCCAATCTAAATTTTATCCAATATTTGCTTTACTTCATGGACTTGGAGCCGATCTAACTGCATGATACAATTGTGTATTTGGACATGGAATAATTCAAAACAAATTCGGTAGCCATTTGATAGTTTACTGTATACACATTGCTACCTTTCAAAGACTGATGGTCTTTTGATCCAGGTAACTTGGTTTCCCAGTATAAATCTAGTCCGTGATTAAGTTAATCCACGGTATTCTGTAAGGATTTGTTTTATCTCTGGACTGTCGTCTTGTTTATTCAAAAAATAGTCTGAAAGTTTCACAGGCCAAAGTTTGATATACTGATGTAAGAACTTGGGCCTCTGAATAAATTTTCCTTCATTGACAATTAATTCAAAATTAATTGACCTTCCAAGTTGATTAAATTAACCTAGTATATCTGTCAAGTTGATTAAAAAGTTACCAAAAATATTGACTTAGAGAGTATTGAAGTGTTGACCTTTGTTAGGTTCATGCATTAGAATAACAAACCTTTCTTTAGCCTAGATCTTAACATCGAAATAATAAGGTTATGTAAAACAAACAGTGGGCTAATTATTTTATGGATATATAAAAAAATGTTATTTCAGTAATGGATTTCAGATTAGCCATAAAGGAGAGTACATCTTTTTCCTCTTCATAACCAATTGACTTTTTTCTCTGACCTTCTCAAGGTTTTTTTTACAATTATTTTTTCTCTGACCTTCTCAAGGTTTTTTTTACAATTATTATTTTCCCACAGTTAGTAAAGGTATCATCTAACAAGCCTTAATTGTGAAAAGATGTAAAAAATAAATAAATAATAATTTGAAAGAAATGATTTTATAAGTGTTAATTTTTTTATGATATTTATGTTGTCCTTGAATTATATGCAAGTTTTGAACATTTTGTCAATCATGGTGACGAGAAATACCATGCAAGTCTAAATTAAGAACTTAAAAGAAAAATTCTGCTTAAATTTGCTGAGTCAGCATAGTGACCAGAAAAGCTTTTTGAGGGCCAGTGTAGTTTGGGTGTCATGTGTTGGCTGACACAAGTTCTATGTTAAATCTTCATTTGACATGAAAACAAACAAAGGTTTTAATGGAGAGAGGTGATTAGGGGTTGTTATGATAGACAGAGATAGTCCCTGTATAAACAACAGGTATCCTCTCTACATTCACATCTTAACAAATTACAAGTTCATTTGACTATCAGTTGTACCACTTTTATTTACAACTTTCTTTTCTGCAAGTGATTAGCTATTCTGTGATTTACTTGTATGACCCTCCCCAGTTTACTTCACACCTCCTTTAACACTTTCACTAAAATTAATTTGGCTCGTTTAATTTTAATTAAATTTTGACGAAGTATTTACTTTGACCCTTTAACAAAATATAAAAAATTCCAAAATATTGAACCAATCGTTTTGTCAGAAAAAATACACTGGTTATATAGCGGTTTGACAAACACCAATTTCGATCATTAAGAAGCTTAATATTCCCTATACAACACAACGTAATTAAAACGTTTAGCTGACTTTACAGAGTTATCTCCCTGTAGTGTTAGGTACCACCTTAATTCATATGAAGTAAAAAATGTAAATGTTGATCTGATTTGTAAAATACAGACTTTACCATTTCTACATATTTATATATATATGAGGGTTTGGATTGGGTTAGCAGATCTAATAGAAAAATAAAGACTGAAAAAAATAAAGCATTGGGAAAAACTTAAGACAAAAATAAAGAATGAAGTAAATAAATACTTAAATATAAAGAATAAGGTATAAGATGCAGAAGAAATAAAGAATTGAGAAAAAGTGCCAAAATTTAAAAAAATACAGAATGGAGACCCCATCTAGACTTTCATAAAAATAGGAACAGAATATGGGTTAAGCTTATGTTTTTCTCGAAGTAAAACATGGTCTTTGCAATGTCACATTTAGTAACAAAAAAATGCCAATACAGTGAAGTTGAGTGAATTGAACAAATTATTTTTTGAACAGAATAACTGTAATGTATTGTTGTGTTTCTCCATAGCAAAAAAAAAAAAAGAAAGTACAAGCTTACCTGAATATTATATATAGTGGCCATATACTTGTATCTTGTTGTCACAGCTTTAAAAAGTAGCTAACATGATTTGTAGAATTAGGCCTGAGCACCATGGGACTCTTTATTGTATGATGTCCTGTTTTTGGAAATGATTCCATTAACATTGAATCTCATTGTTTGGTATTTTGGCTAGAACAAGTGGGGAGATATACTTGCATCATTGTAAAATGACCCGTCAGCTTATTTGTACACAGATTTGAAGGTTTTTTTTCTAAAGTGGTATTATCTTAAATTGCTTTTGTTGAGGAAATGGGTGTTACTGGAAATAAAATTGTAAGAAATAAAGAAATACAATAAAAAGTAATCATATTTTGTCATCAAAAACTTATTATCAGCCATCAATATATAAAGTCATGATAGATTTGTATGTACAGATTATATAAACAGTTTTATGTCAAGTGGCCACACCCTAACTCTTGAGGCAAACACACAGTAATTATATTTAATAACGTAAATACACTGAAGTTAATGTGTAGAAAATGTTTTCATTTTATTTGTTGATAATATATTTATATATATATAGTTATTAATATTTGACACTCAGATATAAATGGACTTAAAATCTCTTTGTGAAGTGCAAATTTTTAATTTGGATTATTAGTAAATTGCTTTGTATGTTGGGTAATTAAATGGAAACTGAGCAGGTAGGTGAAGACTTTTAGAATAATCAAATAAATTGCATGCCTTTTATAAAAGTTTATTGAATATGCTAAAAATCAGCTAAAGTTTGGATGTTTCATGTCTGTATAGTTGGCCTGCATGGTAAGTCAAATTTTAGAAATAATATTAAGGTGTTCTTTGCATTGAAAAGGACTAATGTTGCTTTTAAAAATCCCAAATAAAGATTAAGCTGCTGAAAAATGGATTTTTATATGTGAAAACATTTAAATATATAATTTCAATGATTAAATAGACATGTTATTGAACACACAAATGATCCAATATACAATATTCAGTGGGTATGCTACATGATAGTTCTCCTTATTGTAATAATCACTTATGCATAAGGATGAATATTTCCTTGTATTTTCTTTTCCATTTGGACGTAGGGATTACACAAGATATTTTTATGCCCCCACATACGATAGTAGAGGGGCATTATGTTTTCTGGTCTGTGCGTCCGACCGTCCTTCCGTCGTCTGTCCCACTTCAGGTTAAAAATTTTGGTCAAGGTAGTTTTTGATGAAGTTGAAGTCCAATCAACTTGAAACTTAGTATACATGTTCCCTATGATATAATCTTTCTAATTTAAATGCCAAATTAGAGTTTTTAACCCAAATTTCATGGTCCACTAAACACAGAAAATGTTAGTGCGAGTGGGGCATCCGTGTACTATGGACACATTCTTGTTAATTTTTATTTTTGAGCATCTATAAATGAATAAGTTTCCTGCTGTTCAGTTACATGGAGAAATGTCTTGATTTCTTAAACCCTGCAGATTGTAAAGATTGGTAAAGAAATGGTAAATTTACTTCTCCTTTCCAGCATAAATAGAAATCTTATCTTCCCTAGCTTGAGGTTTCTATCTGATCCCTTATACTCTAGTGACCAGTAAGGTCTGGATTGTATCCCTTGGCTAGCAAATATGTAAAAGCCTTTGCTGTTGTCCGTTTGGTTATGTGGGATTTATAAATCTTTAGTCATAAGTTAGGTCAGAAAGTTTGAAGAAACCTTGCAACAACTAATATAATTATTATTTCTTAGAGCAAGCAAAAATCAATCCATTTTGATTTTAAAGGGTCCATGCTAACTTTCTATAATTTTTCTGTTGGTTTTAATTTAAAAGTACTTATGCAATTTTCTTGCATGTTATGTTGGGAATCATTTTTCAGTAGAAAAATAAATGCTTCGTTACAGAAAGATATGGTTTATTAGTTAAATGACATACATGTACCAGTATTTAATGCAATTTACTTTTTATCAGATATTTATGACTAATATTCAAAAATTTTAAAGTAGGAAGAAGATAAACATCAAATTAAAAAATTGGTAAAGGTGCAGGGTTATCCATGTTGAAAATAAAATGTAGATCTGCTTCATTTCAAGACTTAAAATTTTGGCATCCTCCTCAAAGTAAGGTGACATAATAGTTATGGAGGTTTAGAATTATGCAATCTTTACAGATATATAGGGCAAGTGAAAGCAGTACTTTAATGCATTGGTATATTGTAAAGTAGGGATACTAAGTTCATTTCATTGACCATATGGTATGTGTTTTGCTTATTGTTGAAGGTCGTACATTGATCTACATAGTTACTTAATCCACTTATTTGGACTTGAAAAAAGTAATTGTGTCAGCCATCATATAGAAATAAGAAGATATGGTATAATTGCCAATGAGACAACTCTCATCAAGAGACCAAATGACACAGAAATTTACAACTATAGCTCACTGTACAGCCTTCAACAATGAATAACACCCATACCTCATAGTCTGCTATAAAAGGCCATAGTCAATGCTGCGTATTTGTATATAGAACTGGTTAAGAAGTTGGGAATGTATCAAGTTAGTAGTTTTACTGACTAAAGCAGCTTATGGTATTTAAGATAATCAGCTATGAAGCTTTCAAGTCAGTATTTGTGTATTCATTGATTGTCATAATGATATCTACACGGACAAAAACACCTTAACGTTTTCCATCAATAAACTTTCAGAAATCCTTTATATTAATTTAGAGAATTATCACCTTAAACTTTGTCATCTAAAGATGATGAAGTAATACTTTCATTCAATAAAACTAGAATTTTTCCATCAATAAATTATCAGAAATTGGTGATACTCAGAGAATAATTTAACACCATGAGATTGTTCATATATAGAAGGTGATGCAATTCTTCCATTCAATGACAATCTAGGACACGATGGCAAGTGCATGTACTTACTTAACACAAGGACATTGCACGATTTCTTATTGTTGGTTAACTATAAGTGGCGTGAAACGGTAGTTTTAGTAGCTTGTATAAAAAGAAATAACAAGTATGCTGAAGTGTTCAAAGTACCAGTGCTGGCACATGGCATGATCAAATATCATTTAGACAGAAGGCATTTGTTTGTTGCGGTGCAATTAAGTTTTCAGTAATTGTAAAAAGAAGAAATTTTTCTTTCCATAAGTAATATTTCAAAGTATTTGGATCATCAACTGAAGTTAAAAAAAAAGATCAGTGATATTAAAAGCCGAAATGTTAATGTTTTTGTCAGCCATAATAGTACATTCGTTTTTTGTCATTTACTTTAATTCTTTGTCCTAATTGTAAAAATACATTTTTGGTGTTTTATGAATAAAAGGAAATTTGGCATATACATCAATGAGACAGCATATAAAACTTCAACAAAAGACAGGTGTCAACAATTTGTCTGCTTTAAAAGTCCCGATAGTCTAAAAAAAATGAAAACAAATGTAGCATTGATAAAGAAAATGTTGGGAATACATCAATGAGACACTCAATTGAAATACAAAAAAAAATATTCTAGAGTACAGCAGACAGGTGTCTTTTTAAATTGACTAGCTCTAAAGCATCCCAAGTTTTTAAAAATTGAAAATAAATTTATGTTAATAAAGTTTAAAAGGGAGATATGGGGTATACAGCCATGAGGCAAGGCAAATAATATACTCAAAATACCAATGAGAAGGCAAACAAAATTGACAAAATAACCAAGGACATCTAGAGGGTAACATGCAGTCTTCAACAATAGACAGGTGTCTTTACAAACTGTCTCTTTAGTCTATCAAAATTGTACATACATTTTGGCATTGTTATATACAAGTTTAAAAGCATCTAGGAAAAAATATGAAAGTTATTGCATTAACTTTTGATTTCCACTATTGGAGTGTTGGGTAATGTGTTTTGAAGTCAGGTGACTGCTGGCCTTGTTATCGTACAGTATTTACAACTCCATAATGAGCCACATATAAACTTTTGGCAAACAAGCGGATTATCTTCATCTGTATTTTGGTATTTATTTTTAGCTTAATTCTAATATAAAATCGGAAACTGATAGGGTTTGGTCCACGGAAGAAGAAATCTTTATTTGATTACTCGTATAAACATGGGAAGGTGTTGGCTATAGATAACAATCAGTAGAAATACTTTCATCTTTTACCTGTTGGAGACATGCGTCAGGGATTCTCGCTTCGCCTAGTACCGTTAACATGGAGGACAGTCACCCAACACTTTTAATGTAAACATTGTCATTTGAACCACCGCTAAGAATCTGCTGTTATTATGATACACTAGTATCGCAGTCCATCATCGCTTAATTATACAAGATTAATTTGTTATCAGATGATGCTAGCTTAAGACTAGTATAGTCCACCTTTGACTCCTGTATGTCTAGGGGCGGGGCGTTATTCCATCTGTCAAATCATCTAAAGCTCTACAAACTATTAACTTTTATTGAGAGGGTGGGGTAAAGATTTTTTATTTTGACTAAATGAAGGTGTGGATCATTTAGTTGTAAGAATTATGGCCATGTCATTCAGTGGAATAGATTTACAGAACGGATATCACAGAGAAGGAAAATTAGGATGGAACTTTCCGTATTATTTCAATCCAGGGGTATGTTAGAATTTGCAGTGAATTGTTTAAATAAATATATGTTTTTTTGCAAATAGGTTTTATGAGCAATCTCTATTTTTTTAATAACTGAATGTATGTTTGTATGTGTTGCATACCAATTAGATCTTAAAACTGTTCTGAAGCATTTGCTTCGTTGGAAAATCCTTCTTTAAAACATATTTTTATAAGTTTAATGCAATGTACTGTAAATTCAGAAATTATTGCATGCATTTATTATTGAGATTTTGTCATTTTAGACCAAAATGCGATTTTTAATGTATTCATGTAGAGAATTTCAAAATGCAAGTTTAAATTTGTGAGTACAACTGCTGTCGCATTTTTGCAATAATAAATACATTGCAATAATTTCTGAATTTGCAGTACCCAGAACCTTGCTGGCTTCCACATTTCTCTGCTTTATTCTTACTTTCTGACTTTATAACTCAGTTCTAAGTTATTCCACTAAAAACCCATGGGCCTATTTTAATCGGTAATGCCTAACTGCAAGCACATTCCAAACTGCCTGTATGGTTTTCATAGTAACTGAAGTTCAGTTCAATTAGCAGGCTACATTATCTGTGTGGATGTACCTATTCATTGAAAAAAGTATTTGACTGTTTAAACTAGAACTACTTTATTTGAAAAAAACAGTATATCATGTTGAGAATTCAAAAAACTTCATAGAATTTGTGAAGGTGTTGATACTAAGAGCTGTGAAAACTGCAAATCATGGCATATCATGCATGTATTCTCAAAAGGTGAGTTGGTATTTCATTTTGAGCAACTTTAATAAATTTGTGGACACACATGTTTTTATTCCTTTTTAGTAAACTGTTTCAAAGAATTATAATTGATAAAGTAATTACTTCATTATCATTATTGTTAAAAAGCACATGGAAGATTTTTTGATAATTAATTTTCAAAGTTTGAAGCATTTAGTATTATTGTGTGCATGTTTTCCAACCTTTGAATAATTTTCTCGAGAGTAGAAAATGTTTTTGAAACCTAGTCAAAAGATCCTATGATGAGATTTTGTACTGATAACAAAGTTGTATTTTCACAAAAAAAGTTGTTATGGACTCAGTTTGTAATATTTGGAAGGTAAACACAAACTCATGATGGTGGTCCTGTCTTTACATTTTCCTAGTTTCTGTAAAGAGTTAGTCCAATGATTGAATAGTAATTTATCCACATGCTACTCGATCAAAGTCAAATTTATTTTACTCAGCTTTAAAACATTTCTGGTTGCATTACATTTATCAGTCTATTTCTTTCAATGATTACATATCTATCATAAACCTTTAGTTATGATTTAGTATACACAGAGGGATCAATTTTAGTTAAATCAATCTTTAAATCTTTATCAAGATAAATTTACTGGAAGAAACAAATTTTTTTTTTGAAAATATCTAAAAAAAATTAAAATAAGTATTTTGTTATTCAGTTGTTCTTGTTTTCTTGTACATTGTATTACATTTATCCTGTTGAGGCTTTTATATCTGATTATATGGTATGAGCTTTGCTCATTGTTGAAGGCTGTCTGGTCACCTATAGTTGTAAATTTCTGTGTCATTTGGTCTATTGTGGAGAGCTGTCTCTTTGACAATTATACTACATCTCATTTGTACGTTGACTTTTAAATGCATCGATTAAGATTATGATTATACAATTTGTGTGAAATTGTTGCAGCTAATATTTTTTTTTGTGAATATCAATTTGCTGATTAAACAGTTTGTAATGGGCTGGTCACAATTTACTACAGGCAATGCATACAATTGTGTGTTCCTGCATTTTTAAATGACATGCTGTATGTATGAAATCTACTTGGAAGTACAGCAGCCAATTTAAAGTTAAGAAAAACATATTTCTTTATTTTTTTTTAACTTTGAACCTTTGTTTTTATACGACCGCAAAATTTGAAAAATTTTTCGTCGTATATTGCTATCACGTTGGCGTCGTCGGCGTCGTCGTCGTCGTCGTCCGAATACTTTTAGTTTTCGCACTCTAACTTTAGTAAAAGTGAATAAAAATCTATGAAATTTTAACACAAGGTTTATGACCACAAAAGGAAGGTTGGGATTGATTTTGGGAGTTTTGGTCCCAACAGTTTAGGAATTAGGGGCCAAAAAGGGCCCAAATAAGCATTTTCTTGGTTTTCGCACTATAACTTTAGTTTAAGTTAATAGAAATCTATGAAATTTTGACACAAGGTTTATGACCACAAAAGAAAGGTTGGGATTGATTTTGGGAGTTTTGGTTCCAACAGTTTAGGAATTAGGGGCCAAAAAAGGGCCCAAATAAGCATTATTCTTGGTTTTCGCACAATAACTTTAGTTTAAGAAAATAGAAATCAATGAAATTTAAACACAATGTTCATGACCACAAAAGGAAGGTTGGGATTGATTTTTGGAGTTGAGGTCACAACAGTTTATGAATTAAGGGCCAAAAAGGGGCCCAAATAAGCATTATTTTTGGTTTTTGCACCATAACTTTAGTATAAGTAAATAGAAATCTATGAAATTTAAGCACAAGGTTTATGACCATAAAAGGAAGGTTGGGTTTGATTTTGGGAGTTTTGGTCCTAACAGTTTAGGAATAAGGGGCCCAAAGGGTCCAAAATTGAACTTTGTGTGATTTCATCAAAAATTGAATAATTGGGGTTCTTTGATATGCCGAATCTAACTATGTATGTAGATTCTTAATTTTTGGTCCCGTTTTCAAATTGGTCTACATTAAGGTCCAAAGGGTCCAAAATTAAACTTAGTTTGATTTTAACAAAAATTGAATTCTTGGGGTTCTTTGATATGCTGAATTTAAAAATGTACTTAGATTTTTAATTATTGGCCTAGTTTTCAAGTTGGTCCAAATGGGGGTCCAAAATTAAACTTTGTTTGATTTCATCAAAAATTGAATAAATGGGTTCTTTGATATGCCAAATCTAACTGTGTATGTAGATTCTTAATTTTTGGTCCAGTTTTCAAATTGGTCTATATTAAGGTCCAAAGGGTCCAAAATTAAACTAAGTTTGATTTAAAAAAAAATTAAATTCTTGGGCTTATTTGATATGCTTTATCTAAATATGTACTTTGATTTTTGATTATGGGCCCAGTTTTCAAGTTGGTCCAAATCAGGATTCCATATCAAGTATTGTGCAATAGCAAGAAATTTTCAATTGCACAGTATTGCACAATAGCAAGAAATATCTAATTGCACAATATTGTGCAATAGCAATTAATTTTCAATTGGAGTTATCTTTCTTTGTATAGAATAGTAGTTGATAATATATGTTGGAAATTTGCCAGACATGACTATGATGTCATTTTCTATTTTTATTTGCCAATAACTTTATGTAAATAACTTCATTGGAAATTTGCCAATATAAAATGTTGCTGATGAAGCTTTTTTTCCTTATCTTATCTAAAATGTTTTTAGATAATGTATGTTGGACATTTGCCAGACATGACTATGATGTCATTTTCTATTTTTATTTGCCAATAACTTTATGTAAATAACTTCATTGGTAATTTGCCAATATAAAATGTTGCTGATGAAGTTTTTTTTATTGTTTTATACAATAAACAATGTATATTCACTTTTACTACCAACCAATCTTTACCATTCAGTGATAACAAGCACTTTATTTTACATTTTAATATTTTATGATGTATTTAAAAGAGTAGTTATTGTTGCAAACTCCATTAGAAATTTGAATTGATATCAGTTTTGGAAAAAGGGAAACGGGGATGTGAAAAAAAGGGGGGGGGTTTAAATTTTTCTCATTTCAGATTTCATAAATAAAAAGAAAATTTTTTCAAACATTTTTTTGAGAGGATTAATATTCAACAGCATAGTGAATTGCTCAAAGGCAAAAAAAAACTTTTAAGTTCATTAGACCACATTCATTCTGTGTCAGAAACCTATGCTGTGTCAACTATTTAATTTTAGATTTAAAAAGTTTGAAGAAGAAATCTTTAATTGATTTGTAAAATCTTGACATTTGTTTTGTGTAAAAAAAAACCATGTAATGTCAAAAATTTGATCACAATCCAAATTCAGAGCTGTATCACGCTTGAATGTTTTGTCCATACTTGCCCCAACTGTTAAGGGTTCGACCTCTGCGGTCGTATAAAGCTGCGCCCTGCGGAGCACCTGGTTATCGTTTTTATACTATTACTATAGGGTGCATTTTAAAACTAAATTTTATTGTACATGAGTGTATACCTTCTATGTAAATTTGCTAATCAATCAATGACATTAAAAAAAGATTATGGTACTTAAAAAAAGTAGCTTCAACCTCTTTGACTAATCAATGCTCATCTTAAGTTGTATATGTCATGTAAAAAACAGATGTTGATCAACAGATGGTGTCTCTTTATATTTATTTACAAGTTGTCTTGCTGGACTCCTGTCCATTTAGAGTATAGATGTTTGACTATTTTGAGGTATGATATCTTTCAGTACTTATTTTATAGTTGGGTTGCATTTGCATGGCATATTTTCTGAACAAGCAAGCTATATGACTGACAGTGTTACCAACAGTAAAATCTTTATCAAGGAAGTTAACAGTTGTGGATACATAGGGGAGGAGTGGGTGAAGGGGGCGTAACCCATCTTTGATCTTGATTCAGATGATTTTTGAAAATAAAATCATCTACCAATGTTTTTGCATCAATCAACTTGTTGATATGTATTCTGTTTTCTGGTATAAACCCCCTTTTTTATGCCCCACCTACGATAGTAGAGGGGCATTATGTTTTCTGGTCTGTGCGTCCGTTCGTCCGTTCGTTCGTCCGTTCGTTCGTCCGTTCGTTCGTCCGTCTGTCCCGCTTCAGGTTAAAGTTTTTGGTCGAGGTAGTTTTTGATGAAGTTGAAGTCCAATCAACTTGAAACTTAGTACACATGTTCCTTATGATATGATCTTTCTAATTTAAATGCCAAATTAGAGTTTTGACCCCAATTTTACGGTTCACTGATAGAAAATGATAGTGCAAATTTCAGGTTAAAGTTTTTGGCTTCAGGTTAAAGTTTTTGGTCAAGGTAGTTTTTGATGAAGTTGAAGTCCAATCAACTTGAAACTTAGTATACATGTGCCCTATGATATGATCTTTCTAATTTAAATGCCAAATTAGAGTTTTGACCCCAATTTTACGGTTCACTGAACATAGAAAATGATAGTGCAAATTTCAGGTTAAAGTTTTTGGCTTCAGGTTAAAGTTTTTGGTCAAGGTAGTTTTTGATGAAGTTGAAGTCCAATCAACTTGATACTTAGTATACATGTGCCCTATGATATGATCTTTCTAATTTAAATGCCAAATTAGAGTTTTGACCCCAATTTTACGGTTCACTGAACATAGAAAATGATAGTGCAAATTTCAGGTTAAAGTTTTTGGTCAAGGTAGTTTTTGATAAAGTAGAAGTCCAATCAACTTGAAACTTAGTATACATGTTCCCTTTGATAAGATCATTCTAATTTTAATGCCAAATTAGAGAATTTATTCCAATTTCACAGTCCTTTAAACATAGAAAATGATAGTGTGAGTGGGGCATCCGTGTACTGTGGACACATTCTTGTTAAAATTGTGGATCAGTCTCTGGTTACTGGTATCATTAGCCCCTGTTTCAAAAACTGGATCAGTCTCAGTAATCATGAAAATAATGAAATCAAAAGTAGCAGTCTTTTATAAATACTATTTGTATTTATTACAGCCAAAAAATAAATCATTGTTTCCTCCAATAGCAATATAACTATCTGTTGAAAAAAAGAATTGCACTGATAAATGCATGCAAACATTTCCAAATTAACAGTATTTAAAAGTGAAGAACAGATCAGGAAGCTGGCAAAATCTTGATTGGAAGGATGTATTATAAATGTAATAACTTGTAGATTCTAACCAGATTCAAACCTAATAAATCACGACAAAACAACCAATGAGGGTGTTAGCATGACAAGACTTCCTTCTGACCCCCTTTATGCATGTCCATGCTTATTTTATAAATAGACGGCATAGGCACTTATGTCTTAGAATTTTTTTCCCTAAATACCTTAATAATATTTTCTGAGACAAGTGCCTGTGATAGACGGGTTCCGAAATAAGTCTTTAGTTAGCCAGATTGGGTGTATATCTAGTTTACACCCTAATATCATGGTGCAAAATTATAGCTTTCAACAATTTAGGAGGGGGTCTTTCATCAATTTAACCTTATTTCATGTCAAAGCAGGATAAATACAGGATATACTATTACATTAAATGGCATCATAAGAGTGTACCTTATACTTACAAATAGATAAACAAGTCACTATCATTGATACAAAAAATAATCTTCTTTTATTAGAATAATGTTGTACTTAATTCTTTAGCTTAAAGGAAAATATGACAATTTAACGTTAACATAAATCTGTGGCAAGTTGTCCTGTTTTGGGTTTATAAGTTTGACCCTGTATATAAGAAGATTAAATGTAAATTACAACCAGGACACACCCATTTGGAAAACGCCTTAAGGCGGAAACTAATCTGTACTTATAAAATAATGGTTCGTAACATTGCACAAATAACAATTAACAAAGGATAAATATTATATTGGAGAATGAAATGGTTGCTAAGACTTCAGAAATTGTAAGTTATGTTACTAATTTGTTTAGTCTTCCCTATCTGATGTCTGTGTATTTAGTCTTTTGATCAGCGTCTTGTTATTTAGTACTTCGTAAGGGAACTGTCATGGTATTGACTGCTTTTTGACTTTGTGTTTTTGTGTCATTAGGTAAATGCTATCTCATAGACAAAGATACCACATCTTCTAAATTCATTTCGTTTCATGAGACAACTAGCTAACATGTAAATTCAGAAATAATAACATGTATTCATTATTGCCATTGTAAATTCAGAAATAATAACATTTATTTATTTTTGCCATTGTAAATCAATAGACAGATTTGCCAGCTTGACAGTTTTAAATATGCAAATAAGGTGATCAGGAGCTTATTTTTTTTATGTGGTTCCAAGCTGTTCACATTTTTTTATGTCATAAAACATGGTAAAAATGTGCAACAATTTATTTATAAAAAATGAAGACTTTAGATATACTTTTAGTTTGTATGTTATCATTGTAAAATCCTGGTATTTGGAAACTATTGCGTCTTAGCTTGCTATGAAAGGTTACTCAGGGGAGATAACCACTTAATTGTAGGTTATCTGTGTTCTAATTGCTTTTATATTCAAACCCTGAATTTAAAAAAAAACTCCAAAACTGATGAAGGTGTTTAAAAATTTATTTTCTGACTAAATATAGCCATTTTCATTGTAATTTACCAAACTTATAACCCAATTTAATACATGTTTTCAAATTATATTTACAGAACATGCACATCAATTAAAAAAAAATGATACAACATTATATTTGCAGTTACCTGTAACCTTTCTTTAAATACTCTTTGCTTCCCAGTAGAAAGAACCTGTCACAATGCATAACCTATAATCACAAGACATATGATGCCTTTTTACAACCACTTGATGAAGATTCTAGTATATGACATTTCAAAGCAATCCAAAATAATTAACCTAAGAATTAGCCTCTAAAATACAAATAAAATTGAGAATGGAAATGGGGAATGTGCCAAAGAAACAACAACCCGACCATAGAAAAAAACAACAGCAGAAGGTCACCAAAAACACATCTTGACTGGCTTACAGATATATAAATCTTATAAAGATAAGATTTTAGTCAGGGCTATCAGTCACTTTGAAATTTTGAATGTTTATATTCAGTCTTGTTTTGACTGCTAGTCTGCTTCTAAGTAGGTAAAAGAGAAGAAAATGCACAATCCAACATTGCTCGTTATAGAGTCAGGGCACCATGTGAGAGTAAATTTTAAATTTTGATATTATTTGACCTATAGATGTGCTAAATTAAACAAAACATATTTTAATCAATTCTATGATATCCAAGACTGAACTTTTTTTCTTTATTTTACAATTCCTTATCAGTGGCGGATCCAGCCATTTTAAAAAGGGGGGGTTCCCAACACAGAGTAAAGGAGGGGTTCCAACTATATGCTCCCATTCAAATGCATTGATCGGCCAAAAAAAAGGGGGGTTCCAACCCCCGGAACCCCCCCATCTGGATCCGCCACTGCTTATTAAGTCTATCAGTTGCAACAGGAACATATATATTGACTATAGATCTTCTGTTCCCAGATTGCAACTGTTTATGTCTTCATAATAATTTTTAAATGACAATAAACAGATATTTTGAGGACATATTTATGATCAAATCCTTATTTGTCAGCACCACAAGCAGATTAACCTGTCTTTTCTGAGGATTTTTTTTATTGATTGTTCACTTCCAATTTAATTATAATATTGGGGCACATCAATTTCCTTGGACAGCTTCAATCTTCATTATTCAGAAAATTGGATAAAAAGGGGTGTGTCAAGTGGGTGGAACACCATCGATTTTCCATCCAGTGGGAGTATGGATCAATGCTGGAATGTCTACAGCAGCTGAAAAAACACAAAAAAATCTTTAACCTCATTAGAATTTGAGCAATGGATTGTATAAGTGTATGTCATGTCTAGTGTACACATTGAGAGCCTGGAAGGATGTATTACACACCCACGTTCTATGTTTATACACAAAATATATAATACTATCGTTTCAGCGAAGGATACTTTACTAACATGAAAATTACATCATTAAATGTTGAAATACGATCAGAAGGTACAGTTTATCTTTTTTCTTGATTTCTATATTTAACTGTCTTCTTATTACTGTTTTTATTTGTGTGGAAAATATTAGTTCAGTGGTAATCTTTTAAGTGGGCACTGCTGAACAAAGGAATTTTTATATCAATAATGCTTATAATCATAAGATGATCTTACCAGTAAGGCATTCAACCAAATAAAAGGTTGGGAGAGTGTACAATTAAAAATAAATAAATAAATTTAAGAGAGAGCCTTTAATAATTGTGACTTTGCTTTTTTGTTGTTGACATATGTAATTGTTTCCCTTTGTTAAAAGATTTCACTGATTTTAAGGATATGAAAGTCCTGTTAGTGTTGTAATATGTTTGATATAAATGCCCTGTTTAATAGTGTTGCTATATATTGTACTAATAGTATTATCTTACAATTTATTAGTCCTGAAATTCTTGTCTGTTTTTTCCTTTGTCCACTTCAACTAGCCAAATTAGTTTTTCTTTCTTTGACAAGACGTACTGAATTTAAAGGTGGATAAGTGGGTAAGCTAGGTACCTTTTAAGCTTTAAAGTCTAATATAACAGTGTTCAGTATTGACTGGCTTCCCAAATTAGACCTCAGCGTTACTATTTCTTTTCCAAGCAGAAACAACTGTCATTATTTTTAACTTGTTTGGTGTACAAAAAAATCCCCCCCTTTCAAAACAAAAAGACTATAAAAGAAACCTATAAATCGGAAATTGCATGAGATAATCACAGTGTCGGAAAACCTAGGCCCTCATCCTTGAATTGTACTCAGTACTCGGAAGTACATAATTTGGATGTGCTTGAAACACCAAATCCAGGATTTTGTTTGGTTGATTCATGAGACTGTCAGTTCAAAAATTGTGTTTGAAAGTTTTATGGCAGTTGAACACCAAATATGTTAGTGTGATTTTTTTTTTCTTTGCTACACTAGTAGAATTAAATAATTGGAAACTTATAGTTGTCTGTAGAGAATAATGTTGCGGTGCATTTGTTGCCACATGAAAAGTATGTGCAGTTCACAGTTGAATTGAAGATATTTCTTATGATTCCAGTTTATAACAGTTATAATTTTTCTTAGTGGAAATCAGAAAAAGAAACTTGAAGTTAAAGAATCAAAACGTGTTTCTTACACATGTATGACCAAAGTACATTTTTGTAAAGTTCCAAAATTACCAGTGTACCAGCTGGTGATTGAATCCCTGAGCTCAGCTTAAGTAGATCTGGAGTGTTATATAAATCTACTACTTACTAGGTCCAGGGTAACATTGCTACTTTCCAAATCTTAAGAGTTATATCAAAAAAATTTATGAACAACAAACTGTCAAAATAAACAGATTTAAAATTTCAAAATTTGAAAAAATATTTTTTTCACGTTTTTTTTCAACAGGTAGACCCAAATGTACGTAGTAGTGTATTATTTTCTTTAAGATTAACTTTTTACCAACAAATATTTATAAAAGAATATTATATTGATATTTTGCAGGTAAATACCATGACAGAAGATACATTACCAACTGCTGTAGTAAGCCAAAAACACCAACATAGTCCCATTTATAATAATTCAGACCATTCTGCATTTGACAATTCAATCACAGACAATAGTTCAATGGAAGAACCTCGATATAAGTTAATGAAATTAGAGGAAATAATGGACTCACATGGACAACAAGTGCTGTACAAAGATTCACATATGCCAGTTTCTGTGAAATTGGAACCGCCCAGTCCTGAAAGACAACAGGATTATATGTCACAAGTTAATTTTCAAAATGGATTTGAAATGAGAGACAAAGATGTCAATTTATCATCTCCATCGCAGATCAAAAATAACTTTCATTTAAAATTAGAACCACAGGATGGAGAAGGGAGTTTTTCATCGCCTGATTTAAGTCCTGATTCTCCAATGTCTTCTTCTAGTGGTAGTTATCTCCCTGGAGTTCCATCTCCAATCCCATCACAGGTGCTAAAAGACGAGGATTCAAATTCATTTAAAAATGGTACAGTGAAGGTGGAGGACCAACAAAAACAATTGCAGCTGATAAAACTTAGTCAAATTAGATCAGCATTTAGTAATATTAATCGAAGTAATGACAGACCCAAATCTGTTGGACAGATGTTTGCTTTAAAGAAACGAATCAAACAGGCCCAGCTGAATGGGGATTCCTCTCTGACAGACAATTCAAAAAGATTAGTCAAGATCTTGCCAGCTCCTGGAAAGGTAAATGATTTATGATATATGGCCTATTTTTATTGAGACATAGTTACTAATAGATATAGGACATGTAGAAAGATGTGGTATGAGTGCCAATGGGACAACTCTCCATCCAAGTAACAATTTATAAATTATGTAAACCATTATAGGTCAAGGTACGGCCTTCAACAGCATGCAAAGATACCTGGGTGAAAGAAAAGAGTCAAGACTAGGGCTGTTCCAGAATTGAATACATTTGTATTATTATGATTATTGGGGTCAGGTTGGTAGACACTTCTATTAAAATTTATTAAAGTGGTAATAATGCCAATACTCAATGAAAATTAATGCTAAGTGAGGTAAAATAAAAAGTGCTCCCCCCCCTTCCTCAATAATTTTGTTTCTGGAACAACCTAAGTAAACATGGTAAATCATCATACTATTTCCAGGCTTATTTTGGAGGTTACTAGCTGCAAATAGACAATATCAAAATGGTCTAAATGGTAAAATGTTTATGACATCATTCCAGGCTTATTTTGGAGGGTACTAGCTGCAAATAGACAATATCAAAATGGTCTAAATGGTAAAATGTTTATGACATCTTTCCAGGCTTATTTTGGAGGGAACTCTCTATAAGTAGAAGATATCAGATTTGTCTAAAGAGTGAAATGTTTTCTGACGTCTAAGTCTGTGTGAAGTACTTTTCTTTCTTCAACCAAGTACTTATTTTCATGGAGTTAATTCCCTAACTTGATTCCCTATGACTATGATGGCATAAAGATTTATTTTCTTTGTAAGATTTATGACATGATTTACTATCTTCGAGTCTGAAATGAGCAGATTTTAGTTTTTACCTTGTTACTGATGTGGCTGATAAACATAATAACATATTCATACAGTGGGATTCCTGAAAATGATGTTCTTCAAAATGATTTTAATGACAAATTTTTAGCTAAGAGTAATCAATTTAGAAGAAAATGAAGGCTTAGTATATTGAAACGTGTAAATATACACGTGTGTGTATGTATATAAGGTGGGTTGCATGATAGACAGATATCAACTTAAAATAAATGTTAGGGGGTTACAAGACCTTTCTTTTCAAAATTACAAAGGTTCAGAAGAAATTTTGACTTATAAAAGGATGTAATGACTTATAGTTTTATTAACCTTTAGGGAGTCTATCTTCTGCTGATTTTTCAAATAATCATGGGGGTTGTAGGCGGCAAAGTAAAATGTGATGAAAAATCACATTGTTAACAAAAAATTGTTATTATATATATATATGTATAAGTAAAACATTATGGTACATGTTATATGGGTAAATTATGGAACAGATCAGTACCATGTTGTTAGAGGTAAGCCTTGTATTGACTGTTTATTTATCAGTTGACAGTTTATGGGTCCAGCTGAAGCACGCCATCAGGTGAGGGATTTTCTCACTGTATTGAAGACCCAATTAATTTGGTGATCTTCAGCTGTTTTCTGCTCTTTGGTCAGATTGTTGTTTCTTTGAACTAGTCATTCCCCATTTCCATTCTCAATTTTGTTTGTTATAATAGAGTTTGCCTTCTATCTCTTTGTTTAGAAATATTTTTTATTTCAAGGTTTTTGGTAAAAAATATAATAAATGATCAGGAACCTTTTCATGGAGAACTTGGAAATATTGTGGGTCTAACTACAATTTAAAAATAAAGGGTTACTAGACATTCAAAAGTACTAGATTACATGAAGTTGTTGCAGCTTGATAATTTCGATGTTTTTTTACTATTTGCTTAAAAAGGTCACTTTGCTTGGTTGTTCTGTGTGTCTAGACTCTCAGTCAGAATGCATTCTAGGATGTTAGAGTTAGACTTTGTATATGAATTGTTGTTCAACACTGAGAGGTTGGAATGTCTGTGTGTTAGATCAAGATAAAAATGTTAACCCATGAAGTTGTGTAGGGATCAGAACTTTTGAATAATTTGAGGGATCTTTATAATGATACTTGGTATGATTATTGTGAGGAATGTCCAACACTAGAGGCTGTGTCTCAAATAAGTTTGCATATCTGTATGCAAGGTCAAGGTCACACACATAATTTCAAATATATAAAGTAATAGCTAATTCCGAACTTGTTGATGCCTGGAAGGATATGAATGATACCTGATATTATTGTTGCTAAGACTCTTATATATGTAGAGTACCCCGGTATACAAACTTTGGGGCTTCTTTACAGGTAGCATCTACCTAGAATGATTCTTAAAAATTATACAAAGCAGTAACAAAAAAATATGCAGTAGGATAAATCACAAATTAGGTTCTAGATTAAGGACAGACATGCTTAGGGCTTTTTTACCATTCTTCTTAGTTCTCAACCCTTCCCAGTTTATTTGGCCATTTCTCTTAAGAAATATTTTGTAATTATTTTTATTATCCACTTTCAACTAAAATCCTGAGTTAAAATCAGTGAGGCCAACGTTCTTAAATACAAATGACAGAGAAAACAAAAAAAAGTGTATATAATTGATTCTTTCCTTTGTTTTTGCTGGCTAGCTGTAGGAAGTTAGTTATAGAGTACACAGCTGACGTACTGTATGAACACTTTCACTTGCTATTTTTTCCATCAGCTCAGTATGAGACCAGTTCATTAAGGACAGTCTGTGGTTTAATGTGACTCTCGGTACAAACAACTGATCTTTACAAGTATCATACAATCCTCCTGTTCATTTTATGCCTCATTTGTCAGATGCTTAAATATCATATCATCAAAATATTAAATATTTATATGCATATTCAAATTTTCACACCTTCACACCTTCCGATATATTAAAATCGGTCAATGTATGTTTAAGTACTTATGGTGTATTTAAATAGTATTGTAAGTGTTACATCATTGTACAAAAGATGTTTTTACTTTTGATCCATGTTTTTTCCTGCCAAAAATTCAATAAGTGCAAAACTGACTTTTAAAGAACTCACTTGACCTGAGCCAAGAAAAGGAAGGCTGAAAGGAAGTCATGTAGTGTGTGCTGTTAAAGTGTGTTAGTACCCAATAAAAGGTGTGAAATAATGATAAAAAATTTGCTAAAATTATATTGTAACTTCATTTATTTTTCTTTCTACATGTACTAATTTTTGTGGATTCAGGAAGAATTGTGTATCAGCATACATGAATAAAAAAACATTGATGTAACATTTCCAATTGTATCACATCTTCTTATTTTTATTGATTCTGCAGTAAAGATTTACCCTTTACCCATAAGATCCATGAAAATTCAGGTACCCCACAAACAGTACGGTAATGAATCCTCAGTAAATATATACCTGTATAACATATGGTACTTAATTATAATTGCCTTTACAAATAAACAGTCCAGAAGCTAGTGCATTAGATATTTTTTTTGCAGAGAAATGCATTATAAACCTGTAGCAAATGAAATTGAAAGGCGTGAAATATTGGAAATATTACCTCCAAAAGTATGTAAATCTTCACTTTTGTAGGGCTAGGAAAAATTCCTGAATATACTGGTACATGAAATATTTGTAATGAAGCAAAGTACAATCTTTTCAACAATACTATTTAGGCACATTTAGTGCCTGTACCAATTTAAGTTTCCTGGACCATATGTTGTTTGTTGTTGGTTGTCTCTTTATTTACATCTATTTTTGTATGCCCCACCTAGGGCCATTATGTTTTTTGGTCTCTGCATCCATTCAATCTTTTTTCGTTCGTTGGTTTATTTTTCTATCCGTCCTTCTGTCACGCTTCATGTTAAACTTTAGGTTAAAGTTTTTAATCAAGGTAGTTTTTAATAAAGTTGAAGTCCAATCAACTTGAAACTTAGTCTTATGTTCCCTATGGTATGTTTTTTAAATTTTAATGCACAATTAGAGTTTCGACTCCAATTCCATCAACCACTGAGCATGGAAATAATAGTGAGAGTGGGGCATCAGTATACCATGGACACATTCTTGGTTTTAGAAGTCGTAGGTTGGTGGTTGCTGACACAATTGTCTATTGTACTGTCCAATATTTGGTTATTCCTGTTTTATTACTTTTACTGTGTGGGAAAAAACATAGTTCAGAGATTTATACTATCATAACAAATAAAAAGGCAAACAAATCAAGTGTTTAAATGTTAACATTTAAATTCAAAGAGCTTTCAATTCATATAAATGTTTAATTTTACGAACAAGTAAATTTATAAACATTTATTTGTTCATGACAAGGAGCATGTCAGATTAAATTATTACTTACGTACATGGCCTTGAAAAATTTACTTTCCTTGGCCTTAGACCAAAGGGGTGTGACACCTGGCGTGTTTCCCAAGAACAAAGCAAGCACGCCCATTAATAGTTAACCTAGTGTAATTTGATAGGGAGATATGCTACAATAAAGTGTCCTTATCACAACACTCAATCTAAATCATTGTATTATAGTCCTCAAGACGGCCTGGAAAGTACATATAATGATTATCACAATTTTGTAATGAGATATTCGAACCTCTGCTAGGGATGCACCCCCAGGGCGATGGCTTTTAAAAATCATTTGTCAGACATTGAATACATTGTTTTGTAAAGGCAGGAAATCTAATTTAAAATGTATGGTAGAGGCAGAGAGAAGTCCTTTAGTGATTTTATGACAATGCCAATTATGAAATTTTGCCGTGAAGGTTTTTGAAAATAATTGCAGGTTGCTGGTAAGAAAAATTCACTGTGGGTTTACGCATATAGATTTAACTGTTGAGTGAAAAATTCAAGTCATATTTAGGCAACACCAGGTAATTGTTGTGCTGTTTGGAAAAGTACTTTTGTAGTCAAAATTTGTTTTCCTTCTCGAGAATTATTTCTTCAGCAGTAGCAGTATTTTGTAGTTTAAAAAGCAAAAAAAAAAAAAAAAAATGAAATATACAAATTTTGTATTTTCCTTTTATGTAACAGATTTTCATCCTTTTTATTTTTGAACATATGCAACATTAAAGTTATCTTTCTATCAGAATTCCAGTGGTCAAGGTCATTTGATATAGATATATATACAGGAAATTAAGTTCCTCAATTAATTTTATGTACCACCCACAAGATATTTCTTTTCCTTCAGGAAATTTGGTGTAGGCAGATATTTGATATTCTCTATTGTTTTTTTTACAGGTTTTCTGGTCTGGCTTAATAATATTCAGACCTCTAGATGTTAGTGGGTTTTAATGTTGTTACCGGGTTGTAATTGTCTCGTAGGATTATGTGGGCTCTTTAGATGAAACTTAGACCACCAAGGTCCTATATTGTATTTAAATGACAAAGAAGGGAAAGTTATAAGACAAACAGTTATTACTGAAAAAAAAATGTCAAAACTTTTTTTTTTATTTTGAAATCATTTTTGAGAGGCTAAACACCCTCTTGGTGTATCAAATTCATGGGTGCTCCGTGAACATATTTTGTGTTGTTCAATCTATAACATGTTTATCTGACCAGTGTTAATACTTACCAGTATTTTGATCTATAACATGTTTATCTGACCAGTGTTAATACTTACCAGTATTTTGATCTATAACATGTTTATCTGACCAGTGTTAATACTTACCAGTATTTTGATCTATAACATGTTTATCTGACCAGTGTTAATACTTACCAGTATTTTGATCTATAACATGTTTATCTGACCAGTGTTAATACTTACCAGTATTTTGATAATCGCGTCTTACAGATACAACAAGTTTAAGTTAAACTGGAAGAATAAAGCAGGAAAATCTTTTTTTTTTTTAAAACTACCTAATTAGCTGTTTTTGGGAAACCTTTTGAAATTTGGGTCTGAAAGCTTTTCAACTTCTTACTTTATTTGGCTCTTTACATTTTTTGATGCAAGTGCCACTGATGAGTCTTGTGTAGACATAATGTGTGTCTGGCAAACAAAATATTAATATTGTACATTTGTATCTATGATGAGTTTACTTCATGCTTTTATAAGTTAATAAGAAATTTAAAAAAAAAAGTGGATTTGTCAGCATCTCTTCCATCTTTTCTGTGAGATGGTCCTTTATATTACTTCAAATTTTCATTAATTAATGTCATACAATCTGACAATGGATCTCAATTATAACAGAATAACTTGAGGTTGGATATGCAAAGACATCATGATCATTTAGAAAAAAAGAAAGTGCAGGTTTCAATCAGCGTTACTTAATTGCAATATTCATTCCAAACTTGCATATTTCTCTAAATTAATTGACGATTTATTGTACGATCGTCACAATTGTCTTATTATATTTATTCATCTATTGTATCTCCTCAAGTTGTAAAAAACAAAAGTTCTTTCAAATATAAAAGTTCAATTGTTCAAAATTTTGCTATAATTATTAATTATTGAATAAAAAATTATCATTTTTTTATGTTTTAGAAAACATAAAAAGTTCAAAACAGTTATTAAATCAATTTTGTTACTTTACATGATGTTGTAATTTAGATTGATCAAAGAAAAGTTTGAAATAAGTGAATTATTTACATTGAGGTAATAGTAATGCATCGGTAGACTAATGGATTTTAGCTTTGAAATGTGTTTAAATCATCACATAATAAAAAGCGATATTAAAATCAAAATGAAATTCGTCTGACGTAGTTGACTATCATATTCCTTAAAAGGAAGAAGAAAAAAATATGTATTCATATCGTAAGAGCCATTAGCTATGCTTGACATACTTAAATGATCTTTGTCTATGAAAAGGTGTGTCAGGATGAAACTTGCTACACCTACTTAAAATCTATCACTTATGTAGGTAAACTGTTTGCCAAGTCATCCCGATTTAATTGTGTATTTGTATACACATCAGGTTGTTTGGAATAATTTCAGTGAATTGGTCTATTGTTAGACAGTGTTTTGTGTTCAGGGATATATGTTTTTGTGGACTTTTAAAGTGATTGACATAGCGAGAACTAGGGGGTCTGATTTTGAGCTGTTAACTGTATTTAAACACCTAAGTTCAAATTGCTATCAGTATTTATGTCACCTCCTGGGTTGAATCAGGGATAGGTAACCACGTCCACATTTCCAAAATAAAACTTTGTATTCAGCCTCACAACTTTAAAGAAGAAAGATAGAGATAAGACATCAGAAGGAATAGTGTGATTGTTTTTATACCACAATCGATTTTTTTTATTCGTCAAATTTATAAATAACTTTTATTGGATTTTGTTTATTTTTACAACTTTATAAATAACTTTGAAATTGGATTGGACGATAAAAAAAGAGGAAATTACAAAAAGAGACGAGTTTCCCAAAAAGGAAGTTATTAAAGGATAATCTTGACAGTTGTGACTTTTGTTAACGGTTTTTACTTTGTGATTTTTTGGGTGAATTTTCAAACGGACAAAAAATGCATTTAACATATGCAGAGGAGTTGTATCTTCATCATCTTTACGGAAACTCTCATCATATGTCATATATAGGCAGTCCTTATGTCTGGGTGAGTAGTTAATTAATTAATTTACTAATTAATTAGGGGATATTGATTATTAATTAATTATGTAATTTATGATATTGGTGTCTAGTTAGTTGAAATAGCTTGAAAGTAATCTTGTGGTTGACCATATAACAAACAGTAACACAAATTATTTGAACCCTAGAGATATATGGTTTTCTTTGTTATGGAATGATAAAGGAGAATATTTTTGCTTCTGTATTTATGATATGACACTTGACTGTCTCCTTGTTAGGTATTTTATTGAGATAACAATGGGTGAAAATAATCTGATTAGATAACAATTTAATGAAATAAATCCTGAATTATTAAGACTTGTTTTTATCTGAATCGTCAAAAAGTGTTTGTTATATTATCTCCCTGCATTATAATTACAAATATTGGGTTATTAAAAAAGTATTCCAGTTATGATTGACACTTGTAATATGATTTTGATTAATGACATTATTGAGTTGAATGTCTTTTGAACTGATTCTTCTTCATGCTTTTCTTTATTATTCTTTTTCTTACAAACAAAGGAGGGAACCAGTTTGAACAACACTTGTTTTATCTCCCATACCCCACCTTACATGTTGCCTTGACTTGATTCAAAGAAATGAAGATTGATCTTGTTTGTTCCTTGTTGCTGTTTTATTGGACTTTTTGTACCCTAGGGTACATCATGGCAGCCATTATTGGTGAAGGAAGCTTGAGTAACTAGAAAGAATCTTTAACCTCCAGCAGAAAAGAAGAGATATTTAGCTTTTCTCTGTTAACATGAACTAGGCATCTCTAAAAGTGATCTCAGCACTTTTTTTAGCGATTAGTAAACTGACATCTCTACTGTTAGATATTATGGACAAAGACTGAGTCCTAAGAAATATTTAAGTTCCTATAACTATAGAAAAAAAAAAATCAATCACCAATATACTTTTAGGAGGTAATATAAGAAAAGGGAAAAAGAACAATAGGGGGTGGACGGGGTTGGGGTGATGTTTGAATGTTACTGTCTTCAAGGACCAATCATAAATAGAGTTTTTGATAACTTTTCTGTGTGAGATTTCATTTGTTATTGTATTATACTCATAGGCGGATCCAGGCCCCCCCCCCCCCCCCCTTCGTGGGAAAAATTTGGTTGATTATATAGGGAATCATTGAAGCATGACTGGAGCGGGCCCCCCTTAGGTCAGTCAGCGGGCCCCCTCTTAGGAAAAGTTCTGGATCCGCCACTGATACTTGTTTTCTGTACTTGATTTTAACTGGTAGATTTACAATCAAAGAGGATAATACATACTTTTATATATATCCTTGTTTATAAGTAGGAGTTACGAGGTAAACACACTTAATCGATATAAAGAATGATGAAACATAAGGAAATTGACGATGTCACTCCCCTTCATATGGTTTTTATTTATAAACAATAAGTCAAGAGTATATATTGGTATACCAATAAAAATGAACATGGTAAATCCATTGTAGGAAGTGTTGTGGGCTAGATTTCCTGATCGGTGTAAGATAACCTATATTGAAATATAAAATCAATACTTAAAAAACTAATACTGATAAGGCAGAAAAATACAACAATTTGTCAACAATTAAAATCGATAAATCGTTAAAATTACACTTTTCGGACTATAAACTTTAAATTTGCTGACTAATAGACTAAAATTTTGTCAATTTTAACCTTGGGGTATTGATTTGAAATGAAAGCAGGTGTTAAGACTTAAGCAGGTTTCTTAGTTGGTTTTAAGAAGACCAAATTTTGTCTGGATATTGAGAAGGAGATCTGAGGTTAATCAGGTTGATAGAGTGAACATGAGATAACATACTTCCAACAAAATAATCCAAAATCCTTGTAGAGGAGGTCTGAAAATTTTGTTTGAAAAAAGTAAAACATTGAAAAAGAAAAATGAAGCTTATTTAAGACACCAAATAAGTTATGTTGTTCAATTATAGGTTGAAAATTGATCGAAAGATTTAAGTTAAGAGAGATAAATAAATTAAAGCAAAAATGATGTATTGTTATATACAGATTTGACAGTCATGACAGTTGACTATTAGAAAGTTTGTTTTAGGTGTGATTTAATTACAATTATTGTCAATGTAAAATTGTTGCTGCGATATAGCCTTTTTGTGCTAATGCGGCGTAAAGCAACCAACAATCAATCAATCAATGTAAAATTGATAACCTGACTTGTCATTCTAATTCATACATCTCATATCTCTTCCTACCACACCTTATGGAAGGATTGAAGTTAGAATACTGATGGGCTGTTATATTATAGGATTGATTTGTGGATGATTTTAATAGTCTAATCATAATATTCATGATTATATGAGCTTTATTTCAACTAATGGAGAAGCATTTACCAGGCTAGTCAATGTTTATTGTGGCCTAAATTTGCATGTGTTTAGTGGAAAACCGTTTTGTTTTTTTTGGGTGCAGGGTGTAGGGTGTAGGGGTGGTAAGGGGATGAATATGCTAGCATGGTAAGAACCCTCTTGACCTCACTCATAAAATCAAATGGTCTTCCCCTAAGTGAAAGTGCGACCTTAATTGACAGAATTTCCTGAAGTAAAGACCAGAGGATAAATATAATCTTTGCCTTTACAAAGTGACTGTCAGCCGGACATTTCTTAACATCTCATAAAAAGATGATTTGTTTCTGATGAAAATATTATGTCAGACAATGTAAAAAAATCAAACAATGTCTGCATTCATGACATTTTTTTTAACTACAAAAATAACTTGTCTTGTCTAGTTTTTTTCCCCTTGCAACACAAAAGACTTAATCAGATAGACATAACTATTATATTAGTAAAGTTAATGGAAATATTTTTTTTTCAGCCTGTTCAAACAGAGCCAGTAGACTTGTCTGTGAATAAGAAAACGTATGACGCTATGATCTCAGGAACACCACCACTTCATGATTTAGGAGGAACGTCAGGTATGTATTATAGGAATATCTCACTAGTAGGGAAAACAGACTACAAGTATAATGCATTGAAACCTACATTTCATTTGATAGGTAGGGTTTAGTTAAAGAATCAGTTTAGCATGTATAGGCAGCCAAGTTGAGGGTTTATAATGGCCAGGTTTGGGTAGAGTAGGATGTAGTGTTATTACTGGCCCATCTGTTTAGGGTCCTATGAAGTTATGACAACAATTCTGAAGTATGTTGTACATTTTGCTGAACTAGTAAACATTATTGTTAAGGGGCAGCTGAATCCCACCTTCTGGTGCAGGATGTTCTCACTGCTGTGGGATCAGGTTGCTGTCTTGGACTGTTTTCTGTTCTTTAGTTTGTTTGTTGTCTCTGAAACATTCTCCATTTCCATTCTCAATCTATGTATATATCAGAGGCATATTCAAGACCTGCAATGATTTGCAAAATGTTGAAGTAAACTTATTCTTTCATGTAAAGCTTAGCATTTAAATTCCCTTTCTTAATTTTGAAATAGTTTTAATAAAGAGAGACTTATCTATATGAAATACAAAAAAGTCCTCAAACCAATATTATCTTGACCTATTTCTTTCCTCTTTTATTAAAAAAACAAACAAAGGAATCTGTACTTATAGATTTTGAATTTAAGATAGTGTCCTCCTGGCGACCTTCGTATAGTGACAAGCACAATTTCCCGATTATTTGTTTGTCAATGTTTTTGTGGTTTGTTTTGAAGTCATAAGTTGTTATCCATTCATCCATGTGTGATGTTTTGTTGTAATAGTAATGTTGGGTTAAAAATCCATACACCGTTGGATAATTAAAGTAGTGATTTAACTAATTGATGTTGACAATTAGTAGTTGTAAATTACCATGTAAATTCATTATGGTATCAAGGCATTATTTGATCCAGACGGAAATGTATTTGTTTATTTTTGTTTGCATAAAAGTACAATCATTGAAAAGGGAAATAAATCCATCAGGAAGTTATATATAATGGGACAAGATAAGGTTGTAGGTATATAAATCAGAAACATGGTTTGAAAACACAGCAAAACTTTCTAGAGCAATTATTTAGGTGCATATAGGTCATAGGGGGAAGTTCTTTGTGAAGTAAAATGTTATGAAACACCATTTGGAAGATCATGTATTGTAAATTGACATACATTATAACATAAATATGTTAATAGATTAATACACTTAGTAAGACGAAATACAGACATGCACTTTTGTAAATACATAATCTCGATAACAAGATATTTAATTTAAAAAAAAATCATGTTAAAAATGTTTAAAAAAAGATGAATGAAATAAAAAAAATATAAATGTTACGTAATTTTGAAAAATATGAGAAAATATGAGCGTTAATTTATGTCTTATCTTGCCAGGAAGGAAAGTTTGAAAATATATTTCACACATGCAACAATTTGTGTCTGGTTTATCTTTAATGACTTATCATTACATATAGGAAGTTAGGTGTGGAAATGAGGTGTGGCGATGTAGGAGATAATATCATAAATCGTTAAAAAAAATGACAAGTTATGATCTATATTTATACAAGCACCTGCTCGTAGGTAATCAGGCTTGTCATGATCATGTATGTTCTCCTGTTAATTAATTAATAAAGAATTATTGTAACTTATTGGGATTACTTATTTATGGAATATTACAGTAATTTCCATACATTTAATCTTGGGTAAAGATGAATAACGAATTTTCATTAGGTTTGTTGAAAGACTTTGTCCAAAGTTTCGAGAACCATTAATAGAATATTTCCTCAATCCAATGAAACTTATTTCTATGAGAATAAAATGAATTTAAGTACTTTTATATGAGGACAAAGTCCTCAATTACTATAAGAGAAATCAACAAAAAGAAAAATCATTTTGAAAATCATCATTCACTAGTGTTCTCAAAATCATATTTTTTTTAAAAACATTTACACTTGTACATAGGCTTTTTCATGAAGGCTGTCATGTCGTAAAGCATAGGATTTCCTGCAGATTTGCATAAAGTATCAAGAAGGCTCTTCAGACTTTGTCCTCTTTCACATGTAACACCTGCCTCATATCTGTAATTTTTTCTTCTACGTATGTACTTGTATAAAAAAGGTTTTAGTTGAATAATTTATACTGAATTAGCAAAAGTAACTTTTTTTTAGTAGCTACCATAACATTCAAATTTGTTCTTGTTAGTAAAAATTCAAACATATATTTATCTAAGTTGGTTGAACACAAACAAATGAGTTTTATGTTTACAAGTTTTCTTCTTAAAAATGAGATTTTATGCTTTGTTTATGTGAATCTTCCTTAATACACACCCTTTTCGAACACACCCATCACTTAAATGTTTTGATATTAATCTTGATCTGTCAGGTGTTTGTTATGATCATAATTATGATATACTTGTCAAATAGGATCGTAGGAATCTAGATATAGTAGACAGTTATCTTCTTTTTGAAATACTAAACTGGCTTAACATGTAGACATGCAACATTTAATCATAAAAAGATACCAGCTTTATGGCATCTGACATATTTTTATGATATAAAATTTCCAAAACTTAATATTAAATCGTCAAATGTGAAGGTTTTATGAAATTATTTTGGAGCTGAGTCATTTTATGCGTCAAATATAGTGTAGCCATCCTCACTAGTTAAATTAGTATTTTTTTGCTGATCAGAATAAAAGTTTGGTTTTAAGATGTAAATCAATTTTACAGGCCAATACATCCTATAGATAGGTTTCAGCTTGAGTTATTTCCCTTGCCCACCATTTTTGAGGGGGTTGATTTTCACATTTGACTTAGCAAATTGAAAAATGCAGTACGAACAAATCAGATTTAAGATTCTTACTTGATCTTCGTAAGGAATCAAGCAAAGCTAAAAGAAATAAGAAATGTTCTGAAAACAACTCTTTCTTTCTATATCGCTAGCATTCAGTTTAACAAGTTAAATTTGGCTGAGTTATGACGAAGTTTGTGCCTGCAGAATCTCCAATATTGCAACAAAATGGAGGTAAAAACATGCCCAGATAATTCAGCTGAAACTTATCTATCATGGAAGTGGATTGACTGTAAGGAGAATTTTCAATGCAATTTGACAACAAGAGTGTATTTTGCAATTTGAACTATTCCCTCACAACAAGCTACTTGTCTACTAATCAAACAGAATTATAACAAGGGTTCTAACAAGTACTGGGAAATTGATACTGCTGTCTTCAGATTTTACAATAATTGAAATGTTTTCTATTTAGTATGTAATCAGTTATTTCTGTCTATTTCAGATTTAGATGAATCTCCTACAGTAACATTAGAAACAGTAAATAAAATAGGCTCTGCTGCATTGTTATCTCTACAAAGGATAAAAGCAGCTTCAGAGTAAGTAAAAAAGAATTTATATGGTCAAAGAAAGATAACTCTTACAATGTTAAAGCTTAATTTTTATGATATATGCATTTTTAACATTCATAACTTTTCTTCGATCAACTTCTGCAAAATCAATATAGCATAATGTTACTTTATTGTACAATTGTCTTTCAGTAAGATTAAGTGATACATATATGCATCTAAGTTTTCTGATTAAACTAAGGGAGCCAGATGATATGTGTATTTGTAAATAAATTTTTCAAGTGTATATAAAATTAAAAAAACTTCAGAAATGTTTTAAATCATATTAGAATAATAGTCAGTTAGCTGAGCCTAAAGTCAAAAGTTATATTTATGTTTTTATGTTTTTCAGTAAATTCAAGTCGTTAGATACATGTAACAACAACACAGTACCATCACCTCAGCCAATCACAAATCCCTATCATTTATCCCCTGTGCCAAATTGTGACCCCTTTATTGATAGAGAAAAGAAGAGGCGTGTTCATCGATGTGATTTTGATGGCTGTAATAAAGTATATACAAAAAGTTCCCACCTAAAAGCTCATAGACGAACACATACAGGTATGACATTACATTAGATTCACATCATTTCCATTACCTGAAAAATGTTTTTACTATTCACTGATTTTTTGGGCTTTACACAATTTATGAGGAAGCTGCATCCCTATATCTGTTATAAAATCATTTTTTTATGGTAGG
Organism: Mytilus galloprovincialis; assembly: GCF_965363235.1. Lineage (NCBI taxonomy): Eukaryota > Metazoa > Mollusca > Bivalvia > Mytilida > Mytilidae > Mytilus > Mytilus galloprovincialis. The sequence continues at coordinate 45,568,026 of NC_134845.1, forward strand.
TTGTAATAATGTTCATCAATGAATAAAGAAAAGAGAGAATACAATGTTGATTTTCTCCCTACCGGGTATGTTGGATTGGACCCATTGGTGGTTTGGCTGTTGTCTGCTTTTTAGTTTGGTTGTTGTCCCTTTGGCACATTCCCCAATTTCATTCTCAATTTTATGACGCAAAAAATGTCATTGAATACAAGGAAGTTACCTATTTATATAAAAGAAAAACACTTTTATTTTTGTGCTTCATATATTGATAATGTTACATCATGGAGCTTGATTTATTGGAAAGGGTCGACCTTGCAGCAAGGTCAAGATGGTCCACAAGTTTCCACTCGAGTGTTGGGCAGCAACACCATTCCATATGGTCACATGACTCTTATCTCTAGTTGACAAGTACATGAAGCACTATTGCTGAGTCAGCACTCCTGACAAATTCTCTTTATTCTTTAATATGTAAAGGCATGAATCTTTAAAATGAATGGATTTTTTAAACCACTATATCGTATTATATCAGGGTAGCAATTTTATTCCCATTAATTTGTTGGTGCTTGTACATTGATACTGTAATTGTAAAATAAGAAATAAAAATTCCTTCTAATGACCTCATAAAACTTTACTACAAAACACTGTCATTGAGTGCCCGTCAGTGGAGGTATAAAATCTTACTCTCTTTATCATTTTAATTTTGTATTCTATGTACCAGCCTGTATATTTTAGAAAACGAAAATTAAGACCCTGTAATTACATACTACAATATTCACTTCATGAATTCATTAAAGGGATATAAAGTTAAAAGGTAGATAGATGTCTTTTTCCTGAAATGCGATCCACAATTACTCATCAAATTCTTCTGGATGTATTGTTATGAAAATGAAGATATTTGCCACTGAAAACAAAAATTTTTAAATAAGAGTGCCTTTGTAATTTAAAATCTGATTTTCATTGACGCATGCAGGTAGGTGTTTAAAAGAAGAAGACTGAATGAAGAAATGTCTGAAAATTGTTGTTAACTTTAAAAAAGTTATGTTTTTTTGAATTAATGACATCATCATATTTTGCCTCTTTGAAAAGATAAATGTATAGTATAATTAAAAAACCAAGCCTGGATTTTGAATAAAAAATGTCCATTTATATACTGCCTATTTAGGTTAAAAAAAATATTCCTACTTTGTAAAATTTTGGATTCATTTATAATGAGACATACAATATACAGTATATACCTATATCCCCAAGTGTTGTCTAATAAGGAAATTATTATATTTATTACTATTGTTTAATAATAGGGACTCTTAAATCATTGCAAACTAGATTTAAAAATCCTGTTTCTGAAATTAATCTACTTTCGTGGTAAATTGATACCTCCCCCAAGTAGAAAATTTCAATTTATAAATTTAAATGTCATTTAAATAAACATTTTGTAATTGGGTGCCTGTTATATATTTTTCAGTATTGTCACACCCATATGTAAAACTATGTTATCTGTCTATCAGCTAGACCCCTGTACTGTTTCCTTACAAAATGTAAAAAACATATTTTTTTGGCATTAAAGAATGTGGAAAATTCCTTCCTACTAGCAATGAAAAATAAATTAAACAAAATATTATTCAAAACATTTAAATCTAAGTTTTAAGAGAAGAATTAATTAAGTTTTAGGTAAAAACAGTATCTTTTTATAGAAACAATAAGTAACAGGATCAATTAGTGTTATTGACAGATTTTGAGGACATGATATAAAAATAAGATGTGGTATGATGGCTAATGGGACAACTCTAGCATGAAACAATATATTGCTTTTGTTTTTGAATATTATGCAGTTGTTTTAGATACAGGAATTTTCAATAATTTTTTTATGTATTTTTTTTCATCATTTATAGGTGAAAAACCGTATGTATGTAATTGGGAAGGCTGTACTTGGAGATTTGCAAGATCTGACGAATTAACACGGCATTACAGAAAACATACAGGAGACAAACCATTTAAATGTAACGTGTGTGAACGGGCATTCTCACGCTCAGACCATCTGTCGCTACACATGAAGAGGCATTGAGGTAACTATCTACAGTAATATGTAAAATATGAGCCTTGTCATGCTTGTTAATGCTGTTTTGCAACTATTAACAAATGTTACATTCAGAAATGTCCATTGATTTGAAATGGATAAATGGAGATGTGAGGTATGCATCAATGGGACAGAAAACTATGACACAAAAACGCCAAAAGACTTTGAAGGTCAACAAACAGCCTTCAACAGAAATATTCATAAGTGGGTATCCACTGTCTGCCTAAAAGTGGGCCTGCTCCAGACATGTTTCAGTGATTCCCTAAATAATCAACCAAATTTTCCCCACAAAAGGGTGGACACGGCCCCCTGCCACCCCTCCACAAAATCCGCCACTGATCTACTATCTGTACAATGTCAAGCCAATAATTTAATAGATAAATGCATTGAATAATATTAACAAGACTATCAACGGTCTGCCTGCAACACCACATTTCCATACAGAATAAGTTATGTAGTCCCTGACATGGGACATTTCCATACAGAATAAGTTATGTAGTCCCTGACATGGGACACACACTCGAACATGACTGCTGAAGTACAGAATAAGTTATGTAGTCCCTGACATGGGACACACACTCGAACATGACTGCTGAAGTACAGAATAAGTTATGTAGTCCCTGACATGGGACACACACTTGAACATGACTGCTGAAGTACAGAATAAGTTATGTAGTCCCTGACATGGGACACACACTCGAACATGACTGCTGAAGTACAGAATAAGTTATGTAGTCCCTGACATGGGACACACACTCGAACATGACTGCTGAAGTACAGAATAAGTTATGTAGTGCCTGACATGGGACACACACTCGAACATGACTGCTGAAGTACAGAATAAGTTATGTATTCCCTGACATGGGACACACACTCGAACATGACTGCTGAAGTACAGAATAAGTTATGTAGTCCCTGACATGGGACACACACTTGAACATGACTGCTGAAGTACAGAATAAGTTATGTAGTCCCTGACATGGGACATTTCCATACAGAATAAGTTATGTAGTCCCTGACATGGGACACACACTGAACATGACTGCTGAAGTACAGAATAAGTTATGTAGTCCCTGACATGGGACACACACTGAACATGACTGATGAAGTACAGAATAAGTTATGTAGTCCCTGACATGGGACACACACTGAACATGACTGCTGAAGTACAGAATAAGTTATGTAGTCCCTGACATGGGACACACACTGAACATGACTGATGAAGTACAGAATAAGTTATGTAGTCCCTGACATGGGACACACACTTGAACACGACTGCTGAAGTACAGAATAAGTTATGTAGTCCCTGACATGGGACACACACTTGAACACGACTGCTGAAGTACAGAATAAGTTATGTAGTCCCCGACATGGGACATTTCCATACAGAATAAGTTATGTAGTCCCCGACATGGGACATTTCCATACAGAATAAGTTATGTAGTCCCTGACATGGGACACACACTTGAACATGACTGCTGAAGTACAGAATAAGTTATGTAGTCCCTGACATGGGACACACACTTGAACACGACTGCTGAAGTACAGAATAAGTTATGTAGTCCCTGACATGGGACACACACTTGAACACGACTGCTGAAGTACAGAATAAGTTATGTAGTCCCCGACATGGGACATTTCCATACAGAATAAGTTATGTAGTCCCCGACATGGGACATTTCCATACAGAATAAGTTATGTAGTCCCTGACATGGGACACACACTTGAACATGACTGCTGAAGTACAGAATAAGTTATGTAGTCCCTGACATGGGACACACACTTGAACATGACTGCTGAAGTACAGAATAAGTTATGTAGTCCCTGACATGGGACACACACTCGAACATGACTGCTGAAGTACAGAATAAGTTATGTAGTCCCTGACATGGGACACACACTTGAACATGACTGATGAAGTACAGAATAAGTTATGTAGTCCCTGACATGGGACACACACTGAACATGACTGCTGAAGTACAGAATAAGTTATGTAGTCCCTGACATGGGACATTTCCATACAGAATAAGTTATGTAGTCCCTGACATGGGACACACACTTGAACATGACTGCTGAAGTACAGAATAAGTTATGTAGTCCCTGACATGGGACACACACTTGAACATGACTGCTGAAGTACAGAATAAGTTATGTAGTCCCTGACATGGGACACACACTTGAACATGACTGCTGAAGTACAGAATAAGTTATGTAGTCCCTGACATGGGACACACACTCGAACATGACTGTTGAAGTACAGAATAAGTTATGTAGTCCCTGACATGGGACACACACTCGAACATGACTGTTGAAGTACAGAATAAGTTATGTAGTCCCTGACATGGGACACACACTCGAACATGACTGCTGAAGTACAGAATAAGTTATGTAGTCCCTGACATGGGACACACACTTGAACATGACTGCTGAAGTACAGAATAAGTTATGTAGTCCCTGACATGGGACACACACTTGAACATGACTGCTGAAGTACAGAATAAGTTATGTAGTCCCTGACATGGGACACACACTTGAACATGACTGCTGAAGTACAGAATAAGTTATGTAGTCCCTGACATGGGACACACACTCGAACATGACTGCTGAAGTACAGAATAAGTTATGTAGTCCCTGACATGGGACACACACTCGAACATGACTGCTGAAGTACAGAATAAGTTATGTAGTCCCTGACATGGGACACACACTTGAACATGACTGCTGAAGTACAGAAGAAGTTATATAGTCCCTGACATGGGACACACACTTGAACATGACTGCTGAAGTACAGAATAAGTTATGTAGTCCCTGACATGGGACACACACTTGAACATGACTGCTGAAGTACAGAATAAGTTATGTAGTCCCTGACATGGGACACACACTTGAACATGACTGCTGAAGTACAGAATAAGTTATGTAGTCCCTGACATGGGACACACACTTGAACATGACTGCTGAAGTACAGAATAAGTTATGTAGTCCCTGACATGGGACACACACTTGAACATGACTGCTGAAGTACAAACAAAAACATGGTTTTGCTTGAATTTGATTTGATTTTGAAAATTTCTCTTTTGAACTGGTGCTTTTTTTAAAAATTGGTTCTGTTCTTAGTATGCTATTACTTTTGATTAATCATATCTCAAGGATGTGATAAGGAAATGTTGTTTGCAAGGAAATAAATGTTTCCAGAAATATTTATGTTACACATATAATGCACTTTTGGAAAAGGTTCAAAGTGTAAAATTGTCTGTTCACATCACCTCCATACACTGTTAGAAGTGATAGACCTCCACTCCTTGGGATGACTTAGTACAAACAGATAAAATGTTAACTGGTGTACTAACTGTCAGTATTACCAACAACAAAAAATGTCAAATCAAACAATAGTACCATTTTCACTCAGTGACAGTGCGATTTTTGTTTTCTTTAAAAAAAAAAAAGAGATAAAATTATAATTTATGAATGATAACTGTTGTTTGAAGAGTACATAGTATTAGGTTTACATGTAACCGGTACATATTGTTAATATTTTTCGGTACTTTGTACTGTAAATCGGTAAACTCATTGTTACTCAGCTACATGATACTGTTGTCATTCAATTTTGTTTTGCTTCAGTGATTTTATTGGAGGAATTAAAGGTATTTTTTGGATGAAGTCACTTCCCATTGTACTGAAAAACAAAATATTTTTACTTTAAATTTCCAAGATATGGACAGGAAAATCCTTATCCATTTAGAATTTGTTTTTAAATCCCAGTGGTTGAGGATTGTAGAGAATAACAATTTTCCCAGTGGGTGCAGATTGTAAAGAATATCCATCATTGAATATGAGTCTATATACATGATATATATCCATCATAGATTATCTTATAAACAGTACTTTGTACTTTTAATAGATTTCAAATCTAGCTACAAAATTTTACTAATGGCTACAAATTGTTCTAAATTCATGTTTTTCTTTTCTTTCCAGATCCATGCAATGGTTAATTTGAATTGTTCTTGTCAAACAAGAATACTTATTTTTCCTGTTAGCTGTATGAGGTGACATTACTTCACTGATGCTACAGATTTTTCCTGTTAGCCATATGTGTTGACATTACTTCACTGAAGCTGCAGACGGCGAAATGTGCAATGTTCCAGGCCCTGATCATGTATTGATACATAGACCCAACAATTTATATTTGTATCATTAAAAAACCTATTTACCTAGATGTCAGGGCTAACTGTTATTGGTGCATTACCATTTTATGTTCATCAGAGACACGATATACATACTTTCAGATACAAATGTTTATACAAGTATTTGAAGTCATGTGGACAGAATGTGTTGTCACATGTTGATCATGTGACTCATATTGTTAGAGCAGGTTTCTATATTACATATAAAATATTGGATTGGTAATTCATATTGTTTGATATTTAGTCTTTATACGCTAATCATGTTTAGTGAAATTTTAATTATTCTTTCAAATTGCATATGAAGTTACTTATTTCACAATATGTTTAGTTTTCTAAAAGTATTTAAACTTAAATAAAACTTCAATTTTTGAAAAATGAAAGTTGTGTTAAGAAAGACCACATCACCAAGATCACATTATTTTCATATGCTTTTTTTTTCATAAATTCCAGCTATTTCATAATCAACATTTCAATTATTACAATTTCTTTTGAATGGAGGTCACAATATTAAGCTATGCTTACATTATAGTTAGTAGATGCCAGCTTGCATGCTTTGGCTACAACTATAGTATATTTTTCAGATCTCTACGATAATCAAAGTTTGATGCAATTAAAGTTTTTAAAAAGCACAATTACTTTTTGTTTCATGTGTATTTTTATTCTGAAGCATGTCTTCCTAGTGAAAATATTCACAAATTTAGTTTGGCTTCAATTTTGAATATTTTATACAAAAGTTTATATTTTTGAGAACATGTTACAATAATATTACAGATTTCACAAAGTATACACGAGTGGAAAATTTCACAAAAAAGTTTTGCTTTATTGTTGAATTGTTTTGTTATGCTTTTATTTTTACACATAAGCAATAAAGTTTAACCGGTACATATATGTATATATATGTGTATTATTCACTGCTGAATACCTGATACACAACACAAAGAATTTTTTAAACAATATTTTGAAAGTTATTACATATTTGTTATATTGTTATTGATGAGTAGTTGTTGTAAGTTGTTAAAAAAATTACTGTTTTTGAAAAAATTGTATTGATATAGAATTTGTTTTTGTGTTTCCATGACATTTGTAAATAAGATTTGTGCTAAACATAAATCTGACTGCCAGTTTTCATGTTGTGAGAGTTTTTGAAGAGTTTAGTGTCAGTATCTGATCATTAAAATTTGGGCCTCACCCAATAGAACTAGATTTTTGGATTTTTTAGTAAAAAAGAATGTTGGGTGTCTGTCTGATACTTTTATTCTGATTCCTGAAGAAGTAAAAGCCCTTCCCTCCTATAATTCAGTAACAATTTAGCATTTTTTCAATGCAATGATAATAAAGTTTTTATAATCTTTAACATCACATTTCTTAGTACATTTGAAATAGACCCTTTGAGAATTTGAATAACAGCTCTTTTTAAGCCATCTGGGAAAATCCAAAAAAATAAAAATAAATTTTGAACAACATAATACCTTATTAATTGTCTGAGAGAAAATTCTTGCAATGAATTAAAATATTTTAATCATTTATAGTAAAGAACTTTTTGCTTTAATCTTACAAATTAATCTTACAATAAAGCTTTTTTAGTTGAAAATCCTGAAGGGAATTTGAGAACTTAGGATTTTTTTATTCGAGAAAATTTATTTTGAAATAATATAGGGATTGCTCAAAAATAATAGTACATTAACATGATTAAGAGGGTTAAAGTTGTATCAAATAAAAAAATGAATATAAAAACCAAGTTTATTAGTTATGGTGGGATAAAATAAAGAGTGCCATATTCATACACACACAGTTTAAGAACAGTCCTATATAGACATTCTACAGAATATTAGTTTACATTTTTCAAACTGCTGAATACAAGCAATACTTGTTTTTCCCAGAATGCAACATTTTTAATTGAGCATCAGTATTTACAGCCGATTTCATTGAGTGTGTAGGCAAAGATAATATCTTTGGTTAGCTAGCTTGTTAGCTGAACCGTGAAGTCATTATTAGGTTAGGTAAACTACCCTCCTTTAAGAGTAGACTAGTCAGACAGATAATCAATCTATCTGTTTGTTGGACTAGGCTACTTTGAAAGGAGGGTAGTATACCTGACCTAATAATGACTTCTAGGTTCAGCTAACAAGTAAGCTAACCAAAGACATTACCTTTGTCTACACACTCAATGAAATCAGCTGTAATCCCTTTGAAAATACTGATTTACTTATTATAATTGTTTAATATAAACTTTATATCAATGATACACTTAAAAGAGCAGATTTTCGAAATCAAATAAAAAGGGGGATTGGGTAGGATTGAAAGGTGTCTTGTGACAAAAGAGCATTGTAAAATCAGAATGATATGTCTCAGTTTGTTATTTTCTTGCCATTTTGCATATTTGTGATAAATTGAGTGTTTTTATGAAGAACTGAAAAGTAGAAATACAATGAAAAATGTACTAATCTGTTAACAAGTATTGGTAGATCAGAACATTGTAATATTTTTAAATGCAATTGAGTAAATAACAGAAATTGTTTGAATGAGGAAACAAAATGAAACCAGGAAAAACTGGATTTTCAAAGTAGTAGAGATATGAATGCTATTTTAATTGGCATTTGAAATTTAGGCATTGAAAAAATTTCATATTTCAAGTAATAAAGCAATATTTAATTTGGGATCATTCAAATAATGAATTTACCAGTTAATTTTCATCCTAAGAAATACTGTCTACATCAAAATATTTTTTACGCCTGTTTAGTTAAATGAAGAACTTCCAGTAACAATAACTTTTAGTGCATGAATTACAGTATTACAAATGTTTGCAAGACACCTGTAAAGATGTCAAATAATGATCATCTTAAAAAAGTTTACAATTATATAACTAGTGCTTTGTCAAAACAGTAATTAATCTTTTTCTTGCTTGGTAAACTTTTGTACGTAACCCAGCTCAGATGAGTTTTGATATTAACCATGAGACTGGAACATAATCATGCTTTCTTATTGCATTTTGTTTGATTACTTACCAAGAAAACATGGACTGTGTTTGTCTGATTTATGATTCATATAAATAAAATGTGGATTTGCATGGGGGTGATACATGCTAATCAGTAGATAGATGCATACCCTGTTGATGTACATGTACCCAGTATTGCTGCTATTGGAGTTCATGGGATTCTCTCAGTTTGTTTTTTAATTGATTTGTCTTTTAAAATTGATATATGAGATTTGAAAATCAGTAAGCGACAGTTGTCTTTTTCTCATTTAGTCATCTGGGACTGGAAGTTGACACTATATTAGATGCAATTAACTGACTCTCAAAGATAAGATTCGGAGAACAGACATTACCCATCTGCATTTAAACCAGTTTATTGATAATAGATTATAGGCCAGTTTATCTAAACAGCTAAAATAATAATGATTTTTATTTTCCATATCATTATAAGTAAAGTCTACTCCCGATGATTTATTAAATATGGTAAAGAATTTTGTAAACCAAAATTTTGGGGTAAAATATCAAATAGCAAAAACCTCCAGTATTTTAGTTACATATTTCAGACTAACACAGTACATCTTCTCTTGGTGTTTATAGTGTGCCAATGATGTGAGAATGATTTATCATTTTGTAGTAGAATTTATTTATTTAAGAATATTTTGTGCAATGTTGTGGATATGTTCTCAGAACTATACATGTCTATAAAAAATAAAGTAATATAAAATATTTACGTTTTATCTCTATATTGTTCATTTGATTAGTTGCTTTTTGGAATAATGTTGAAAATTATGAGGCCCCTCATGGGGGGGTCCTAGTAATCACATAATCACCATTTTTTTGCCAATATAATCATATTATCATTAATTATTTGCTTATCTTTAGTAATCAAATAATCATAAACTAAAAATACAGTCCTAGGTAATCAAATAATCATGAAATATTTGGCTTAATAATCAAATAATCATTAAAAAAACGGCCAAGTAATTACATAATCAAAAACCCCATGAGGGCCCTCAATTATATTGTGATTAATACCACATTTTATATGGTAAGGTTCAGGGCTACTATGGTGCCCACAAAGTCATTGAAATCATGTTACTGGTAGTGGTATTGGAAAAATTGAGAAATCAAAGTGCAAACAAGACTCAATGTCACAACAATTTGCACATTCTCATTGTATGAAATGAACTAAAATTCTTTGAAAGTTTTATTGATATCCATATACTGGTAAGAAAATAAAAAATAATGTGTTTGTTGCTGCTTGAATTTCCTATACAAGAGGGCCAGCTTTTATTGGTGGAGGGAGACATAGTACCCTGAGACAACCACCCACCTTTGGAAAATAGTGTCTGCAAACACATGGTCTTCTAAATTGAACATGATTGAATTTATATTAAAGTGATACATAAACTATGTAATACTTTAATCAATTGATCCATTTAAATGAGGTTAAGGTACAATTGACCATGTTGGACAGAAATGCACACCTTGTTATAATTCTATAAACCAAATATGGTTTACCCTTTGCATATATAATCTGAAAACAAGACCTAATAAAAATACAAAGTATTGACCAATGAACTATGAAAATGAGGTCAAGGTCAGCTGAAGAACCTAGGCCTGTACACCTTGCAATTATTCAATATAGCTAAAATAGTTGACCTATTGCTTATAGTATATGAGAACTGAAATAACCACACTGAAAATCAGGTCAAGGTCAGATAAACCCTGCCAGACAGACATGTACAACTTGCAATCATTCCATACACCAAATATGGTTGACATTATGTTCATAGGAGTCTGAGATTGATGTCAAACAACTTATTCTGAACATTGAACAATGAACAATAAACATGAGTTTAAGGGAATATAAAACATACCAGATTGACATTTAGACCCAACTATTATTTCATACACAACATATAATGAACAGTTGTTTATGGTATATAAGATACAGATTTCATCAGACATCAGGAAACATTAACCTTGATTAATAAACCATGAGATCAAGGTCAGGTTAACTCAGCCTGAAAAACATGCAGGTTATTGCCATTATCAAATATAACAAAAATTGTTAACTTATAACAGATGAAAAATTCATGTGATATCAAGAAAGTGTCCATAGTACATGGATGCCCCACACGCATTATCATTTTCTATGTTCAGTGGACCTTGAAATTGACCTCAAAAATCTCATTTGGCATTTAAATTAGAAAGATCATATCATAGGGAACATGTGTACTAAGTTTCAACTTCAACTTTTTTAAAAACTACCTTGACCAAAAACTTTAACTTGAAGTGGGACAGACGAATGGACGAACGAACGGACGAACAGACGAACAGACCAGAAAACATAACTGAGTTCTTGGTATTTAGTAGCCATTTGCTAGATGAAAACTTCAGAACTCTGTTTGAATATTGCTTAAAATATATAAAATGATTCGTGGGTTCCTATTTAGCCCCATATTAACAATTTAACAATTTTTCATACATTTTAATGCATTGACTTTTACACCTAATAATGACGAAAGCTGACAAAATCTCTGGGTAATACTTCAATAAATGAGAGGTCACTGCACATCCAATTAGTCATGACAGTTATTAGGTGGTTAAAATAATACTGTAGGACTAAATTATCTCAAAATTCTAGTAGCATTCAAATTTTACAAATTCTTTAAATATCTTGTAAATTAAGGAATTACATGGGATCAAGTGCTGCATGAAACCCCTAAGTGAAGTTGTATGTAAAAATTATAGAACTAAAGGTGTGTTGTATATAAATTACATCACTTTAACACCAAAAACATTTTTCACCCCTTCTGGTGAAAGAATACAAGCACTTATATAATTAAATAACTGCATGAAGTTCAAAAGGTATTTGTAACAAATGGGCAAGTTCATATTCAACTAGAGGTACATCAGGTAAAGCTCACAAAATGATACACCCATCCACAAATAAAGCTATGACAAAGACAGATTTTCTTAGAAAAATTAACCCCAAGAATTATTCATATGAAAAAAAAATAAAGATAGAAGATGAACAAAACACACTTAGTATATCTAAGATTCTCTGAATGTTTCAATAACATTTTGATGGAATACAAGATCCAAAAGTAAAAAAAAATTCTGTCAAGCACGAAGGATCTGCTTACCCTTCCAGAGCACCTGATATCACCCCTAGTGTTTTGGTAGGGTTCATCTTGCTCATTCTTTAGTTTTCTATGTTTTGTCTTGTGTACTACAAAAATGTATTATTTGTCAGTGTCTTTCATTTTTAGCCATGGTGTTGTCAGTTTATTTTCAATCTATGAGTTTGATTGTCCCTGCGGTATCTTTCGCCCCTCTTCTAGCAGTAGTGGATACAATAGTGGGATGAAATGAGGAAGAGACACAAACCAAACCAATGTATACTAGGCTATATAAAAAAAAGTCAACCAAAGATTGATAGGCAGGAAAATGAGAATAGGTCATAAGGATTGTCATTGTAATTTGCTTGTAGAAAGTGAAGGAATCACATCCAACTATGATGGGAACTTTGCTTAACAGAGAAATCCTGCAAATAGTTATCTGTTCTACTCATACAATATACTGTTATACTCAATTACCATCTATGGACATATGTATCGGATTGTGAGGTAAACCTTTATCAAAAGCAGTACTATGCAAAGGGAAGCAACTCAACTTTCAATTTAGTATTTTTTATAATCCGAACCAATTTTACCATTCACACATATTTACAAATCCTTGTCTAATCAAATTGCAAACATTGCACTCAAAAGTATATATCATTCCATTGAATAACCATTACTTAACCCATTTCTAAAAGTTGTGTAATTTACTAGCTTTAACTGTTGCTTTGTAATCATGAAACAGTCTTACCTCATTCATCTACACAGGCACTTGTCTCAGAAAAAAAAATCTCCTATATACTTAACGTGTCATATTAAGGTATATAGGATTTTTTTGATTCTGAGACAAGTGCCTGTGGTCATCTATTATAAAGTTTACCCCATGGTACTTACTTTAAAAAAAAAAAAAATGAGAATGGAAATGGGGAATATGTTGAAGAGACAACACCAGACCATAAATAGACAACAACCGAAGGCCACCAATATATACTACAGGATTGTCAATTATTTTATATAGTGTCTATAACTTCAGGCAACCTAAGCTGATATTATTCAAATATTTTTAAGACTAGTTTTCCTGTCATTTAAAGAAAGGAAATCTTCAATATTATAAAAACTATAATGTCAAGTATGTCACACTGCAAATTACTATGTAACCCTTCATAAAAATTCTTTAAACAATTTACAAAGCTGATTTGAATAGGTTTTTTTTACCTATATTAAAACTTAAGTAAGCTAGAGTCTCTGTAGAATCTGTATGCATTTTCATGGCAATTAAATCTATCTTTCATACCTATTCAATCTTCTAAAGTACAAAAGCCTTTCTCCTTCCTTGACATATTTGTTTGTTTTTATAGCGATTATAACACAATGTACCCCAATTTTGGCTGGTTTGCTTTAGCACCAATTAGCATTTCATTTGGGCCAAAATAGAAAGAGACATTTCATAATAAAGATTTGGTTTGAATGATAATGAGACTATCCACCAAAGTTCAAATGGGGTGGTTGAAAGCAATTATTGTCAACCGTACGGTCTTCAAAAAAAACAAAAAAACTACACCTTATGGTCGGCTATAAACAGCTGACATGAACAATATGAAACAATCCAATTGAGAATGTTTCAGAATTGACAATGTCCATTTTGACACCTAAAACATGTGAATACTAGTTTTAAACCTAAGTGACTAATATTTAAATAAGAAACGAGTATGAACTTACTTAATTACCCAGGGGGAATACTCTTTAAAAAAACCATCTTGTCATAATGTAGCAATGACTATTTTTAAATTATTTGGTTTATATGTTACCTGTAAAATTGCATAAATGTAGTTTTCATTTCAGTTGACTGTCATGCAAGTGAGTGGTCTAGCTATCTATAAAACCAGGTTTAATCCACCATCGTCTACATGAAGAAATGCCTGTAACAAGTCTGTAATATGACTTGTTTTCCATTCATTTGATGTATTTCAGCTTTGAATTTTTCTTAGAGTTGGGTACTTTTGTTATTTTACTTTTTTTCAGAAATTTTTCTTAGCATTTTAATTAAGGAATGACTGTAATATTTTTTCTGTCTATGAAGAAATAGCATAAAAAATGTGGTGCACACTGAATAACGCGTGTAGCGGGTTATTTAACAGTGTGCACCACATTTTTTATGCTATTTCGAATAGACAGAAAAAATATTACAGTCATTCCTTAATTAAAATGCCAAGAAAAATTTCTGAAAAAAAAGTAAAATAACAAAACATTAACCAAGATAACTAAACAAAGACCAATGAACCTTGAAAATGAGGTCAAGGTCAGATGAACCATGCCAGGCAGACATGTACAGCTAACAATGCGTCTATACAACATATATAGTTGATCCATTACTTATAGTTTAAGAAAAATAGACCAAAACACAAAAACTTAACACTGTGCAATGAACCGTGAAATATAGTTGACCTATGGCATATAGTATTAGATAAAAAGACCAAAACTCAAACTCAACCTTGACCACTGAACCATGAAAATGAGGTCAAGGTCACATGACATCTGCTCGCTAGACATGTACACCTTACAATCATTCCATACAACAAATATAATAGACCTATTGCATTTAGTATGAGAAAAACAAACCAAAACACAAAAATTTAACTATAACCACTGAACCATGAAAATGAGGTCAAGGTCAGATGACACCTGCCAGTTGGACATGTACACCTTACAGTCCTTCTATACACCGAATATACTAGCCCTATTGCTTATAGTATCTGAGATATGGACTTGACCACCAAAACTTAACCTTGTTCACTGATACATGAAATGAGGTCGAGGTCAAGTGAAAACTGTCTGACAGACATGAGAACCTTGCAAGGTATGCACATATCAAATATAGTTATCCTATTACTTATAATAAGAGAGAATTCAACATTACAAAAAATTGGAACTTTTTTTTCAAGTGGTCACTGAACCATGAAAATGAGGTCAAGGACATTGGACATGTAACTGACGTAAACTTCGTAACATGAAGCATCTATATACAAAGTATGAAGCATCCA
The DNA here is from genome assembly GCF_965363235.1 of Mytilus galloprovincialis. Lineage (NCBI taxonomy): Eukaryota > Metazoa > Mollusca > Bivalvia > Mytilida > Mytilidae > Mytilus > Mytilus galloprovincialis. The sequence goes on from NC_134845.1 coordinate 45,583,406, forward strand.
GGTCTTCCACCTTCTAAAATATAAAGCTTATAAGAAGTGAGCTAACGCCGCCGCCGATGCTGGATCACTATCCCTATGTCGAGATTTCTGCAACAAAAGTTGCAGGCTCGACAAAAATAACGTCAGCCAATCAGAAGACGCGTTACATCCAAAATTAAATTATATTCAGGATAGAGAGAAATTCTGGTTATGTTTTTCGGAGTGTCCTGTATTAAGCTGATTCAGACATGTGACAGAGTTGTCAAGCCACAACTGGAGATTTGGAAATTTTCAGCTGGAGTGATTGCACCATTGCTGCCATATTTGACCCAGTAGCAGGTTAAAATAAGAAAGCTTAGTCACATTCTAATTCATTACTTTTGAGCTACTGACCAAATAGGATATCATTCTGTTCAAAAAGCTTTGGAGAAATGCGAGATGATAAATCTTCAGTTCATTCAGTATATTGAAAAAATTCAAAGTATTGGCAAGCAGTTGACCAACAGATCAGAACATTGCTCACAGATAACAATTCATAAATTTCAAACTTATGATCAAATATAAAGTCATTCTGTTTAGGTGCATTCAGCAGTAATAGCAAAGACTGGATAGTGGAGTCAGAATAATGTGTCTGGGTAAGGTGACATGTCTTCCTGCCAACTGTTACCTGGTTAGCTAGCAAATTAAAAATAGGCTCAGCGATTCTGTCTAGTTTAAAGAAGGGTTAATCTTTATATTACATTAAAATGTTTTCGTCCTAAATATGTATATTAACTTGGCACTGGACTTTAAGCAGCCATCATCATTATCATTCTGTCTAGTAATTTGAGAAAAGTTCGAAAAAATATTTGTTAAACAAAGGGATGGAAAGACAAATGGACAACCAGTGTGATTTAAATATAACTCCAGTCCGTTAAAATTGGAAACATAATAAAATAAAAACAAGAAATTTTTCTGCAGATTTTTTAATTTTTCATGACAGTATAAAAGTGGTCTGTGAGAAAAGTAAAAAGAAAAACAATCCCACAGTTCCACAGTATCCTGGTATCAACTACCCTGACATAAAACGTTAGATAAAAGTCACATGACAACTCTAGGTTTCCATGACATGTTTCAAAATATCATTACCATGACAACATTATAAACATTCATTACATGACATCTCTGGTCTTATCAAAATCAAATTAGTAGAAAAAGAAAAATGACATCTTTTGTCCTGAAACTAGTCCATCTCAAATAATAATATTGTTGTTACAAACAGTACACTTGAAATTAAATCTTGATTATTCAAGGAAGAAGCAAAGTTTCTTTTTTAAGTACATTTTGCCTACAGCGGGACTGCTAAATCAGAGTTTCATTTCTAAGATCATAAAATTTTCTGTTATTTCCAAAACATACTTTGATGTTTTATTTTTTTTCTATTCATTTCTTAATTCAGTATTCCTGAAACCAGCTCATTAATCAGTTAAAAAACAGACCGAGGAATAAACCTGAATGTCTGAAAAAAGGCCTTTGTTTAAAAAAAAATATTTAGTAAAATACTGCATATTATAAATTTAAAGTATTTGGTATTTCTAAATGAAATCTCCGAATTGACACATGAGTTTTCTCCCTTGAATAATCACATAAAATATCCTTCCATAATAGATCCTACTCATATATAAAATATTTAAACTTAAGACTCTGGTCTTGTACATTCAACATAACTATACTAAAATCTCTTCTATCTTACACCTCTGTCCCTTAGCGTTGTTAGTAAAGTTTCCTTTTATGAAACACAACAGAAATTATTATAAAATAAACAAAAATTTCAGCTACTCGCTTCTACATAACTGAAAAGAAAAAAACGCTCATGTATGTACATTTTTCAATATCCAGTTGAAATTTCTTATCCTTGTAGTGAGGAGTTGCAACTCAACTCACGTTTCAAAAAGTCAAGTCCATGATTAGAGGAATTGTCATTAACACAACTCAACTCATAAAGTCTTAATCAGTATAATGAGTAAACAATGTTTAACTCGGTCATATTCGGGACTGTATGTCTATTCATACAATATATGATTCAATACTAAAACTATATCATTGTGATTTACTTGAAGGTTGCATTGTTAAACTGTCACAATCCATGTACCTTTTTATTGCTTTAAATTTACACCTTTTCAAACTGATATTTTTCTACTAATATTTTTAACATAGCATTATTGCTAAACATTATGAGGCCAGAAAAGGTACAGTTTAACAATGGAGCTCTACAACTAAATCAATGTATTTTTTTCACTCTACAATACACATTGCTAATCAGCTTGCCGTTATCAAAAATGAATTTAAAATATTTAATTTTGTAATGAAAACATAAACAAACTACTCACTCCTTAGCTTATAACAAATTCAATTCTGAAACCATAATTTTCAAAGCCAAAAAGTAACAGCTTATATTATAAAATGGCATAATTTTTTTGTTGATATATCAATATCCATTTTAAATTCATTCTGATATATTGAGACGCCTTTAACTAAATTTTAAGTCACACGGCTAGATTGTACACAATAACCTGAACTTCATACAATATCACAAAAATATAATAATTAAAAACTTGCACATCACACAGGGATATAAAAGAAAATAATTGGTGAAAAAATCATAATCTTAACACTACTGGCCCGTCTAAAAACATTTGCCACAAAAAAATGCGAACAGAAATAATCAATTTTCAAGCAAATTTTCAACAGTTAACAAAACAACTGCAATAAATATTAGGATTTCAGACTTTAAATTTTAGTTTTTAATGGCAAGTAATTTTACAGATTCATTTTGAAGTATACAAATAAACACAACGAAAATGAAAACTGTTGTATACCTTTTAAGATTCTGTAATTTTAAAAAGAAACTATTAAAGGGAACGGACATATTAAAATTCTTTTATTGTTTAAAACATTTAAAAACTGTTTCTGTAAATACAAGGGACCATAAAATTCACCATTCATAACAAAATTAAAATAAAAATAACAATTAAACATAGTAAGTTTGTGGTTTTATTTTAATAGAAAACTGCAAACAAAAACACAACAGATTATATACAATGATAAAAAAAAAAATCAACAATGAAATAAATACAGTTAAAAACAACTGATAAATAAAAAGAAGTTCAGGGTATTGTGTACTTTAAATCAAGGGAGATAATAAACATGATAATTATGTATTTTTCATAATTTCAATACATGTATAAATATATTTTTTTACAAATGCTTCAAAATGTATTTGATTTTTAAGTGTAAACAAATGATTTGTTAAAATTTTCCTGTTTGCTTTCTCATAAAAAAATAGATATAACAATGTATATTGTAGAGAGATACTTTAACAAGTCCTTTATTTTGAATCGGTAGTGTCAGTATTAGTTGGGATATTCCATCCAGAGGAGGAAATTGGAGCGTTAGGCCCCCAAATATTTGACATATTGTTGAAGGGACTGAAACTTTCAACAGACCCTGGGCTCCCTCCAATATTTGGTGCTTGTGCACTTCCAGATGGATCTGGGAAGATTCCACCATCAGCTTCAGAAAGGTTGGTTGCTGGGGTGTTAGATCCCCAACTGGAGGTCAAGGACACAAGAGAATTCCATCCACTGTTAGCGCCATTTGTAAGGGTACTCCACAGACTATTCTGAATCAGAAAAGAAAATCAGTCAATTCTGAAGTTAAGCAATGACTCATGTCAATTAACACCAAAATTTGGAAACTTTATCTAATCTGAATATTTTTCTCTATTGTTAAAATATGTTCTTGATGAGGACTGTTTAGGTCTAAATATTAGGTCTTAATCTTTAAAGGTGAAGTTTGTTTAATGGTTTGGTTGTTTCAACTTTCACAGGTATACACATTACACTTTTTTAACTTTTGTGTTCAATTTAATATCCATATCAATTTCAAGGCCAATATTTTTTTTCTTGATAAAAAACCATGTATTTTCTTTCAAATAAATAAGCCTAATATATAATTTTTCATGCATATTCACTATGAATACTGTAAATTCAGAGATTATTGTGAAGTGTTGTTTATGTAAATAATGCAAGTGGGTGAGTATTGCAATAACACGAACTCATTCTGAAATTCAATGCATATATCTGTCAGCAACTTTTCCAGAATTCACAAAAGTTAATCTAGCATTTGTGTTCACTTTTAAAAAATCACAACAATAAAGTGTGTTACTGTATATAATAAGTGGGGTTTCTTCATTGTATTGTAATGTATTGTACTTAAAACAAGCAGTTAGTTTTCTGGCTTGTGTTATTTTACATTTGTAATTTCAGAGACTTTTGTAGTTTCTTATAAGGTATGGGTTATGCTCATGGTTGAAGGTCATACAGCGACCTATAGTTCCTTATTTTCTATGTCATTTTGTCTCTGGTGGAGAGTTGCTTCATTTGGCAAACAAACCATATCTTCTAATTTATATACTGTAAGGGACGACATCAAAAGTTCAATGAAGGATAAAAAACTTAATTCACATAGTCTTTTCGCTGACCCCACAACCCCCTCTTAACTTAATTTGGGAAAAATAGATTGACCAATAGGGATATATGTAAAATCGATTTTAGATTAACAAAACTTGCAGCAATGTTGACCCCCCACCCCCAAACAATTTGATTTAAGTTTTTTATCCTACATCGATTTTTTGATGTCGACCCTAAATCAAGAAATAATTGTGATCTTTAAGGAAGAACAAAAATACCAGTTTTATTATTGTGATTTCAGGAATATCCTCATACAGATATATGTATCAGATATCAGTAGGGAGTTCCTATTATTGCCATTCTTTCCAAGCTGCACTGTTCACAATAATGAAACCTTGCAATCATTTCTGAATTGACAGCATATTCTTTTATTAATTGCTATCAATTCATTGAGGCTACAATATATCAATTGATGATGTGACATATCTGTTGATGAATACATACCCCTCCAGTTGGAGATGTGTCAGGACTTGTCCATCTGTTGCCTACAGGATTGTATTCAGAGTCCCACAGACTTTCACTTCTAACAGCTGGAACATCAAATCCGGGCCAATCTTCTCCTAAAAATAAAATAATACAGTTTGTACTATAAAATGGAGATATTTCTTTTTCTTAGTGAATTTCACCATCTATGGCAGAGTCTGATACAACATTTCTCATCTCTAGACAGTTGAATTTTTTAATTTTGAAACGCATGGCTTAGAATTTTATACTTAAAACCGTCAAGAAAGGTAACATAAGATTGCCCATGATCTAAAAGATTTTAAGAAGATATGTCAGAAACCATAACTGTATATCAATGATCTGCAAATAGATCTATGTGTCTTGCTTTGAATAAGTTATCAGTGGCAATTTTTCATGGCATCACAATAGCAAATTTGAGGATAGTCTCTTTATACAATTTTCACCAATTCCCTAGGTAACTAACTAATATGGAATTCAATGTTATTTTATGCCTTTATTTTATGTTTTAATTTTTCATGACCATTTAAAATGCATATTTCTTTTGTTGTAGGAATATCAAAGAAAATATGAAGCTGATATTTTTATCTTTTAACACAAATCCTTCAGAAAATTAAGAAAATTATTTAAAAAATCTTCTATTACAGTATTAAAATAAAAAAGAAAAGAACTCATGCATACTTGCTTTAGTTTTAAGAAGATAGTTCAAATGAAATGTTTTGATTCCTAGTAAAGTTTTGATATCATTCAAAGATTAAAGTTTATACAATTTCATACGAAAACATTACACATCTATCAACTTCTTCTTGTACAAGATCATGCAAAAATTACCCCTTGAATTTTAATGAAACAAGAATGCACAAGATGTCTTGCAAAGCAAACAACCCTTGTAATCTAAAGTATCTGAAAATAGGAAGTAATTGTCCTTGTAGATTCAAATACCACACACACATTACAACTTTTCATTGTTGAACTGCTGACTCAATATGGTGTCCATTTTGTTTAGTAGTACATTTGTAGTATAAAGTAAAATCACAAAAATACTGAACTCCAAGGAAAATTCAAAAAGGAAAGTCCCCAATATAAAAGATTGTGACAAAATATTTTTTGAGTTCAAGAAGTATATGTATCGGATGTGTTACAGATATCTTTGTAAAGTTTTTTATCAAATATGAAGTCAGTCTGTTTAGTACTTTCTAAAATAGCTTTTAAAGAACCAACAGACGAATGGATGAGGTGATTGCATTATAGAAAATATACCATGAGTATGGGTATAATTTTGAAAGGGTTGGGTAAACTCCAACACCTAGTTTTCAGCAGTAAATGCATCACATATACACTACATGAAGCTGCTAGCATGCTGTGAATGATAACTCCTGTTACCGGGAAACCACCAGTTCAAGTATTTTTCGTTGGCAATGGGCACAATTTCAGAACAACAAATTAAGTATTACTACAGTCAAAATTAAACCCAACCTATGTCTTATTAACCCTAAAATTTTTGCTTAATTTGAAATGTTTAATCCTGTGCTCACTCAACTTATTGTAAAATACTAAAAAAAAAAAATTCAGTTGTTTTCCAACTCTACAAAAGTTTTATTGTTTAAAACTTGATCTGAATCTGTTCTTAATTTTCCATTAGGAGATCCATAAATGTATTTTATTAATTCAACTGCCCAAGTTTTATGTTTCTGTCCTAGTCTGTTTTAATATGAGTTATAAACAGTTGTGATTTTAATATGAAACATATCACCAAGCGAAAACATGAAGTCATATTAGATAAAACATACATAGGTAGAAAAATATTATGTGAAGGGATTTCAATGAATAATGAAGCTTTTAGCTGATGATAAAGAGATCTTTGTAATGAGGAACATTCTCAATAGCGCAACCCTTGTGTCACGATGCAGGGAGTAAAGCTCTCCTAGACCAGCATGAAATTTAGATCAGACATAGACAGACAGTTAACAACATAATCTGTATCTACTGACCAACAGACAACTGTCTCGCTCGAAAAGCTGGAAAATTATTACAAATGATTGAAATAATGAAAAATTATCTAAAATTGTAATAAACAAGAATGCATGGTTGTTGTGCTTAGCATACGCCCTACACTTATTCAAATCAATCAGTAAACAGGAAGTAGGTGACTGACTGAATACACTCATTAATGCCAAACTTCTGACTAAAAATAAAGTCATTCTGCTCTGAATATCTTGAGAAAAGTGTGACGGTAATTTTTAAATTCTTTCAACATATCTAAAAATTTAAAGTATTGGCAGGTTTCTTGACAGCTCCAAAAAGGCGTTATAAGTTACAATTACAACTCAACACTGCAAGCTGCTTACCAAATATCAAGTCATTCTGTTCAGTTGTTCCTATGAAAATTGTGACACAAATATTTGTTGGACCAACTTACAAACAAGATAAATTCAATGAAGTGCCCCATTCAAAGAGTGCGGGTATATCAACATAAAAAAGTGAAAATATAAATAAAATATCTGTAACTTAAAAAAGAATAATAGCTATTATCTATATGGATTAAAACACAATAAATAAAAGTTTTAACTAAGATTGAAATGACAAAATAAATTATAAAATATATCTGATAATATAAATAATGCAATGTGAATCAAAGGTCTATATTCTATCTTTCAAATGCAATGTGAATCAAAGGTCTATTATCTATCTTCCAAATGCAATGTGAATCAAAGGTCTGTTTTCTATCTTTCAAATGCAATGTGAATCAAAGGTCTATTTTCTATCTTTCAAATGCAATGTGAATCAAAGGTCTATTTTCTATCTTTCAATGTGAATTAAAGGTCTATATTCTATCTTTCAATCTACTGTGAATTCACTTCATTCGTTGGATACCAACTGTTGTTTTCGTAGGTACAGTTAAACCATGGAATTAAATATTCCACAAATGACAAATTTTCTATAGGTTTGTATGCAGACTTCGGCAAACACCAAAATTAAATATCCATGAACATGTAAGTTTTCCTTAATCCATGAAACTTGGTACCCACTACCCACATAAATAAATAATTCCAGAATTCCAACTTTTGTAGGTGTTTATGTAAAAGTATTGTTTGTACCTTTCATGACTCTCATCTGGTGCTCTTGTATCTTCTTACGTCTGTCCATCTGTAATTTCTGCATCATAGTCAATGCTGGCTGTTGTTGGCTCTCAAATGGGGTATCATTTCCAAAGGCATAAACAGACTCTGTTTTTAGAATGTTGGTTTTTAATTATGATTTAAAGTAAATAAAAGATAAAAGTAGTAATTACATTTTTCTTACTACAAAAAAGAGAAAAGTTTTGAAGGCATGAATGGGTAATGCATTTGACTTATTGGTGTAATCTGTGTGTTTACTTGATTCCAATTAATTAAAATATGTGGTGAATTTGGGAGTAACAAGAATGTGTCCATAGTACACAAATGCCCCACTCGCACTATCATTTTCTATGTTCAGTGGACCGTGAAATTGGGATAAAAACTTTAATTTGGAATTAAAATTAGAAAGATCATATCATAGGGAACATTTGTACTAAGTTTCAAGTTAATGTAACTTTAACTTCATCAAAAACTACCTTGACCAAAAACTTTAACCTGAGCTTCGCACTGTCATTTTTTATGTTCAGTGGACCATGAAATTGGGGTCAAAACTATAATTTGGCATTAAAATTAGAAAGATCATATCATGGGGAACAAGTGTACTAAGTTTCAAGTTGATTGGACTTCAACTTCTTCAAAAACTACCTTGACCAAAAACTTTAACCTGAAGCGGACGGACGAACGGAGGCACAGACCAGAAAACATAATGCCCCTGTACTATCGTAGGTGGGGCATAAAAATGCTGATTTTCCATTTGTGTCAAAACTATTCAATCAAGATACATTAAACCAACCCTTTTAGTGATTGAATTAAATACAAATCACAAAAGCCAAATGTTTAACAATTAATCACATCATTTAATCATTAGGAACATAATCTAGGATTTCTTGTAAAAAATAAAATTAAAAATTTTAACATGGTACTTTACTATGTACACTTACCAAATGGAGCCTCTGGCGTGCCGAATGGGTCATTCTCTATGGTGGGGACTGGTCTGGATTCCTGGATAGTCTGTAGTCCAAAACTATTTCCACTAAAAAGAAATTAAAATTTTATAGTATGATTTTTTTCATGACAACCTTTATGTTAGTTATATATGTAGGACTCGGAGGTGCGATGGGGACGCTGAAGTGCGATGGTCATGCAATGGTCCACGCCGAAGTATGATGTCCATTCGCTGAAGTGCGATGGTTTTGCATGACGTTTGAATATTGTGACGATGTTATATACAACATGTATAACATTACATCAAATACAACATAGATTTGCAAGCAGGATTATAAACTGTAGATAAAAATTTCATGCGAACAAAAGAAATGAAAAATAATAAAGAAAGATTCAAGTCATGAACAGGTTTAAGCAATAGTGGCAGATATTACAAAAGTATTTAAAGCTATGTCAAAGTGACAAAAAGATGAACATGGTTTGTAGATGAGCTAATCAGTGTTCGGAAGAATGCAGCAAACATTTTGTACGACAAATAAAATGTATTGATCTAATTATTACTTTTAACTTCTCTTTAAGTATGCTTTACACGATTTTGTGTGGACAATTTAATGATGAAATCGCTTACTAGCATTAACAATATTTTTGCTATATCAAGTTGATTTGCAAGAATACCGTCAGTGTAGCCTTATTTATTGTGGTTACAGTGTTTAATTTAACTTCTACAACATGTTAGGCATTAACCTGACTGACCCATATGTGTACTTCCCTATATATTTTTTTTCTCCTCAGCGGCGAATCAACTAATTTCAGTTTTTGTGACTTAAGTACTATTCTCTAGACCTACACACTGTGATTATTATATTTTCTGACACCATATTACTGCGTATCTAATAATTGGCAAATTCAAAAATACATTAAAACAAAATGAAGACATTAAAAGTCTTTGGTTTGAATTGACAGAAATTAAAAAATATTTCAAATGCAAGGCTAGCAGCTACTTTGGACAAATCTGAATAATGATATTTCATTTAATCATCTTATGTACATTTTGCTTTTAACTCTATATCACAGACAGCTAGACCATAGCTCTTCAGCGTGACAGCCATCGCACTTCAGCGTTACCACCATCGCACTTCAGCGTATAGTTATCAACAAGTTAGCGTCATAATGTCACCATCGCACTTCAGCGTGACCATAGTGGTTCGGAGTACCATCACGGTTCTGAGTCCTACATATTCAATGCAGTAATCATACTCTTTCCCTTTTTTGGGTATTTTAAAATTGATATATTTAAACTAATCACAAGGTTTGTACTAACATGAGCAAAATGACAGGTGCCACATGGGGATAATTAATGATCTGCTTAACCCTCAGGAGCACCAAAGATCACCACCAGTGTTTTGTTCTCTATGTTGTGTTTTGTGTATTATTGTTTGTCTGCTGGTCTTATTCTTTTTTAGCCATGGTGATGATTGCGTTGTTGGTTTATTTTTTTAACTTGTGAGATTGAAAGTTCCTACTATATCCTTCACCTATCTTTTAAAGAAGTACTGTATCTATCTCTAATTACATAGGATCAGGAGTAGTAGGTGGGGTATTACTCCACACACTTCTGACCTTTCCACTTCCTACAGGGGGAGTGTGTACCTAAAGAAGTACTGTATCAGTATCTCTATATACTTACATTGGATCTGGAGTTGTAGGTGGGGTATTACTCCACACACTTCTGACCTTTCCACTTCCTACAGGAGCAGTGTGTTGACCTAAAGAAGTACTATGTATCTATCTATACTTACATAGGATCTGGAGTAGTAGGTGGGGTATTACTCCACACACTTCTGACCTTTCCACTTCCTACAGGGGGAGTCTTACACTTGGATCCAATAGTGCCTGGAAAATTAAACACAATTACTTTATTAAAATACCATAGATTGGCATAAAAGTATGTTTACTGGTTTTATATATCATAGATCTTCTACATGTTTGTTCATCCTAGTATGAAAGGAGAATTTGGAAAATCAAGACAATAAAAAAATTCTATAATTTCATTCTTATACAGACATTATATTTTTATGTCATTCAGACATTCTTGATTGACAGACAAAGCTATGAAATCATAATACACATACTGACACAGAACAAGATTATATACTATTGTGATTATAGTTATTTCTCACATGAACTACTTTTTATATTTGTGAAAATAAAAGCTGCTAAAAAATATATCATCCAAATCTATATTTTTCTTTTTCTTAACAAAAACACTAATCAAAGCTGTTATTAAGCTTTCTGCTTAAACTTTGCAAACCAACCTCAAGGTTTTCAATTTACATAAGTTAATAAACAAAGTTCTTGTATCTAATATATGAACAAACCTGGAGCTTCAGAATATGTCGGGAAAGGGGAGGTAAATCTCTTGTCATTCTTTGCCTTCTGGGTTTCATTACTACTGTTACTGACAATACTGCTGTAACTGCTAGAACGGCTACTACTGGTCAAGGTTTCTGGACTGAAGCTTCCGGTCACTGTCTTGTTAAACTTCTGTTCAAAGTTCGATGTCTGGATGGACAGTTCGCTTAAATCTCCTTAAACAGAAAATATCAACCTCACACTCTGAAGTCTTACATAAAGATCCAACTGGTGTCTTAAACATAAATCCATCTACTGTGGATTCATTAATATTCGTTGGATACCAATTTACGTGGGTTTCATGGGTACAGGTGAACCACAAATTCAAATGTTCAACAAATAACATATTTTAAATAGGCTTTGAATACAAAGATTGACAAAACCATGAAATCAAATATCCATGAATAAGCAAGTTTTCAGAATTCCAACGAAAATTGTTACCCACGAAAATAAAAATATCCACAGTAATTTGAAGACTGATTTACAACATTGAAAGTATTATTTAAAATTATTACCTCTGAAGATTCAGATATATGTTCTTTTGATCAATTAGCCTTGCACTGAAAACTAATATTACATCTAAATAGCCACCACTAGATAAAGACAAATGGCCTTCTAGCCTATATTGCAAGTTTAAATATTACCTTGAACTGTGTACAAAGTGATTATGACAAAAGATTGCTTCTGAATCAAAATGTGGGAAAACAAAAAATAAAACATTTTAACTGATTTCTTAGTGGAATTCACCTAAGCTTCCATTTTATCAGGAAATCCTTAACAATGTTATACTAGAGAACACTAGCAACTGACCTTAAGTACAGACTTCTTTTAACCTCAAGCATTTTAGGTTGAAAAGAAAATACTGTTGATAATGTAGTAGAAATTATTTGTTATACTTTATAGATTTATGCTTTAAAAAATTCTGGAAATTATTTTGTTGTTGTTGTTATCCCATCTCTGTTAATTGTATTCAGTATATCCACACCAAACAAGGGCAAGGTTAAAAAGCTATTTCGAATCAAGAAATATAGTGAAAACTTCTTTTAACAAAATTAAAGCAAGAGAATAAATGTTCCTCGGGTCATCATGCAGAATTGAATGTTAGTTAGGAATTAAAGGGAAATAACTTGTAATTCATGCAAAGGACGACATAGATAAGTTATAAATAAAACAAAACATACTATAAATTATAATTATTCTAGTGTGTATGGTGATCTATGTGTATTTATTGCAGAAAATATTCTATTTAGATTTATGTGTTTTATTAAAAGCAAAATTACCATAAGCATAGATGGGTTTGAACCTAGATTTATGGGGTTTAAAGTACGAATTTTAATTAAAACAGTTATTTCAAGACTGGGAAATATGAACTAAGGTACAACAAACCAATCTGTAAACACAGTGAACTTGTCATTTTTTATGCTCTTAATTCTAATATATTGTATTAAAGAAGTGTACCTGCAGTCAAGGTAAAAAAAAAAATCAAAATAATTTGACATTAAATTCAAAATAAAAGTGAAAGGCATCTTGTTTTCAGTTAAAGATAGCATTTTTTTCCACAGAAAAACAGAAACAAGTTTAATAAAAGCATTGAACCATTATCTGAACTAGGGCTAAAAATGTAGATATCCATTTAACAAAATTGCAATATACCTTTGAATTTCAGTTTTAAATAAAAGACGATTTTTTGGGGAGTAATATTATCAAACCCATCAAAGCTTTTAATTCTTATGTAGTGATTAACCATTATATGTGTGATTATAAGAATAGTAGAGCTAACCCGGTGATTCGTGACTCGGCATGTCCCAACTGGGCTGGGTGTCTTCCCGTTCACTCCCAGAAGAGCTGTCCTGTTGCCATTTGTTGACACCTATACACAAACACAATACATATAAAGCTTCCATGCCAAAAAAAAATATGAAAAGTTAAAAACTCAAAAATAAGAATAACAGGAAATTTGAAGATGAATAACAAAGGTTTAGCTACTGATGGCATTTGAAATGGAAAGTTATTTTTTTAAAATTCTAAAAATATAGACACATTTAGTGTCTAAATAATACCAAGTGCAATGACAGGTACCATTGGAACATCTGGACATAGAAAAGTTGAACAAGTGCAAATTAAAGACTTGAAACGTGAGTAATATATTTGACATGTTCCTTTGTGTTTCTTTGACTGTTTTTTTTATCAAACAAAACTTTTCTAGAAACTAACAATTATGCAATACAGCTCACAAACACTTAGAGAAATAATCAGGAATTATCTGGGGGGAATCTCTCCAAAAAAAACCAACCAAATTCTATTGAAAAGTGCAATTTTCAACCCCTTAGCTTTTCTATAGGCCATAAATTTTAACTTAAGAGCATATGCATTTAGTCTTGTTTGTATATTTTAGTTAAAATATTCTTCAATTCTGGGACATATGTTTTGTTGCAAGGTATATGTGTGGTGTGGTTACTAGGAGTGTGGGCAGGTGAGCAAAGGGTATATCAAGTTAAGATCTTCAACTCAGATAAAATATTGTAAATAGACAAATCCATCAGCAGCTAATAAACATTTATCCTTTCTTTTTTTAAACATTGACAATAATTTAATCTCTATAAAATTCAAGACATGCACACAAAAAAGATAGTACCGCCATAGGAAATTATATGAAATACATTAAACTTCAGATTACATTGAATATTTAGTATAAATAGGGGAGGAAGCAAAGCTAAGCAGAGATAGAGAACACAGTACAATCTAATTCTACTACAACCCTCCCCATTTCAATAATTCTACACTACTTGTATAATTTGCAAGTTTGCAAATTGCAATAAACAATAAAAGAAAATGAAGTGAAATAATTTTATATAGGTTTCAAAAATGTTTTTCAAGTTTTCAAGCATCTTATAAAGTGAAACATATAATTGATGATTTTGCAATATGCATTTAAAATTGTAAACACAATTTTTAAACACAATTTGATAGTTACTGCTTGCACAATGTGGGAGAAATTAAAGAATTGTAACTAAAGGCAAATATCTTGAGTAATATTCAAAAGCAGAACAAAAAAAAAGTTTTATCTCATATATTCTACTGAATATCCTTATGCTTTTACTTTTAAATGTAAGGACTTTTCAAGAAGATAAAAATACCACTCCAAAACTTGTGTCATATTTTGTTACTACATTGTAACCTGCCTAATCCGACACCTGTGTTTTCCAACATCTTGCTTTACCGACAAATTTTCATGGTCCCAAAATATGCTTATCTTTGCAGAAAAAACCTGAGTATTCCGACACCCTGCTTAATCCAACATTTTTTTCTGGTCCCCTTTAACCGACAAATTTTCATGGTCCCAAAATATGCCTATCTTTGCAGAAAAAACCTGAGTATTCCGACACCCTGCTTAATCCAACATTTTTTTCTGGTCCCCCAGTGTGTCTGATTAGGCAAGTTACACTATAAATCTTTTGGGACAATTATTTCTCATATCATATAAAGCTAATAATAGTATCAAATGTATCTAGAGAACAATGACTACCATCTAGAATTCAAGTCTCTAACTGGAAATGTTAATTCCTTTTTCATGTTGGACCTTATACATAAATAAACAGGCATACATTCCATAAGTTTTATTATTACTGTTTAAAAATCATGATGCCAGGAAGTAAAGTGACTTCACTTTTCCTGATGACCTCATTAAAAAAACAAAAAAAAGGCCCAAATTTGATTTACAGCAGAAGGCATTGAGTATGTAGGTAAAGGTAGAATCTTTGGTTAGCTTGCTTGCTAGCTGAACCCCAAAGTCATTATTAGGTTAGGAATACTACCCTCCTTTCTGAGTCTAGTCCTACAGACAAATATACCAGTTTATGTAGGACTAGTCTACTCTTAAAAGAGGATAGTTTAACTAACCTAATAATAACTTCATGGTTCAGCTAGCAAGCAAGCTAACCAAAGATATTACCTTTACCTTCACACTAAATGCATTCTGTTGTAACCTTTTCTAGTAGTTTCAGAGAAAGATTTGAGACACAGGTGTAGATCAAAGGTAACTGTGCATGAGTTTAGGACATGGAGAGTGCTTGTGTATATTTAGAGTGAAGTGTATGTTATTACCATCCAGTTTGTCAATATTTTCAAAACTTTTTTCTGAAAATTGGTAGAACGTTGTTATAAGTGTGCAGATAATAAACTGATTTTTTTCATGGAGCAAAATTTCCAATGTTATATTCATTTTATCGAATCATTTGCTATTTTGCATTGACAAAAACAAAACCACTTAAAAGATTATTGGATAACAAGCAGGAAAACTCATCTCTTTTGTTAATTTGTTGTTGTTAGGTTGCTGTCTAATTGATATAGACATAAGCTATACTTTCCTTCATAGAACTAGTTCAGAAGCTTATTTTAGAAATACCAGGAAATTCACTACTTCAGTTAAATTTTGCCCCAATTCAACACAACCTTATTCCAGTGGCAGTCCAAATTCATGTCCTTCATTCTGGACAACCTACCTGTTGTATTGTTAATTTGTTCTCCTGAATATTTATGGAGTATTTACCATTTGTCATTAAGCAAGCTATCAGTAATCAATTTATATGTATATAATCACTACTTCATATAATAATTGAGTTTGGATGTTGGAACACTTTATCTGTTATATTTGAAGTTTTTAATGTGAATTTGGAACCATTCTATTAATTGAAAAATGTATAAACATCCTCTTTTTCCTTGTTGAAATGTTTGCAAATTGAATGTATTTTACAGCACAAATTTACAGCTCTTCTACAAAAGTATGTTCAACAGCAATCTAGTTAGTTTGCAAGTTTCTTTGTTCGATCATGCATTAAAATTAAAATGAACACATCATTTGAATAATTCAAGCAAATCTTTCTTGAACATATAACTGTAGCATGGCTGTAAATCTTTACACTTCAAAACAAATAAAGAAAATCAACATCCAAACTCTTAGGCTATACTAGAAATCATTGTATTGAGAAAATCAAGGTGATAGATTGTGGTATAACATAATGAGAGGCTAGAGAAATAGCTCTACTTTCAGACAACAGACTTTTCGTTTATAAGAAGATAGCATGTCTATTTAGTAGCATATTCTTTGCTTTATAGTTAACTATAGGAAAAAGTTAAGGTGGTACCCAACACTTAAATTAAAATTAATTTGGCTCGTTTAATTTTCTTAAAATTTTGACAAAGTATTTACTATGACCCTTTAACAAAAATATAAAAAAATCAAAAAATTTGAACCAACAGTTTTATCAGAAAAATTACACTGGTTATATAGCAGTTTGACAAACACTTATTTTGATCATTGAGAAGCTTAATATTCCCTTCACAATACAACGTAATTAAATGTTAGCTGATTTTACAGAGTTATCTCCCTGTTGTGTTAGGTACCACCTTAATAAAACAACCAAAATCAGAAAAAGCATAAAGTTTATGACGGGATAATCCAACAGTTTGAAGGAGCTTCAAACTATTTCCAATTATTTCAGGGACAAGATCAAGAGCTGTTTTTTAATCAAAATTATTCATGAAGTGGTTCAAGAACAAAAAATTCATTTTGATTTGCCCACAAACTTTGTAAATTGGAAATATAATTCGGTACTGGTTTGTAACTGTACTAAAAGTTTTAAAAATTTGATTGTTGATTGAAAATCTACAATAAAAATGAACATATTGAAATTATTCTATAACCAAACATTGCTATAATCGACCAGACATTCCTATACAATCGTTTCTACTACTAGCCTTTAAAAAGATAAGGTAAATCTGCATTCTAGCTTGCCTAGCCCCTGCTCTTACCTTTCTTCTTGTTATTCTTATTTTTTGTCGATTTCTTGGATTTGTTGGCCATATCTAGGGCATTATTTTTCTCTTGTTTAGCATCGGGATTGTAATCCAACTCATATGTTCTGAAATAAAAACAAATCTTCCATATTAATATCAATTTTTTATTTAAAACAAAGTTATACTGGTGATTTATTTAAATGAATAATATCTGTTTAAAAAATTGTGATATATGAACATGATCTATGAAAACACATTTAGTATACAGTTTAATTCATGAAAACGACAGTGATAATTCACCTTGTTATCAGTTAAAATAAAAAACATGATGAGGTATCAAACAAATGAAGAATTCTGGAGTATAGAGTGATTAAGCTGTTGTTATATAACCTATAAAGGCCTCTGTTTTGAGAAAAAAGAAGCTCTTTCTTACAGTTTGCGTCCTAAAAATAATAATATTTAGTATCATACTGAATAGTTTATTTTGCAATACTTACACAATGTACTTTTTACTTAATTTTATGTATCTATTAGGGTAAAGACAGTCATTTGATTAATTTCTTGAATCTTCATGACCCAATGGAGCCAATAAGCAGGACATCATGTGCTTGTATAACAACAGTTCTAATACAAATTACAGCTCTTCTATAAAAGCATGCAAAGAAAACCTTTGATCAACTTGCTTGCTATGTTTGTTTGGATGTTTGTAAACAACAGGTAGGTAGTTTGTTTACTATATTCTGGAATTTAACTGAACAATTAACATTAACTTCATTTCATGTAAATTTTTATTTCCAATCAAATCCAAGTAAAAACAAGAGTGCACACACTGAAATGTCTCGCCTTCTTTACTAATCATTGATATTATGTTGATAGTCCTTAATATAAAGTAACTACAACTATCATATAAACTAAATATTAACCAAGAAAAAAAACATTGACCAATGAACCATGAAAATGAGGTCAAGGTCAGATGAACCATGCCAGTCAGACATGTACAGCTAACAATTCTTCCATACAATACATATAGTTAGTTGACCTATTGCTTATAGTTTAAGAAAAACAGACCAAAACACAAAAACTTAACACTGAGCAATGAACCATGAAATTGAGGTCAAGGTCAAATAAATCCTATGCTACTGACATATAGATCATTCCATACACCAAATATAGTTGATCTATTGCATATAGTATTAGAAAAAAAGACCAAAACTTAACTTTGACCATTGAACCATGAAAATGAGGTCAAGGTCAAATGACACCTGCCAGCTAGACAGGTACACCTTACAATCATTCCATACACCAAATATGTTAGACCTATTGCATACAGTGAAAGAAAAACAGACCAAAACACAAAAAACTTAACTATAACCACTGAACCATGAAAATGAGGTCAAGGTCAGATGACACCTGCCAGTTGCACATGTACACCTTACAGTCCTTCCATTCACTGAACATACTAGACCAACTGCTTATAGTATCTGAGATATGGACTTGACCACCAAAACTTAACCTTGTTCACTGATCCATGAAATGTGGTCGAGGTCAAGTGAAAACTGTCTGACGGGTATGAGGACCTTGCAAGGTACGCACATACCAAATATAGTTATCCTATTACTTATAATAAGAGAGAATTTAACATTACAAAAAATATTCACATTTTTTTCAAGTAGTCACTGAACCATGAAAATGAGGTCAAGGACATTGGACATGTGACTGACGGAAACTTCCTAACATGAGACATCTATATACAAAGTATGAAGCTTCCAGGTCTTCCACCTTCTGAAATATAAAGCTTTTAAGAAGTAAGGTAATGCCGCCGCCGCCCCCAGATCACTATCCCTATGTCAAGTTTTCTGCGACAAAAGTCACAGACTCGACAATAAAACAGACTGAAACTTCGCCTACCTATTGTTTGCAAACATCCAAGCAAACATAGCAAGCACGTTGATCAAAGGTTTGCTTTGCATGCTTTTATTGAAGAGCTGTAACAGTGCAAATTGCATAACTTTTAATAGCAATTTAGATGAAATAATGCAGAATTGAGTAAGAAATCAGTAATCCCCCCCTCCCCTGCAACCATCTGAATTTTTCATCAATTAGACTGTCATGCCTTAACATTGAGAAATGAAATGAAATGAATATTCTTAAACCATTTTTCAACTGACCACCTCAAGTTTTCTTTTTCTTCATGCATTCACTATCAGACAGAATGAACTTATCAAAACAAAGCTGCTTTAAAATACAGTTTCAACTTCAGGAATTATCATTTCACATTTACAAGTAAAGGCATCAAAAGTATAGAAATTGTGCAATCCATTAACATACATGGTCCCATATAAAGTGACCATTTTTGGCAGTTAAAAAATGAACAATGTTTTCATATGAAACAGAATAAAGCAAGGTGCGCTGAATAATTAACATCTAAATAAAAATGAACACTTTGGTTTTTTTAATTTATAAACCTGTGTAGTACAACAATTAACGTGGAACTGTATCCACCTTAGATAAGCAATAAGAAAATAAAATCCCACAGATAGATAGAAATGCCACTTTTACTTACAATAATATACCAAATTTGTTAATAATTTGTTCTACGCTGAAATAATACAATTTCATTTACAAATAAAACAACACAACAGAGTTCGACATTTTCTTGAACTGTTTTTACACACTAGAAGCAAACACATTATCTTAGGTTGAAATTTAAGTCAAGTAAAATCTGATAGCTTCTGGTACATAACATTAAATTTTGATTTTTATTGGGAATTAATTACTCAATACATTTGTTATATTCTGTGCTCAGAAGTGTTACTTTTTTTTGTTTAAAATTTGTATTCAACAGTTGAGATATTTCTTTTTTTTATGCTTTATGTATCTAAAAATTGATATGGTTGTATATCATCTTTTTTTGTCTTGTGGTGTCTTTCTTAAGTTTTCGGCATCCTTCACTATGTAATAATTGCAGCCAATTTTGTGCAATTGGTGGAGAAAGCTGGAGTGCCAAGAAGAAAACCAAATAAAAAATCAGTTTCAATTAAGATCCTAAGATCAGAGTTGTACACAACTCACATTGAGAAGTCTTGACTACTAACATCAAGAGTTGAAAGGCTAATGCATATAATGAACATGATAGATGAACAACTTAGACAACTTGCCAACAAGGCTCTGTATATTGTTAAATCTATTACCTTAAATTGGTTTAAATCTATTGAAAACTTACTAACTTCAAAGAAATTGTAAAGCAAAATATAAACAACATTTTCAATCATGCTAATTTAAACTTGATCTTTCTTTTATCACTTTTTCGTTGAAAATAACAAAAGAAATTTAAATTTTAAAAGTTACAAGTTATAAATAATCTGCAACAACACAGAAAATACAGAAAAGCCCAAAGTGTATTTGCTCCTTACCTAGGCTGTAAGATATTTCCACCATTACATGTAGCATCTTTAGTAGAGGATTTGATTCTGTTATAAGCCTTGGATTTAGATGTAAGTTCAAAGTCCTCATCATCGTCATCAATATGGCCGTGTGAATGGACTGGAGTCTTGGATTTTTTCTTTGATTTGGTTGGTTGAGGAGGAGGCGGTTCTGGTGTAGATTCTCTAGCACTTGAACTCTAGAAAAGTATCAAAATAAATCCAACATTTTATCTTTTTCGGCAAAGTTAAAAAAAGAGTATACAAGTTTTGGCATACAAATTATGTTGCTACTATAAATTCTGACATTACTGTATCTTTTATCGCAATAATAAAAACAGTGTTTTCAGTTAGGTCATCAGGTAAGGTTGAAAGTCTGATGTAAAATGAATTATAAAAATGTCAAAATGGCACAAACCTAAGTAGGGAAGCCTGCTCAGGACTTCAACGAACATGAATGCTGTCTATCTTATTTGTTTTCATCAAAATTGTTTAACATGTGTAATGTTTGGTTCTTTTATAGCAGACTAGACAGTATGAGTTTTGCTCATGGTTGGCTGTATAATGACCTACAGTTGCTTATATCTACATCATGTGAAATCTGTTGAAAATTTGTCTCATTGGCAATCATACCACATCTCCTTTTTTTTATAAAAATCTGAATAAATATTAATTCCAGACTCTAAAGACATAATCATAAGGTAAAAACCTAGATACCTTTTCATCCCCGTCACCATTAGACGATTCAGTGGTTGTAGAAGACGTATCGTCCTCCTGACTTATTCGGGAGACAAACACTGGTATATGTAAACTCAGTTCTGCCTTATTATTGTTCTTCTGTTTCTTCTTGGATTTTCCTACAAATTCAACATTCAAAATCAAGTAATTTATAAATAAATATATTTGAGACAGATAGATGATAGTTGTTGGTGTTTAAAGTCACTTTTATCATTATTGGCTATACATGTATAATGGAGGCCAGTAAGATAAATATAAAATATAAAATATAATATGTATGAATGTAAATAAGATTTTCCAGACTGTGAGACCCTATATCTAGCTTACCAGCTAATTAAGCTATTGCTCCACATTCGTAATTTTCAATTTTGGTCAAGTTGATGCTACAACAGTTTTTCACTTTTAATTTAAGTTAAGTACAGATAACAACAAAGAAACTCAGTGAAGACATTGCTTTGTAGATTAGTACATAAGAAAACTGTGAATGAAATCTTTGTTTGACAATCAAACAAACAAAGTGAATGCAATATAACCTCATTCTTAGAGTGGGTGCCTAGTATTGAATACTGCCATCATTTGTGGGATTATCTATTAGGAAATTTGCAAAAATTGATCATTTAAACATGAAATATAAGTAACACATACCTTCGTAACTGGATTGTTGTCTCAATTTTTCAGTTGTTTCTACATCTGTTGTCATGGTAACAGGTTGTTTATTTTTAGTATTGTTTTTGTTGTCATGGTTATTTAGTTTCGAGGAAACCTTTTTGTCAACATGGTTTAACTCCTTGCTAACTTTCCTGTCATGGGTAAGTTGAACCTCTTCAGCACTACTCTGACGTTTAGCTGCCTTTGTTCGCTTTGACTTCTGCTGCTCAATGGATTTCTCAGAAATTGGAGGGTCAACAGGTTTACTTCTATCGATAACACGTGTACTTTTGCTTTCGACATCTTTATCCCGAGAATTCTGACGGTTAATTTTAGGTCTGCCACGATTTGAAGGCTTCGGGGCAAAGAACCTTTTAGCAACTGTTAAAAATGTTGTGAAGAATGACTTCTCCTCTGTTAGCTGCTGTTTTTCTTCTGTAAATCTGTTTGTGTGTCCGTTTGATATTTCTTTGATTGGTAGAGTGATATCAGGTGGTTTAGTAGGAATTAAAACCTTCTTCGGTTGTACCGGAGTATTATTGTTATGATGTAATCCTGCGACTTGTTTTAAATCAAAAACTTTGGATTTATCGTAAGGATTTTGGTTAAGTGTACTATTTTTAACTTTTCGACGAATAATATCAGCAACAAAAATTCTATCAGCTTCAAAATAAGCAGCAACTAATATGCAGAATAAAAGGAAACCCATAACACAAGTTATTGAGTAATATAATACTGGTTCCCAGTTAGGTCTGGGTAAAGCAGCAGAACACTTGGACAGGGTATGAGGTGGAACGGTAGCTTGTAATGTATAATTAGCTGAACCACCCAGGCTTGTAAAAACTGTTAAACTCCGTCTTATTCTTGACATTGTAAAATCTGGAGTAAAACTGAAAAAGAAATAGATATACTTTAATTTATGTGTCAGGTAATTATTTTGCCTGATTAAATTACAACCTACAGAGTACTAAATCATTCTATAATAATCTGTGTGTTGTTGCCCATTGTGTTTCTTTTTTCTACATTAGCTAGAGGTATAAGGGGAAGGTTGAGATCTCACAAAACATGTTTAACCCTGCTGCAGAATTTTCTCACTGCATTGAAGACCAAGGGGTGGCCTTCAGTTATTATCCGCTCTTTGCTCTGGTTGTTGTCTCTCTGACATATACCACATTTCCATTTACAATTTTATTATCTAGAACATAAATAACTATGATAACATGCTTAACCCTTTCACCGATTGCTGCCCAGACAGAAGCTACTCTGAAACGATGGCTTCCCTGGCTACTGAAGTGGGAGATCTTCATAATAAATGTCAATAAAAACTTGTTTGTAGTTATTTGTGTATTTATTATCATTCACTGACACCATGTTCACAGTTTTGTTCATGTTTTGATAATTTTTTCTTCATAGAATATTCAAATTTTCGGCATAATCTAGGTGAAATTCTCAAAATTCTGCTCTTAGACCCCAAATTGTAATTTTTTAACCCAAAACGGCAAAATTTTGAAAAATTTTATGAGGCTGTACAAATTCATCACACTGAACGATGTCAATTCCAAGTGTTTTGTACATAAAACGACATTTAATGTCAAAAAAGTATACTAGTTTGGCTTCAATTCTTCCATATTCTTTCTAAAAAAAAGTTCCCTCATTTCAAATTCTCGTAAATTCCGTAAATTTCGTCAGATTTTGACACACAAACGGAAGCGCCATGTTTACACTTTCATCTGGGTATTCATCAAAGAAAGATAACTCATGTTTGCACGCTTTGAGCGGGAAATATAGAAGAGGTATTCCGATCCAGGTAAAACGGGACTCATCGTCAGCTGTCTGAAGTGTGAATCCTGGTAAACCGGGACTTATCGGCGAAAGGGTTAAGATGACCTAAAATTAAAGTCCTTGATAAAAGTTCCTGTTAATAGACAACTTCAAATTTGTTTTAACTCAAAGAATACTCACGCTATATCTATTTTTTTACTGGAATTCGGTAATAATTCAAAACCATCACAGTCTAAAACTTTATAACCATATCCTTCACAAGGAGAATTATTAATGGCATAACCATGCACATAAAATGGTAATTCTCCTGTATTTTTTAATGTAAATGATCTTCTTACTGTAAAATTAGGAATGGTATTTTTTGTTTGTTTCTTTCCTGAAATATAAAATGTAATTAAACATTTATGCTCTGTTTTGTTTTTTATTTAAACATCAACAGAAATTATATACAATCATAGAAAAGTCCATACATTTTTATGAAGAATATAAAATGTAGGGATCAAGTGATTCATTAACATAAAGAGGGTACCTATTCAATTATTAGAAAAATTTACAACAAATCTTTACACAATTTTTGTTGTCAAATCAATCTTTATCAACCATAGAGTGCTTGAGTAATTAATTGAAGATTATGTCACAGTAGGATTACCAACACCATGACATTAAATTGTTCATATACAATTCAAATGAGAGGAAAACGAATAAAACAAACATACGATAGATTTAATTGTTAAATCTTCAAACATCAATAAATATAGTTAACAACTAAAAGAGTTTGCCATCAATGATGATGTTTTAAAAGTAGTTTGTTTTAGAAATGAAAAGATTCTTTCTGTCCAGTGTTTTGTAGGATGCAGTTAGGAAACTGTTAGCAATCGAATGTCTTTTTTGTGGAATTTATTTATCGTTTTTATGTTCAACTGTGACAAGTGTAGAATAACTCTTTATATTGATCATACTTTTCAATACTACTGTCTGAAAACTTGAAATCATACTGGATGTTAAATTACAATGTAAAGTTTCCCTTAAAAACTTACGATCACAATTTTTTAAATGTTTTTCTGTCATATCAAACTGTAATGGTATTCCAGAGCCTGGTTTTTTATTACTAAGTTTCATTTCTCCTCTGCCACCCTGTCCTTGTACGACTATTGCATCTATTATTGTTAAATTATTTCTGAAAACAAAATATGAATTATCAAATTAGGCAGTTGACTAAAAAAACATATATAAGATATTCCAAAAATTAATTTTATACTGATGGGTTTAAAAAAAAAAACAACAATTTTCAAATTTATCAAATAATAAGATAAATCACATGTATTCCTTTTTATCATTTATAATAAATTCTGAAGTCCAATATTCTTGCAAGATATAATAATAAGATTTTTTCTATTATCTGTTCCCAAATACATAAATTTCACTTGTAACATAATTTCATGTTTGATATTTTATACCTCACATTCATACTTATAAGTCAAAGTAAATATGGATTTCTTTGAGAAAGATAAAATTCAGGAATATTGGTCATATTTTTTACCCTAATCTTTTAAATCCATACCTGATGAGTATTAAAGATGTCCTGGAGATGTCATCACGAGGCTGGAAACCAACTCTTACTTTGACTTTAACCCCAGGTTGTAGGACGGTAGTTATACTGTGTTTATGTGGTTTTACTCCTAGAGTACTTTCTATGTGTTTTCTAAAACCGGGAACAGGATTCTGTGGATTAGGCTAAAATGAAATTCATAAGGTGTTCATTTAATGATTTTCTAAAAAAAAAACTCTCTAGAGATAACTTCTTTTATGGGTGTCTTCTGAAAAACCTTCTTACAAAGTCCTTAGGCCAAATAAAAATATGTGTGTGGTTCCAGTAACCCTACCGTCCCTACTTTTTCATCTAAAAAATAGCTTACCCTAAAGATTTTATTGTCATTTTTCATTAAGCACTGTTAAAGTCAGAATGTTGCTCCCATAGACTCAATGTAAAAAAAAAAAAAAAAACATAAAATAAAAAAAAATCCCTACCTACCTACCCTAACTTTTTTTCAGATGTAACTGGAACCATTCATACTTTTTTATTTGGCCTTAAAGTGGGAAACTTCCTCTATTGTAAGCTCTTTTGAGAGAGGCCACACCACTTACAAATACTAAGTTTATAATGAACAATGTTCTAAAATAATTACTTTCAGGTAAGAAGCATTAACCGAATAAACTTTTTTCAAATTGGCAGTCACAAATAGATGTATTTACACTTGTATGCAAATCTGTTCGCCATAATGTAAAATCACACAAGTTCCAGTAAACTTTGACATCATAATTTTAAAAATTTGATGTCACAATTAAAAAGTGATTGTTGCTTGACATAAGGTTATTAGGAGTAGATCTAAGACAATACATATACCATCTAAAATGAAATATTGGTGTGGTTGGT